>NC_133120.1:16991424-17591424 GCF_033568475.1 Henckelia pumila
TAACTCGCCTGCCTTCGACTGTCGGAGTGCAGGAGGAAAATACCGCTTTTGGAAAGCTGTGCGGAACTCGGCCCAGGTGGCCACTCCTCTCGCCGCAACAAAAGGTGCAGAAGTAAACCTCCATCACCTGCGCGCACGTCCATCCAGAAGATAACCTAGGGTCTCCATCTTCTGCTCCTCGGTGCATTGGAAAGTCTGAAAAGTCGTCTCCATGCGGTCTAACCAGTTTTCCGCATCCTCCGGAGACTCACCTCCAACTAAGGGCTTAGGACCCATAGCTAAGAATCGACGCACAGTGAAACGCTCGTCGTCATGATGATGATGACGCCCTTCTCGACGATGCTCTCGGTCGGAATCACCCCAACGCCCACTAATACTGCCATGAGAACTTTGGTCGTCACGATTTGCCATATACAAAAATACCTCATGATGAGACTAAATCCCAAGAATACTTTGCATGCTCTGATACCATAAATGTAGTGACCCTTACCCGGATCACCTACTAACAGAGCTTAGGCATGCAATTAACTTAATAAAACAGATATCAGAATAAACTATGGAAACCATAAACATTATACAATCCCAAGTAAAGCAATCTGTAATTTATCCAAATAATATACAACCAAATCGAATAGCTGTATCAACCTCAAACAACAGAAATAAAACCTAGACGAAGCTCCAGCTGGTCAACCACTACTAGCCCCTCTTGGATCCACCTGTCTCGTCCAATCGCAAACCTGCCCCATGGAATAGGGTGTCCAGAAACACAGAGTACGAGACGTGAGCATAAAACACTCAGTACGAGAGTATGAGTATACATGCATGCAAAGTGAACTCCCTATAAACTCGAGGTCAAGGATCAGATAACAGAGAAAGACCGGGCCCTGTTATGTAGCACGCTGTGCCGTCGCTTTAGGAGGTGGCTCCCATACCGAATACCAGTGGATTTACCGGACCCAAAGCCATGGAAGTCCATCCACTAACAGGATAGGGTACAACCCTACTAACAGACATCTCGAAGGAGATAGCTCAGTATGCAAATGAATGCAGCATAAATCAATGACATATAAACCATGCAGTCACGTAATACATGCATACTCAGTCAGGATATCTTGAACAGTACTTTCGTACCTCAAAACAGTGCAAGCTCTACCAACTCTAGGTCCATGCCTATAGTCTGTTCTACACTGCCAAATGATATTACTATCATTATAGCGCTCTAAAAGCCTTAACTAAGCTAAAGCATACTCCTAAATATTTATAGGAAGCAAAAGCTATACCTTCGTCCGTCGTTAGCCCTTTGATGTCGATGCCTCCAGAACTTGGGCACAACTCTGCTACGACTTCCGAACTCCTCGCCGACCGCCGGGTCAAGCCTAGGAAGGCTAGAACAACTCGAATAGACTAGAGAGGAGAGGGAAATACTCGTAATTGGCAATTGGAAATGAAGCCTCGGCCCTCTATTTATAGACAACGATCGGAACGTCCGAACCTCGATCGGAACGTCCGATCCTGACATCGGAGCTTCCGAAGATCCTGATCTGCCACGTGTCAAAACATCACTTGTTGACTCCGAACTCATCGGAGATTCCGATCCTGATCGAAGCTTCCGATCGTGCTTTCGGAGCTTCCGATCCGTCCGATACCCAATTTATTTAATTAGCATTAATCCTTTAATTACTCAATTAGGGTACATGCTACTACATCAAGTAATAGTAAAGTGGACTGAGAGTACAAGTATCGATCCCACAAGGACTACAGTAAATTCTCAAGAATTAATTATTTAGCTTAATCTAGACAAAATCATATAAAAGCAATTTTATTTAAATAAAATAAGAATTTATAATAAAAACTGCTTAAGAAATAATAAGAATTAAAATAGTTAAAAAGAAAATTTAATTAAAACAAGACAACCAAGACACACGTAGGTACCGAACAAATCATGTAACATGTAGTCGATTCAGGACTCAGATTTAATCGTAATTCACGGGAATTCTCTTATCTTGTTCAAAGGTCTATTTCTAGAACAATCAAACCTATTCAAATATTGACGGATTAATCTTTCGTAATTCTAATCAAATTTGAATGCATTAAATATTTGTGAAAATTCAGTTTACACCCAAACCGCACACTGAAACCGAATTCTGTTTCTAGTTGGTTTTACAATATGTTAATTATCAGAGTGATCAAAATCAATTCCTCCTCTTTCGACTTGGAATCAATTAACATGCAAACAAACAGTTGATCAGGCTATTCACAAGACAAATATAAATATGACAATCAATAAAATAAAATCAAGTCTGAAAAATCCTAAGCAAACATCCAAGTTTTCTACATAAATTTGTTCGGCTCAATCACGCCGTCTTGGTTGAAAACAAACTACTCTGATGAAGATGCAGTAAATCTCCAATCTCCATGCCTAGCCGCCTCTCGCCTCTTGTCTGCGTTCTCTGCGTGTTGGAACCCTTTAATCTGATGATTAGATTTGTATTTATAAGCCCAAGGGTCTTAAAAAGATAGCATCCAATCCGAGCAAGAGTTTCCAAAAATACAAATTCTGCACGCTCCGCTCGCTCAAGCGAGCAATTTTCTGTCTCGGAAGATTTTTGGCACGTCTCGCTCGCTCGAGCGAGTGGATTTTTCTGCTCCGCGCGACGATTTTGAAAAATTTATATCTTAAGTTTTAGCCGTCGGATCGACCTGAAATTTTGACAGCAGCTTGAAAACATCTAGATCTTTAATTTGAATGGTGAAGATCTGATTTAGTTTCTATAAAATTAAATTTTAATTTTTGACCAAGGCTGCTCCGTAATTCATTCTTCAGAAATCCATTTTCCTACAAAATCAACCCGAGGAGTGAAATACACAAGCATGCACTAAAACACATAAAAACAATATGAATGCACAAAAAATAGACATAAACCTTTCACGAAATAATTCACACAAAATTCACTTATCAACACCCCCATACTTAAACCTTGCTCGTCCTTGAGCAAGACATACAAAAAACAATATGAAAACAACGACATAAATAAGAATGAATCATGAACAACATAACCTCCGATAAGTTTCAACTTCAACAACTAAAAACCACAAAAGCTTCTGATTGAACACAATACACTGTCAGTTTAACGTAAACGTGTGTGTGTGTCATGTTATTCCAGTTTCGTGCAACTTCAAAAGAATCCATCCTAAGAATGCGTATCGACCTATGAAAAATCAGTGTAAGTATCACAATCCAGCACTCCGTCTTCTCAACAATCCCAAACAAAAACATGCACTTTGTTGAGATTAATTACGTACCTTCGGAATTTTCACATTGTATTTTTTATAAGCCCCAAAAATTACCCGCAAACTTAGCTATAACTAAGATAGGATTCAAATTTCATTCCCCTCGTCTATAGCCCGGATGGAGCATCATTCCCATTTAACCCGCAAACTTAGCTATGGAACAATGATTAGGATTTTAATCATTGTCCAAGCCCGAATGGAATTGATATTTTAAAATTTCAAAATTATTAACCCCATGGAATCCGCATACTTAGTCAAGAACAAGAGATTAGGATTTCAATCTCTGATCGTAACCCGGATGGAGTTAACTTAATTTTTAACAAATGTTTTTTCAAAAATTTTATAGGTTCGCCCAAGATCATACATGCAATGTCTAAAAATCATCAAGAATCCAAAGACACTATCATGGTCAACAAGCATCTATTGTCGCACAATGGTCAAACAAACACGATCTACATCAATTTCGTCGCTACACTACACTAGTCTAACATGAGTGCTTAAAAAGATTCACGTTTCAACCAACAGTTTCTCATGTTCAATTAAAAGCAACATTTTTCAAAAACAATTTTAATAAATCTATCATCATAGGCCAAAAATCATCATTCTACTTATTCACACAAGACAAACAACATCAAAAAGATATGGATGATTACGAACTATATGCGATAAACTAAACCATATGAATGCAAAACAACAAAACAAACAAAACTAATCTACCCCCCATACCTATACAAAACATTACCCTCAATGCTTTAGAAATATTGAACAAAATGCAGAAACAATTAAACACATGCCAGAAAAATAAAAACACAATGAAAACAAAAATAACACTCCCTTGGTTTTAAATTCGTCATCTTCCTCCTCGGCAGTAATAGTTGGGATAGTAGCAGCAGGCTAGGTATATCAATCAGGCACGACACACTGTAATGGGAAAGAAAAAATAATTAAAATAAAGAGAAAATTTTAAAATAAGCAAAAAGAAACTAAAAAGAAAGGTAAAGAACACTGGGTTGCCTCCCCGTCAGCGCTAAGTTTATAGTCTACAGCCCGACTATGCAGAAGCAACCATCAAAGAGCGTCTGTCGCCCATAGTAAGAATCATACGACTCTAGTATGGGTCTTGATTGTGTACGCCCTCAAGCTTGGCGTGATATATGCATGGGAAGCTCGTCGTTCCAACAACACTCGGCATGAAATTTTTCTTTTGTAAGGAGACTCCGAATCTAGGCTGAAGCTCATAGAGAATGGAATATGTTGGAGGTGGCGTCAATGGCAAGAAAGAATCTTCTAACGGTGTACATGGAACGACCATTGACGAGGTAAAATCTGTATCCTTGTATGTGTCTTCCTCCTCCAATTTCACTGTTGGCTCATCATCACAAGATGATTCCTCAATTGATAGTTCTTCTTGATCTGGCTCAATTTCTTCATTCTCTTGGCAGATTTTAGAAATAGGTTCTCTAAGAGGCGCAATCTGTTCATCCAAAATATTCAAAGGTTTGATGCGGCTTCTAAAGAACTGATTTATCTCTGTCTGTTGTCGCACAATGTTCTTCAACTGAGCCACATGATCCTTAGAACGGCCTATACAATCTTCTTTATGCTCAGGTGGTTGGTTCGCAAAATTTTTAGAGTTGATATCTGGAGGATATTGGTGACTCCAGCCCTGCAGTGAACGATCACAATGCCAATGGTCGCACTGTTTTCATCTCTGTTGAACAAGTGACTGCCAGTTGTAAAAGCTCCATCATCTACCCAACGTATTGTTATCTCATCCAAACCACCATAAAAAATCTGAGTTAGGGTGTAGCTCAAAAACTGATGACATCGAAAATTGTTTGCCAATTCATTGAATCTCCCCCAAACAACATAGAATGGCTCTGAGTATTGTTGGCCAAATCTTGTGAACACCTGTCGATAATCCATCTCCAAGTACCTCACAAGCAAAAGAAAAAATCAAAATCAAAATTAAAAATAAGAAAAAGAACGAAAAGATAGAAGGGAAAAAAATGTCTAGTCTCAAACAAATAATCTATCATAATATTAACTAAACAGTCCCCGGCAATGGCGCCTAAAACTTGACCACTTAAATCGGTATGATTAAGAATCTACTGGAAAGCGTACCAGGTCAAGTAATAGTAAAGTGGACTGAGAGTCCAAGTATCGATCCCACAGGGACTGTAGTTAATTCTCAAAAATTAATTATTTAGCTTAATCAAGACAAAATCATAAAAAGCAATTTTATTTAAATAAAATAAGAATTTATAATAAAAACTGCTTAAGAAATAATAAGAATTAAAATATTTAAAAAGAAAATTTAATTAAAACGAGACAACCAAGACACACGTAGGTACCGAACAAATCATGTAACATGTAGTCGATTTAGGACTCAGATTTAATCTTAATTCACGGGAATTCTCCTATCTTGTTCAAAGGTCTATTTCTAGAACAATCAAACTTATTCAAATATTGACGGATTAATCTTTCGTAATTTTAATCAAATTTGAATGCATTAAATATTTGTGAAAACTCAGTTTACACCCAAATCGCACACTGAAACCGAATTCTATTTTTAGTCGGTTTTACAATATGCTAATTATCAAAGTGATCAAAATCAATTCCTCATATCTCGAAATGGAATCAATTAAAATGCAAGCAAAAAGTTGATCAGGCTATTCACAAGACAAATATAAATCTTACAATCAATAAAATAAAATCAAGTCTGAAAAATTCCAAAAAAACATCCAAGTTTTCTACATAAATTTGTTCGGCCTAATCACGCCGTCTTGGTTGAAAACAAACTACTCAATAATTGAAACTAGAATTCAAACAAAAGGAAGAAAGAAAGAAAAACTCTGATAAAGATGGAGAAAATCTCCAATCTCCAAGCCTAGCCGCCTCTCGCCTCTTGTCTGCGTTCTCTGCGTGTTGGAACCCTTTAATCTGATGATTAGATTTGTATTTATATGCCCAAGGGTCTTCAAAATATAGCATCCAATCCGATCAAGAGTTTGCAAAAATACAAATTTTGCACGCTCCGCTCGCTCGAGTGAGCAACTTTCCGTCTCGGAAGATTTTTGGCACGTCTCGCTCGCTCGAGCGAGCATAGACTCTCTCTCGAGCGAGTGGATTTTTTTTCTCCGCGCGACGATTTTGAAAAATTCATATCTTAATTTCTAGCTGTCGGATCAATCTGAAATTTTGACAGAAGCTTCAAAACATATAGATCTTTAATTTGAACGTTGAAGATCTTATTTGGGTCTCTATAAATTTAAATGTTAATTTTTTACCAAGGTTGCTCCGTAATTCATTCTTTAGATATCCATTTTCCTTCAAAATCAGTCCGAGGAGTGAAATACACAAGAATGTACTAAAACACATAAAAAAATATGAATGCACACAAAATAGACATAAATCTTTTACGAAATAATGCACACAAAATTCACTTATCAACACCACCATACTTAAACCTTGCTCGCCCTCGAGAAAGACATACCAAAAATAATATGCAAACAACGACATAAATAAAAATTAATCATGAACAACATAACCTCCGATAAGTTTCAGCTTCAAAAACTAAAAACCACAAAAGCTTCTGATTGACCACAATACACTGTCAGTTTAACGGAAACGTGTGTGTGCGCCATGTTATTCAAGTTTCGTGCAACTTCAAAAGAATTCATCCTAAGAATGCATAGCGACCTATGAAAAATCAGTGCAAGTATCACAATCCAACACTCCGTCATCTCAACAATCCCAAACAAAAACATGCACTTTCTTGAGATTAATTACGTATCTTCGTATTTTGCACATGGTATGTAACGCCCCGTTTTTATCTTAAATGTGTTTATTTGAGTTAATCAGAGATTACAGAGTTCTCGAGTCGGTTTAATAAAGGGCCCAATAATATGACGCCGTTTATAGTGATATGTCAAGATGACCCATCAATATTAAGTTGTGATGGACAGTCGCCATGTGAACCCCCAATAATATGAGTCAATCACATGGGAGTTCCACCCAACTTACAACAATTGTCTACTCAATGCACAGCTTTCCGGCGAATGCCCCCCCCCCCCCCCCCCCCCCCCCCCCCCCCCCCAATAATATGAGTCGGACCACGACCGCGGGTAGCATCCATCATGCATTGATAGTTGATGGAAGGTAGGAAAATATAAACTATATTTCATTTCCCTTTTTGTTAAACTTGATATTAATTTTAAATCATATTTAAAATGAGGGATTTTAATTTTGATAAATTGTCTCATTATTTAATTAGTTTGTATGCTTGCAGGATTCTTGCAATTTAGATTAAACATGCATACAACAATAATATCAAATATTAAATAAAGGATGATCGATTCCTAGATCTAGTCGACCCGTGGTTGCCAATCACGAGTCTAAGTCCAATCCTAGGTGATATGCAAGTACACAATGCAATCCAAATACATTGAGCTTCCAATTTACATTTCTTCGATCTTTATCATCGTCTGCTGGGCTCACCACCATCCTCAAATCTTTATCTCCCACTAAGTCTAATAAATTTACAATAAATTTCGATGACAAGTAGGGGATACATATTTTAATGGTGAGAATGGACCATAAACCAGACCCATTTTTATTACAAATGACAAATCAGATTGGGCCATAATACAAGCCCATTAATAAAAACCCAACAACAATAATATGAACCAAATGTAAACAACCTAGCATACACCTAAAAAATTGGTCATGACAATCGATCATCCTTTTATCCAATTATTTAATTCAATTAAATTATTGGATAACATGCAATTCAAAATGACAATATATTTAAACAGATAAAATCATATTTTATACATAAAATCCCATTTTATATATAAAATCATATTTTATCTAATTTATCCATAAAATCATATTTTATACATAAAACTAATTATATATATAAAATCATATTTTATTATCAATTGTTCCATATAAAATAATTATTCATAAAATTTTATTTATTGGATTAAATTTATAAATTTTCCAAAAAATTCAAATTTATCCAAAAAAGTTAATATTCTTAAAAATTCCTGGTTCAAACAATTTTGACCCATTGCCTCGTGGACCAACCGAAACAATTTTCGATCGGACCAAAAACTGGGCCCAATAACCATTACCGGGCCGAAATTCATAATTTCAAAAAAAATAAAATAAATAAAATAAAATTTTCTGGTCCCGGGCAGTCCCCCCGACCAGCGGGGGCCCAACCCAATTGCTGGGCCGCCACATGCGGCCCAGTTGCGCGCAGCCCTGCGCACAAGGCATCCCCCAATTTTATTTTTTTTCGTTTTGTTTTTTCTGAAAAACCGAGGCTTTGTACAATAGATGTAATTTTAATCGTAAGATTGGAGAACAACCTGGCTCTGATACCACTGTTGGAACACGTTCTCGGATCTGTCAGATCTGATAACCATGGCAGCGGAAGGTTTTAAAATTTTATTTTCAGATCTGGAACGATTCAAGATCATGGGTACCAAATCCGTACGATTAAAATAAGTTGCGTAAAATAAAACAAAGTAAATTTTACCTCTCAAGTCTCAACTTGATTCGATCGGGATATTTGGATGAAGGGGCCGTACTGTACGCTAACCAAAATCTACTGGTTCTTGCAGGCACTATCAGTGATACCTAGGGAATCATGGGGCGATGTTGCTAGGCGCTCTTACCATGATTCGATGGGTAAGTCGGAAATTGTTGTTCCGAGTCACAAGGAGTTGTGAGCCCACGGCTAGCTGTATCCCTGAACCATTGAGGGTTACACAAGTAATGGATTACTAATCCCCGTTGAAATAGTTAAATTTAAATAGTTAAATTTAATGAAAGAGAAGTTGGACTTCTAAACTAAAGGGAGTGGAATTTCCTAAAATGACATAGGGATGGGCATATTTGGAAATCACTGAATTCGGATTCAGAAAAATTATCTTGACTTTAAAAGGTGCAGAAATGGTTTCTGTGCATATTGGTGAAATCAGTTTATCAATTGGAGCAATGATGAATTTTATATTAATTTCTAGAATAACAGGTTTTGCTTGTTGGGCTTAATTTATGGATCATGGACCCTAAGGAGTTAGTGTCCTAATAGACTTATAACTTAATCTAGTCTAGAAATTATATATATATATATATATATGTGTGTGTGTAGTTTTCGAAAATACTAAGTGATTCCATCTTGCAATTTTTGAAAATCATATAATATATTCTAAAGGGTTTTTCGAAAATCCTGTCCCTTTTTGAGAGAATTCAGTCTGTGATTTTTATGAAAAATTACATTCTGAATTGACAGATCAAATCTGTTTAATCTCTTCGATAAACATCTGATTGATTTCTAGTGCAATCAATCAGAAGGTTTTAGTTTTCTGTACGTGGACCTAATTTCAGAGATTGATCAAGCAAGTCATCAGTTCCTTGGATTTACAACAAGATCAGATTTAATTTGTTGGAGTCCATAATCAAGCCATAGCTTGAAGAGGTAAAATATTAATTGTTATTATTATTTTACTTGCATAATTTAATCGTTAGGATTTGATACTCATGATATGGAATCGTTCCATATAAAAAATTTTAAACTTTCGCTGCACCGGATATCAGATCTATGATCTGAAAACGTGTTCCAACAGTGGTATCAAAGCCAGGTTTTTCTCAGATCAAACGATTAAAATTAATCGATTGTACAAAATTTTTAGCCTCAGTTTTTTGAAACAAAACAAAATTTTAAATTAAAATTTTTGAAGGGCAACACGGGCAGCAATCGTCGCTGCCCGTGGCAGCGACGAGCTGCCCAGCTCCACGTGGGCATCCCTATCCCACGTGGAGGCGGGGCTGCCCGGGAACGTCCCGGGCAGCCCGGAAAATTAAAATTTGATTTTTAATTAGAATTTTAATTTTTTGAAATTTTAGTTTTTGGTCCGATCGAAAATTATTTTTGATTGGTCCACGAGGCATCAGGTCAAATTGTTTGAGTCCGAAATTTTTAAAATTGATTTTTGGATAAATTTGAATTTTTGAAAAATTTATAAATTTTATCCGTTAAATTAAATTTTATAAAATTTATTATTTTTGTACAATTGATGATAAGATATGATCTTATGTATATATTAGATAAAATTTGATTTTATCTTTTAATTATGTTTTCATTGCATGTTATCCAATGATTTAATTATTGAATTAAATATTGGATAAAAGATGATCGATTGCCATGACCAATTTTGTAGGTGTATGTTAGGAAATTTACATTTGGTTTTTGTTATTGTTGTTGGGTTTTATTAATGGGCTTGGTTTATGGACCAATTTGATTTGTCATTTGTAATAAAAGTGGGTCTGGTTTATGGCCCGTTACCAACCTTAAATATGTATCCCCTACTTGTCATCGAAATTTATTGTAAATTTATTAGACTTAGTGGGAGATAAAGATTTGAAGACAAAGGTGGGCCCAGCAGACAATAAAGACCGAAGAAATGTAAATTGGAAGCTCAATGTAATAGGATTGCATTGCATACTTGCATATCACCTAGGATTGGACTTAGACTCGTGATTGTCAACCACGGGTCGATTAGTTTTGGGGTCGATCATCCTAAATATAATATATGATATTATTGTTGTATGAATGTTTAGACTAAATTGCATGAATCCCGCAAGCATACAAATATGATAAGATGAGACAATTTTTCAAATTTAAAAATCCCTCATTATAAATATGATTTAAAATTGATATGAAGATAAACAAAAGGGAATTTAAATATTGTTTAAATATTCCTACCTTCTATCAACGATCAATGTATGAGATGCTACCCGCGGGCACGGTTTGGCTTATATTATTGGGGGGGGCCCGTTCGTCGGAAAGCTGTACATTGGATCGACACATGTTGTAAGTTGGGTGGAACTCCCATGGGATTGGCTCATATTATTGGGGATCCACATGGCGACCGTCCATCACAACTTAATATTGATGGGTCATCTTGACATGTCACAATAAAAGGCGTCATATTATTGGGCTCTTATTGGAATTGGACTCCATGTTCCCACTAAGGAAATCGGTTTCTCGTTTTCACTATAGGGTAGTTAAATCGTTAAAATAGTGGGAGTGAAATTCATAAAATTAAATCTCGCCATATTTTATGTCTTAGTAAATTAATTAAGCAATCAATGATTATTGTCTATTTCTTTTCAGTATTGCATTACAATGAATTCGCGCAATCCACTATTCTCAATTCTCGCACAAAGGCTTCAAACGTGAACGGATCTGAAGACGTTTGTCATAACTGCAAGAAACCCGGTCATTGGAAACGTAACTGCAAAGTATATCTCGAGCAGTTGCGAACTGCAAAGGGTATATTTTACATTGAAATAAATGTTTCACTTAATACTACTTCTTGGGTATTGGATACCGGATGTGGATCTCACATTTGCAATGATTTGCAGGTGATGACAAGAAGTCGTAAGCTTAGGATGGGTGAGACCCAGCTAAGGCTCGAAAATGGTTCTAGAGTTGAAGCCAAAGCGGTGGGAGACGTTTATTTAGTTTTGCAGAACGATTTTAAGTTATTTTTGAGAGATGTTTTATTTGTGCTAGATTTGGTTAAAAACATTATTTCTGTTTATATGCTTGATAGAGATGGTTTTTCTTGCAATTTCGTGAATGTGATTTGCAATATTTACAAGATTGAATGTTTGATTGGATGTGGACAACTTGAAAACGATATATATAACTTAAAATTAAAAGACGTACCAATTAATTATGTTGATAAACCGGCAACAAAAAATAAAAGGAAAAACGATAGTCAAAACCCGGCAAACCTTTGGCATGCTAGCCTAGGTCATATTTCCTCAAGGAGGATGAACAAGCTAGTGGGAGAGAACATGTTTGATATGTCTGATATTAACTCCCTACCTACTTGTGAGTCCTGCCTAAAAGGAAAAATGACTAAATCTCCTTTCAAAGGAAAACCTGAGCGTAGTCAAAATCTGTTGGATTTGATCCATACAGATGTTTGCGGTCTATTTAGTATTGGTACTAAATTTGGTCACACCTACTTCATTACCTTTACTGATGATTATTCTAGGTATGAGTATTTATATTTGATGAAATATAAGTCTGAAGCATTTGAAAAGTTCAAAGAATTCAAGGCTGAAGTAGAAAACAAACTAGGTAAGAGTATTAAAGCACTTCGATCGGATCGAGGTGGAGAATATTTAAGTACCGAGTTTTTGGACTATCTAAAAGAGAATGGGATTCTCTCTCAGTGGACTCCTCCTATGACACCTCAGCTAAATGGTGTTTCGGAGCATCGCAATCGAACATTGTTGGACATGGTTCGATCTATAATGAGCTTCACTGAGCTCCCACCTTCGTTTTGGGGCTATGCGCTTGAAATGGCGGTATTGTTGTTGAACAATGTCCACACTAAAGCAGTGGATAAAACTCCATACGAGTTATGGAATGGCAAAGCCCCTAAGTATTCGTACTTAAGGATTTGGGGATGTCCTGCTTACGTGAAGCGAACAGTGGGAGATAAGTTGGATAGTCAATCCAACTTATGTTATTTTGTAGGGTATCCGAAGAATTTAATCGGATATTATTTCTATCATCCTACTGAAACAAAAGTGTTTGTTTCGAGGAATGCCACCTTCATGGAGAAGGAGTTCTTACTTGATAAGAAAGGCAAGATGATGGAACTCGAAGAAATTCGAGAAGAACCAGAGATACAAAATAACGATCCCATACCTCAGGAACCATTAAACGACACACCTCTTTCTAGAAGATCCGAGAGGACTTCTAGAACTCCTATTCGAAATGGTCTACTTCTTGAAGGGGATCAAAATGAACCCGACATTGGATGTGATCCAAGAAATTTCAAGGATGCAATTTCTAATGCGGATTCGAATTTATGGCTTGAAGCTATGCAGTCGGAAATAGAGTCGATGCATACAAACCAAGTTTGGTCTTTAGTAGATCCTCCTGATGGAATTGTTCCAATAGGGTGTAAATGGATCTACAAGAGAAAACTTGGGCCTGATGGTAAGGTACTGACATACAAGGAACGATTGGTAGAAAAAGGTTATACTCAAAGACAAGGAGTTGACTATGATGAAACCTTTTCACCAGTCGCAATGTTCAAGTCCATAAGAATCCTTAATGCCATAGCAGCTTGGTATGACTATGAGATATGGCAAATGGATGTGAAGACTGCATTTTTTAATGGAAACATTAAGGAATAAATCTATATGATGCAGCCCGAGGGATTCACATCCATGGGAAGCGAGCATAAGGTATGCAAGATTCAGAGATCAATTTATGGTCTCAAACAGGCATCAAGAAGTTGGAACCAGAAATTTGATGAAACAATAAAGGATTTTGGTTTCATCAAGAACCCGAAGAAACCATTCGTGTACAAGAAAGTAGTTAAGGATGCTGTGACATTATTAGTACTTTATGTTGATGACATCCTACTCATTGGGAATGATGTAGGGATGTTGCAGTAAACAAAGATATGGTTATCAGGTAGATTCTTGATGAAGGATTTGGGTGAGGCGTCTTATATTCTTGGAATACAGATCTATAGAGATAGATCTAAGAGAATGATAGAACTCACTCAAGCAACCTACATCGACACCATATTGAAAAGGTTTTTTATGGATGAGTCCAAGAGAGGACATGTAGTAACCCGCAATTAATCGAGGTAATTAAGGTAATTAATTAATAAAATGTACCTAACTATTCCAAGGTAGATCGGACGGTCCGAAGAGGAGTTCGGAGGTTCCGAAGTGGATCGGAAGCTCCGAAGTCAGGATCGAAAGCTCCGATCGAGATCGGAAGCTCTGTCGGCGAGATCGGAAGCTCCGATCGGACTCAGGGCACACATCATCGGTTACGTCAGCAAGGTGACATCATGGCTGACATAATATCGGGCGATCGGAAGCTCCAAAGGGGCGATCGGAAGTTCCGATCGTGATCGAACGTTCCGAACGTCACCTATAAATATAGGGTTCGAGATGCTCATTTCTCACACCAATTCCCTCTCTTCTCTCTGATCCCTAAGCCTTCTAACTCAGATCTAGGGAGATCTAGGTGTCCTATCGGTATTCCGGAAGTGGCTTAGTGATCTAGACGTTGTTGCGGAGCTATGGACTAGTTTTGAGGCTATCGACAGCAAAGGGCTAACGACGGACGCAGGTATAACTTTGGCATCCTAAAAATATTTAGGAGTACGCTTTAGCTTAGTTAAGGCTTTTAGAGCTTTATTGTTGATGCATGGATATTTTCATTGTAGTAGCAGTAGACTGGACTAGTAGGCTTGGAGTATAGGCCAGTGGAGCTAGGTTTGTCCAGCAGTGTTAGAGGTACATAATTACTGACCGAGATAGCCGGCATGATATATTTTCATGTATGTTGCATGAGTATTTGCTATATTCTTTATCATGTTTTAGCATGTTTTACCTGTTAGAGAACGGTGATCAGATCAATCAGAATTGATACCCGGTGCAGCGAAAGTTTAAAAATTTTATATGGAACAATTCCATATCATGGGTATCAAAACTTTAGGATTAAATTGTGCGTGTAAAAAATTAAATCACAATTAAATTTTTACCTTGAATCTCGAAACGAGATTATGGACACCAACAGATTACTCTGCTCTTGTTGTATATCCCAGGAACTGATGCACGAACAATTCTTCAATCAGGTCCACGAACGGAAATTTAATCCCTCTGATAGATTGCACTAGAAAATCTATCAGAAGTTTCTACGAAGAGACTTAACGAATTTGATCCGTTAAACCAGACTGCAAATTCAAAATTCACAGGCTGGAATTTTTCGAGCAGAGAGAGGAGAAAGGGGGGGCCGCCACTTTTAAAACACACAGCTAGGGTTTTTGAAAATTGTGAGCCTCCGTTGTCTAATTTCGGTACTGCAATAACTTATTTATAATGTGGGCTGCTAACAGCTTAGGGCCCATTAGTCATAAGTTCAAGCATGACAAGCAAAGCCCGCATGTTCAGAAATTAATATAAAATTCATCGTGACTCAGATTGATAAACCAATTTCACCAATGTGCACAAAAACCATTTCTGCATCTTTTAAAGTAAAGATAAATTTTCTGAATCCGAATTCAGTGATTTCCAAAAATGCCCATCCCCTCAACGGGGATTAAAAATCCATTACTTGTGTGACCCTCAATGGTTCAGGGATACAGCTAGCCGTGGGCTCACAACTCCTTGTGACTCGGAACAACAATTTCCGACTTGCCCATCGAATCATGGTAAGAGCGCCTAGCAACATCTCCCCATGATTCCCTAGGTATCACTGATAGTTCCTGCAAGAACCAATAGATTTTGGTTAGCGTACAGTACGGTCCCTTCATCCATATATCCCGATCGAATCAACAACCATTGGTATATTGAGAGTCGTTCGAGATTCGATAACTATGCAATACATCTTGAAGATCAAATAGTGGCATCGCATGTGCTACTAAGAAACCATTTCTTAAAACACATCATGTACTCTGGCCAGAGATTCGTCACACTAATATCTCCTCAGATTGCATAGGATATCCACACTCGCAAGTATGTGGTGAATCCTTGACAACAAAGCATCGACTCCTATATGTGTCATAACTGTACCCAATCCTGATACCTGATGACCCTAATAGAGTCGGTAAACGAGTCAAAGCACAGTACTAGCATATAGAGTCTCAATGATGTTTCAAGTAGTAAGGACTAATGGTGTACAACCAAAACCGCGAACTTTATCCACTCGATAAGTGATAACCACTTGAAAAGTCCGGATAGGGTAGTTCGATCATTCATCGTATGAATATCCATTTGCATGCTTTGAACATCTCTATGTTCCATACCAATGAAACGTGGTACTCGGCATCGCAAATGCTAGTCTCAATCTCGAGCGATCCTTATCCTTATTCACGGATGGCTCAATCGACTAGGAACTGTTTAGAATATACAGTGACTATAAGATGTGTTTCATGATAGCCATCCACATGTGCCACCACATCTTACATACACTATAGTATATTCAAGGTCTTCATCTAAACATCTTATAGTATGTCACAACATAATAATATAAAGAAAGATAAAGTCATTGCCATTTATAAAAGTGTAAATTATATTAAACAAAAGATTGTTTATACATAGAGTCATCAAAGCCCTTAGCCACAAGTTGGCTCACCGGGCACCCACTCTTTCAATCTCCCACTTGCCCTAAAGCCAACTAGTCATACTACGTAGACCCATTGCTTCGCGATGTTTGTCAAATAATGGTCCTAGCAAGGGCTTAGTAAGTGGATCAGCGATATTGTCTGCAGAGGACACTCTCTCGACAGTGATGTCTCCTTTCCACGATCTCCCGGATGATGTGGTATTTCCTCAGTACGTGTTTGGATCTTTGATGAGACCTTGGTTCCTTTGCCTGAGCAACGACACCCGTGTTGTCACAGTACACCAGGACTGGACCAACAACTTCAGGAATGACGCCCACCTCTTGGAAGAAATTCCTCATCCAAACGGCCTCTTTAGGAGCAGCTGATGCCGCAATGTATTCTGCCTCAGTGGTGGAATCCGCTGTGGTGTCCTGCTTGGAACTCTTCCAAGAGACAGCACCGCCATTGAGCATGAACACAAATCCAGAGGTTGACTTCGAGTCATCCACATCACTTTGGAAGCTAGAGTCGGTATAGCCTTCCAATTTCAGTTCTCTTCCTCCATATACCATGAACGTATTCTTAGTCCTTCGTAAGTACTTAAGAACGTCATTCACGGCTTTCCAATGCATTTGACCGGGATTAGCTTGATATCTGCTCGTGACACTCAGAGCAAATGCTACATCCGGTCTGGTAGATATCATCCCATACATGATACTACCTATGGCTGACGCATATGGTACATGTGTCATTTTCTCTATCTCTTCATCAGTCTTGGGACACATAGACTTGGATAGAGAAACTCCATGAAACATAGGTAGATGTCCTCTCTTGGACCCATCCATTGAAAACCTTTTCAATGTGGTTTCGATGTAAGTTGATTGAGTGAGTCCTATCATTCTTTTAGATCTGTATCCCTAGAATATAGGATGCCTCACCCAAATCCTTCATCGAGAATCTACCTGATAACCATATCTTTGTTGACTGCAACATCCCTACATCATTCCCAATGAGTAAGATGTCATCAACATAAAGTACTAAGAATGTCACAGCATCCTTAACTACTTTCTTGTACACGCATGGTTCCTCCGGGTTCTTGATGAAACCAAAATCCTTTATTGTTTCATCAAATTTCTGGTTCCAACTTCTTGATGCTTGTTTGAGACCATAGATTGATCTCTGAAGCTTGCATACCTTATGCTCGCTTCCCATGGATGTGTATCCCTCATGCTGCGTCATATAGATCTCTTCCTTAATGTTTCCATTAAGAAATGCAGTCTTCACATCCATTTGCCATATCTCATAGTCATACCAAGCAGCTATGACAATAAGGATTCTTATGGACTTGAACATTGCAACTGGTGAAAAGGTTTCATCATAGTCAACTCCTTGTCTTTGAGAATAACCTTTCGCCACCAATCGTGCCTTGTAGGTCAATACCTTACCATCAGGCCCAAGCTTTCTCTTGTAGATCCATTTACACCCTATTGGAACAATTCCATCGGGAGGATCTACTAAAGACAAAACTTGGTTTGTATGCATCGAATCTATTTCCGACTGAATAGCTTCAAGCCATAAATTTGAATCCACATCAGAAATTGTTTTCTTGAAGTTTCTTGGATCACATCCAACGTCGGGTTCATCTTGATCCCCTTCAAGAAAAAGACCATATCGAATAGGAGGTCTAGAAGTCCTCTCGGATCTTCTAGGTATAGGCGTGTCCGCTGAAGATTCTTGAGGTATGGGATCATTATTTTGTATTTCGGGTTCTTCTCGAATTTCTTCGAGTTCCATCATCTCGCCTTTCTTATCCAATAAGAACTCCTTCTCCAAGAAGGTGGCATTCCTTGAAACAAACATTTTTGTTTCAGTAGGATGATATAAATAATATCCGATTGAATTCTTCGGATACCCTACAAAATAACATAAGGTGGATCGACTATCCAACTTATCTCCCACTGTTTGCTTCACGTAAGCAGGACATCCCCAAATCCTCAAGTACGAATACTTAGGAGCTTTGCCATTCCATAACTCGTATGGTGTTTTGTCCACTGCTTTGGTGTGGACGTTGTTCAACAACAACACCGCCGTTTCAAGCGCGTAGCCCCAAAACGAAGGTGGAAGCTCAATGAAGCTCATCATGGATTGAACCATGTCCAACAAAGTTCGATTATGACGCTCCGATATACCATTCAGCTGTGGTGTCATAGGAGGAGTCCACTGAGAGAGAATCCCATTCTCTTTCAGATAGTCCAAAAACTCGGTACTTAAGTATTCTCCACCTCGATCCGATCGAAGTGCTTTAATACTTTTACCTAGCTTGTTTTCTACTTCAGCCTTGAATTCTTTGAACTTTTCAAATGCTTCAGACTTATATTTCATTAAATATAAATACCCATACCTTGAATAATCATCAGTAAAGGTAATGAAGTAGGTGTGGCCAAATTGAGTACCAATTCTAAATGGACCACAAACATCTGTATGGATCAAATCCAACAGATTTTGACTACGCTCAGGTTTCCCCTTAAAAGGAGATTTAGTCATTTTTCCTTTCAGGCAGGACTCACAAGTAGGTAGAGAGTTAATATCAGACATATCAAACATGCCCTCTCCCACTAGCTTGTTCATCCTCCTTGAGGAAATATGACCTAGCCTAGCATGCCAAAGGTTTGCCGGGTTTTGACTATCGATTTTCCTTTTGTTTGTTGTTACCGGTTTATGAACATAATTTATTGGAACGTCTTTTAATTTTAAGTTATATAGATCGTTTTCAAGTTGTCCATTTCCAATCAAACATGCATTCTTGTAAATATTGCAAATCCCATTCACAAAATTGCAAGAAAAACCATCTCTATCAAGCATAGAAACAGAAATAATGTTTTTAATCAAATCTGCAACAAATAAAACATCTCTCAAAAGTAACTTAAAATCGTTCTGCAAAATTAAATAAACATCTCCCACAGCTTTAGCTTCAACTCTAGAACCATTTCCGAGCCTCAGCTGGGTCTCACCCATTCTAAGCTTGCGACTTCTTTTCATCACCTGCAAATGTGAGATCCACATCCGGTATCCAATACCCAAGAAGTAGTATTAAGTGAAACATTTATTTCAATATAGAACATACCCTTTGCAGTTCGCAACTGCTCTAGATATTCCATGCAGTTACGTTTCCAATGACCGGGTTTCTTGCAGTGATGGCAAACATCCTTGGACTTTTCCATGTTTGAAGCCTTTGTCTTGTTCTTCTTCTCGGGTCCGATTTTCTTGGGTGGGGCAGAACGTTTCTTACCCTTTGTACTTGGCCCCTTCTTAGCAGAAGAAGAGGATCCCACCAAGAGAACTGGTTTATCCTTCTTTAAAGTGGCTTCATATGTTACAAGCATATTGACCATCTCTTCAAGGGAGGCCTCTATCTTGTTCATATTGAAATTCACCAAAAATCCGTCAAACGAAGAAGGAAGAGAGAGAAGTAATAAGTCCACATTTAGTTCATGCTCCAACACCAAATCAAGCGTTACCAACTTCTGTATGAGCCAAATCACGCGTACCCCATGATCACGGACCGAAGTCCCTTCACGCATGCGACACATCATTAGCTCTTTTACAGTAGCGAACCTTTCAGCTCTCGATTGAGCCCCAAAAAGTTCCTTGAGTTGTACGTGAATGTCAGCAGCATTCACGGTATCCTCAAATCGCCTCTGGAGTTCATCAGACATCGAGGCTTGCATATAGCATTTGGCCTTGATATCATGGTCCCACCATGTATCAAGTTTGGCCAACTCTTCCGGACTTATGTCAGCTCGTGCTTCCTTCGGAGGAGATTTTTCTAACACGTAGAGCATCTTCTCCGAGGTCAAGACAATCTTCAACTTACGGAACCATTCCTTATAGTTTGCGCCAGTCAGTTTATTTTGTTCGAGAATAGAGAATAGTGGATTGCGCGAATTCATCTTATGAAATACTGAAAAGAAACAGACAATAATCAGTGATTGTTTAATTAATTTACTAAGACATAAAATAGGCGAAATTTATTTTATGAATCTCACTCCCACTATTTTAACGATTTCACTACCCTCTAGTGAAAACGGGAAACTGTTTTCCTTAGTGGGAACATGGAGTCCAATTGACAAACTATGGTCCCGAATAATATCAGCCAACCATAATTTTCAAAAGGTAGAGCCCAATTGCTTCCAAAGCAACCTCCACGTTTTTACCTCATGTCCAATAAGGGCCCAATAATATGACGCCGTTTATTGTGACATGTCAAGATGACCCATCAATATTAAGTTGTGATGGACGGTCGCCATGTGGATCCCCCAATAATATGAGCCGATCCCATGGGAGTTCCACCCAACTAACAACATGTGTCGATCCAATGTACAGCTTTTCGACGAACGGGCCCCCCCAATAATATGAGCCGGACCGTATCCGCGGGTATCATCTCATACATTGATCGTTGATGGAAGGTAGGAACATTTAAACAATATTTAAATTTCTTTTATTTATCTTGATATCAATTTTAAATCATATTTAAAATGAGGGATTTTAATTTTGAAAATTTGTCTCATCATTTAAAATTTGTATGCTTGCGGGATTCATACAATTTAGTCTAAAACATGCATACAACGATAATATCATATATTATATAGGATGATCGATTCCATTTCTAATCGACCCATGGTTGCCAATCACGAGTCTAAGTCCAATCCTAGGTAATATGCAGGTATGCAATGCAATCCTATTACATTGAGCTTCCAATTTACATTTCTTCAGTCTTTATTGTCTGCTGGGCCCACCTCCGTCTTCAAATCTTCATCTCCCACTAAGTCTAATGTATTTACAATAAATAACTATGACAAGTAGGGGATACATTTTAAGGGGTGGGAACGGGCCATAAACCAGGCCCACTTTTATTACATATGACAATTCATATTGGGCCATAAACCAGACCCATTAATAAATCCAACAACAATAAAAACAAATGTAAATTCCTAACATACACCTATAAAATTGGTCATGGCAATCGATCATCCTTATCCAATAATATTTAATTCAAAATTAATTTATTGGATAACATGCAATGACAATTAAATTTAAAAGGATAAAATCATATTCCATATATAAAATCTTATTTTACATATAAAATCATATTTTATCTTTTTATCAATAAAATCATATTTTACTCAATATTTCCATAAGATCATATCTTATCATCAATTGTATCAAAAATAATTAATTTCATAAAATCTTATTTAACGGATAAAATCTATAAATTTTCCAAAAATTCAAATTTATCCAAAAATCAATTTTAAAATTTTCGGACTCGAACAATTCGATCCGACGCCTCGTGGACCAATCAAAAACAATTTTCAATCGGACCAAAAATAGAATTTTAACATATTAAAATTTTAATTTAAAATAAAAAATTAATTTTTCCCGGGCCGCCTGGGACGATCCCGGGCAGCCCGCGCCCCAAAGGGGCTCGAGCCGGGCAGCCCGTCGCTGCCCCTTGGGCAGCGACGATCGCTGCCCTGGGCAGCGCCGTGCGCTGAGCACCCAGAGCTGCGCTGGGCAGCGGCGTTCGCTGCCCTGGGCAGCGACCATCGCTGCCCGTGTTTTGCCCGAAAAAAAAAATATTTATTTTAAAAAATTTATTTTGTTTCAAAACACCGAGGCTTAAAAATATTTGTACAATCGATTAATTTAATCGCTTGATCTGAGCAACCTGGCTCTGATACCACTGTTAGAGAACGGTGATCAGATCAATCAGAATTGATACCCGGTGCAGCGGAAGTTTAAAAATTTTATATGGAACAATTCCATATCATGGGTATCAAAACTTTACGATTAAATTGTGCGTGTAAAAATTAAATCACAATTAAATTTTTACCTTGAATCTCGAAACGATATTATGGACACCAACAGATTACTCTGCTCTTGTTGTATATCCCAGGAACTGATGGACGAACAATTCTTCAATCAGGTCCACGAACGGAAATTTAATCCCTCTGATAGATTGCACTAGAAAATCTATCAGAAGTTTCTACGAAGAGACTTAACGAATTTGATCCGTTAAACCAGACTGCAAATTCAAAATTCACATGCTGGAATTTTTCGAGCAGAGAGAGGAGAAGGGGGGGCGGCCACTTTTAAAACACACAGCTAGGGTTTTCGAAAATTGTGAGCCTCCGTTGTCTAATTTCTGTACTGCAATAACTTATTTATAATGTGGGATGTTAACAGCTTAGGGCCCAATAGTCATAAGTTCAAGCATGACAAGCAAAGCCCGCATGTTCAAAAATTAATATAAAATTCATCGTGACTCAGATTGATAAACCAATTTCACCAATGTGCACAGAAACCATTTCTGCATCTTTTAAAGTCAAGATAAATTTTCTGAATCCGAATTCAGTGATTTACAAAAATGCCCATCCCTATGTCATTTTAGGAAATCTTACTCCTCTACTCTGATATAAGAAGTCCTACTTCTTTGTTCATTAAATTTAACTATCTCAACGGGGATTAAAAATCCATTACTTGTGTGACCCTCAATGGTTCAGGGATACAGCTAGCCGTGGGCTCACAACTCCTTGTGACTCGGAACAACAATTTCCGATTGCCCATCGAATCATGGTAAGAGCGCCTAGCAACATCGCCCCATGATTCCCTAGGTATCACTGATAGTGTCTGCAAGAACCAATAGATTTTGGTTAGCGTACAGTACGGTCCCTTCATCCATATATCCCGATCGAATCAACAACCATTGGTAAATCGAGAGTCGTTCGAGATTCGATAACTATGCAATACATCCTGAAGATCAAATAGTGACATCGCATGTGCTACTAAGAAACCATTTCTTAAAACACATCATGTACTCTGGCCAGAGATTCGTCACACTAATATCTCCTCAGATTGCATAGGATATCCACACTCGCAAGTATGTGGTGAATCCTTGACAACAAAGCATCGACTCCTATATGTGTCGTAACTGTACCCAATCCCGACACCTGATGACCCCAATAGAGTCGGTAAACGAGTCAAAGCACAGTACTAGCTTATAGAGTCTCAATGATGTTTCAAGTAGTAAGGACTAATGGTGTACAACCAAAACCGCGGACTTTATCCACTCGATAAGTGATAACCACTTGGAAAGTCCAGATAGGGTAGTTCGATCATTCATCGTATAAATATCCATTTGCATGCTTTGAACATCTCTATGTTCCATACCAATGAAACGTGGTACTCGGCATCACAAATGCTAGTCTCAATCTCGAGCGATCCTTATCCTTATTCACGGACGGCTCAATCGACTAGGAACTGTTTAGAATATACAGTGACTATAAGATGTGTTTCATGATAATCATCCCCATGTGCCACCACATCTTACATACACTATAGTATATTCAAGGTCTTCATCTAAACATCTTATAGTATGTCACAACATAATAATATGAAGAAAGATAAAGTCATTGCCATTTATAAAAGTGTAAATTATATTAAACAAAAGATTGTTTATACATAGAGTCATCAAAGCCCTTAGCCACAAGTTGGCTCACCGGGCACCCACTCTTTCATTACCATCTTAGCACATACATGATTTTACGTGTGACTGCATCCGAAGAGATGTGAGTCATTGACAGTCTCCATAGGGAACAATGATCTCATTTTGGACTCGAGTCAGGTATGACAGCTTCCACATGAGGCTTGTATCATGTTTTGGATTTGGGTCAGGATGGGGTTGGCTCAGCCCTGATATAGGATATACGAGTACCCCGCGGAGTCGCTCTCGAGCCGGTACTGTATATTTTCGGTGCCATGAGCAAGTGTTTTCACTTGAGTTTTAAATCATTTGTGTGCGCATATTTGTATTTATTTCATTGCTTCGTATTGAGCGTTCTAGCTCACGCCCCTGTGTTTGGGTATTCGTTTTGTACCTTGTGGCGGGGCAGGTTTGAGGCTGGACGGTCCAGGCGGCTCTCAGCAGGATTGAGCTTGGGAGGTGTGAGGTTGTAGAGGGTAGGGATTTATTTACCCTGAACCTTCGATTTGGTTGTATAACAGTACTTATACAATTGTGATATCGTCGGTTCTATTCTGCCGATTGGATTTGTTGTATTTTAATTATCCGCACTTTACGCTTTAATCTTTTATTGCGTGCGCTTTTACTGTAACTCTGATTAGGTAGTGGATCCGGGTTGGGTCACTACATTTTTGGTATCAGAGCAACGCATTGCACTGGGAATATTGTAAAGCGGATTAAGTAATTATCTGTTCTTATATAACAGATGGAAGATTACGATGAGAGCCACGATAGTGGAGGCGACGGTCGTTGGGGCGATCCAGATGATCGTAGACGTCATCGTGGTCAGCCAGAGGAGCGCAAGAGAGTGAGTATGCGCAGATTCAAGGGGGTTAGCCCGAAGCCTTTGACGGGTGGTGAGACAGCTGAAGAGGTGGAGGATTGGCTTGAGAGGATGGAGCAGTGCTTCCAGGAGTTCCGTTGGACGGCTGAGGATAGGATGGAGATTCTAGCCTTTATGCTTGAAGGCAGAGCAAGGAAGTGGTGGAGATCTACTTCTGCACTATTCATAGTAGCTAGAGGTGCAGCTATTTGGGTTGAGTTTCGTACTGCTTATCAGAGACTGTATTATCCTCCAGCTCTTCGTCAGGCGAAAGCCAGTGAGTTGTTGAGTCCGCGACAGGGGACGATGACGATCGAGGAGTACCAGTTTGATCTGCTACCTTTTTGTCCTCATGTTGCTGATAGTTCTATGGCGAAGTTTGATCATTTTCTTCAAGGGTTGAACCCTGATATTCATCAGATGGTTACGAGGATTTGGTGGACCGTTGTCGCCAGGCCGAGGACAGTATTCGGAAGAACAGGGGGCTTTACTCTTATTCTTCCAGGTCAGCGATTGCTAGTGCTTTGGGCCCTAGGGGGCAATCCTTCAAGAAGCCAGGAGGTACTTCTTCTTCTTCCTCTGGATCTGGTGGAGTGCATAACTTTGGTGGTCAAAGGCCGAACCGTTGTCGTCAGTGCAGACGCAGACATCCGCCAGGGCAGTGTGATCGATCGACCACTGCATGTTTCAAGTGTGGCCGGGAGGGTCACATGAAGAGAGATTGTCCTATGCTGATTGGGGCAGTGAGTGGTTTCGAAGGTTCTCAGGCATCTGTTCATCCACCTCAGTACCACCAGCCACCTTTTCAGCAGCGCCACGTGCCCAGGGTCAGGTCTTTGTGCATAATCATGAACAGGCAGAGGCTGACAGTGATCGGATGATCGCAGGTACCTGTAGTTTGTGTGGTTTTCCTGCATTTGTTTTGATTTATATCGGTGCATCGCATTCTTTTGTCTCAGCACGTTTTGCAAAGAAGTATAGATTGCCATTTATTCTTTTAGGCGTGTTGCTAGTGGTTTCTACTCCTATGGGGAGCGAGGTTTTAGCCAAGCGTCTAGTTGTGGGTTGTGTTTTGGATTTCGAGGGACATCAGCTTAGTGGTAACCTGATGATTCTAGCGATGGAAGATTTCGATTGCATCATTGGGATAGATCTATTGACTACCTACCGAGCGATAGTGGATTGCTATCAGAGGTTTGTTCAGTTTCGTCCAGAGGATGATGAGTCATGGTATTTATATGGTGAGGGAGCGCGACCCCCGATGCCAGTGGTTTCAGCTCTGAAGGCCCGGCGTGCTTTAGAGTCTGGCGGGGAAGACTACCTTATCTATGCCATTGACGCATCCTTAGGAGAGCCAGATGTAGTAGCCCGTAATCAAATTAGTAATTAAGGGATTAATCATAATTACTTGGGTAGAGTTCGGAAGCTCCGAAGGTGAGATCGGAAGCTCCGATCAGGATCGGAAGCTCCGAACGGGATCGGAAGCTCCGATCGGTATTACGTCAGGCATGACGTGTGGCAAGATCGGAAGCTCCGATCAGGACCGGAAGCTCGGATCACCCCTATCCGGAGTCAACAAGTAATATTTTGACACGTGGCAGATCAGGATCTTCGGAAGCTCCGATGGCAGGATCGGACGTTCCGATCGAGGTTCGGACGTTACGATCAAGGATCGGAAGTTCCGATCGTTGTCTATAAATAGAAGGCCGAGGCTTCACTTTCATTTGCCAATTCCGAGTTCTCCTTTCCCTTCTAGTCCTTTTGGAGCTGTTCTAGTCTTCTTAGACTTGGTCCGGAGGTCGGCGAGGCGTTCGGTAGTCGTAGCGGAGTTGTGCCCAAGTTCTGGAGGCATCGACATCAAATGGCTAACGACGGACGAAGGTATAGCTTTTGCTTCCTATAAATATTTAGGAGTATGCAATAGCTTAGTTAAGGCTTTTAGAGCACTTTAATGATAGTAGTATCATTTGGCAGTGTAGAGCAGACTATAGGCATGGACCTAGAGTTGGTAGAGCTTGCACTGTTTTGAGGTACGAAAGTATTGTTCGAGATATCCTGACTGAGTATGCATGTATTATGTGACTGCATGATTTATATGCCATGATATTATGCTGCATTCATTTGCATCTTGTTGTATCTCTTTCGAGATGTCTGTTAGTAGGGTTGTACCCTATCCTGTTAGTGGATGGACTTCCATCGATTTGGGTCCGGCGTATCCACGGTTATCTCGGTATGGGAGCCACCTCCTGAAGCGACGGCACAGCGTGCTACATACCAGGGCCCGGTCTGTCTCTGTTATCTGATCCTTGACCTCGAGTCTATAGGGAGTTCACTTTGCATGCATATATACTCATACTCTCGCACTGAGCGTTTTATGCTCACGTCTCGTACTCTGTATTTTCTGGACACCCTATTCCATGGGGCAGGTTTGCGATTGGACGAGGAGGGTGGATCCAGGAGGGGCTAGTCAGCGGTTGGCCGGCTGGAGCTTCGCTTAGGTTTTATTACTGTTGTTTGGGTTTATACAGCTATTCGATTTGGTTGTATAATATTGGATAAATTACAGATTCCTTTACTTGGGATTGTATATTGTTTATGGATTCCGCAGTTTTATTCTGATATCTGTTTAATTAAGTTAATTGCATGCCTAAGTTCTGTTTAGTAGGTGATCCGGGTAAGGGTCACTAAACCAGATATCCGAGAGATACCAGTGGTTTGTGACTTTCCAGATGTATTTCCGGAGGAGATTCCAGGTTTGCCACCAGTAAGGGAGATTGAGTTTCACATTGAGTTAGTGCCAGGGACTGCACCGATTTCCAGAAATCCTTACCGATTGGCACCGTCAGAAATGAAAGAGCTACGGAAGTAATTGCAAGATCTTCTTGATAAGGGTTATATTCAACCTAGTGTTTCGCCATGGGGAGCCCAGTACTGTTTGTCAAGAAGAAGGATGGTTCGATGCGGTTGTGTATTGACTACCGTCAGTTGAATCAGGTGACAGTGAAGAATAAGTATCCTCTTCCACGGATAGATGATCTCTTTGATCAGTTGCAGGGTACTTCTGTCTATTCGAAGATTGATCTTCGGTCTGGGTATCATCAGTTTCGAGTTCGACAGGAGGATGTTCCTAGGACAGCATTTCGTACGCGGTATGGACACTATGAGTTTCTAGTGATGCCGTTTGGTCTGACGAATGCTCCAGCTGTTTTTATGGATCTGATGAACCGAGTTTTCCACGAATTTCTGGATAGGTTCGTGGTGGTGTTCATCGATGACATTTTGGTGTATTCTCGCAGCATGGATGAGCATGCCTACCATCTCTATACTGTACTGCAGGTCTTGAGGGAGAGACAGTTGTACGCGAAGCTGAGTAAGTGTGACTTCTGGATTGACCGAGTTGTGTTCCTTGGTCATGTCATTTCTCAGGAGGGCGTATATGTTGATCATATGAAAACAGAGGCTATTTTGAATTGGTCACGTCCGACTACAGCTTCTGAGATTCGTAGTTTCCTTGGTTTAGCAGGATACTATCGTCTTTTTGTGGAGAATTTCTCTCAGATAGCTAAGCCTTTGACTCAGTTTAAGAAGATAGACATTTCTTTCGTTTGGTCTGATGCTTGTGAAGACAGTTTTCGTGAGTTGAGACGTCCGACTACAAGTGGTTTTGTAGTCTTCACTGATGCTTCTCTCCAGGGTTTGGGGTGTGTGTTGACTCAGAATTGCCACGTGATCGCTTATGCCTCCAGACAGCTGAAGACTCACGAGGAGAACTATCCCGTTCATGATTTAGAGCTTGCAACCATTGTCTTTGATCTTAAGATATGGCGTCACTATTTGTGCGGAGAACGATTTGAGATCTTCATCGATCATAAGAGTTTGAAGTATCTGTTCACTCAGGCTAAGTTGAACATGCGGCAGCGTCGTTGGATAGATCTGTTGAAGGATTATGACTGTGAGATTAAGGACCATCCATGTTCTTCAAATCCTGTTGCTGATGCGCTTAGTCGCAAAGTCTATGCGAGTTCCCTTCATACCAATTCGGTACGGAAGGCAGTGGAAGAGTGTTGTTCTTCAGGATTCACATTTCGTCATAAGAAAGAACAACAAGGGATTCGTGTTTCTTCTTTGCTTGCAGAGCCAGCATTGTATCGACGAATCCGGGAAGCTCAGAATTCTGATCTGAAGAAGCAAAAGTTAACCCGTTTGGATGAGGGTGATAATACTTCTGGTTTCCATTTGCAGAGAGACGGTCTGTTGTGTGTTTCTGGTCGAGTTGTGGTACCCGAGGATTCTACTTTGAGGGATGAGATCTTATCGCAAGCTCACCGCAGTCGATTCTGTGTACATCCAGGCAGCATGAAGATGTATAAGGATCTTCGCACTCGATTTTGGTGGAAAGGAATGAAGCGCAGTGTCTATCAGTTTGTGTCCCGATGCCTTGTGTGTCAGCAAGTCAAAGCAGAGTTTAGACGACCCGAAGGGTTACTTCACAGCTAAGAGATTCCTGAATGGAAGTGGGAGAATGTGACGATGGACTTTGTCACCCACTTGCCTATGTCTTCCAGGAATTGTGATGCTAGTTGGGTTGTCCTGGATCGGTTGTCAAAGTCAGCGCATTTTCTTCCCTATAACCACGATTACACCTTTGATAGGATGGCACAATTGTATGTGCGGGAGATTGTTCGATTGCATGGGATTTCGTTGAGCATTGTCAGCGATAGAGATCCGAGATTCACCTCGATATTTTGGGGTAGTTTCCAGCGAGCCCTTGGTACTACTTTGAGCTTGAGTACGGCTTATCATCCAGAGACGGACGAACAGTCGGAGCGTACTATTCACACTCTAGAGGATATGCTTTACGCGGCGGTGATATATTTTGTTCCAGCGTGGCATGATCATTTACCCTTGGTGGAGTTTGCCTACAACAATAGTTTCCATCGCAGCATTGGCATGGCACCATTTGAGGCTCATTATGGACGTCGTTGTCGTACACATTTGTTTTGGGACGAGGTTGGCGAGCGACAGGTTGAGGTTCCTCAGATGATTCAGCAAATGATTGATGCAGTAGAGTTAATCCGACGAAGGATTAAGGCAACCCAGGATCGACAGGCTAGCTACGTGAACACTCACCACAGGCCACTTCATTTTGAGGTAGGGGAGCATGTTTTCTTGCGTGTGTCACCTTTTCGGAAGGTGATGAGGTTTGGTCGCAAGGGTAAGCTGACACCTAGATTTATTGGTCCTTTCGAGATTCTCGAAAAGGTTGGGGATGTGGCTTATCGTCTGGCCTTGCCACACGATCTTTCGGAGATTCACGAAGTGTTCCACGTGTCCTTGTTGAGGAAGTATGTGGCGGACGAGACGCATATTTTGCATCCGACCGAGGTAAAGGTAGATCGGGATCTATCGTATGTGGAGAAACCCCTGCGGATTCTTGACAAGAAGGACAAGGTACTTCGTAACAAGCGTATACCGTTGTTGATGGTACAGTGGCAACGCCGAGGGACAGAGGAAGCTACTTGGGAGTTGGAGAGCCAGATGTTAGCCGAGCACCCCAAGTTATTTTGAGATTTTGAATTTCATTATATCAAGCTGTACTTGTTCAGTGGTAATAAGATTATTTGGTTGACTATTCCTATTTTCCTCTAATACTTAAATTTCGAGGACGAAATTTCTTAAGTGGGGAAGAATGTAGTAACCCGCAATTAATCGAGGTAATTAAGGTAATTAATTACTAAAATGTACCTAACTAGTCCAAGGTAGATTGGACGATCCGAAGAGGAGTTCGGAGGTTCCGAAGTGGATCGGAAGCTCCGAAGTCAGGATCGGAAGCTCCGTCGGCGAGATCGGAAGCTCCGATCGGACTCAGGGCACACGTCATTGGTTACGTCAACAAGGTGACATCATGGCTGACGTAATATCGGGCGATCGAAAGCTCCGAAGGGGAGATCGGAAGTTCCGATCGTGATCGGATGTTCCAAACGTCGCCTATAAATATAGGTTTCGAGATGCTCATTTCTCATACCAATTCCCTCTCTTCTCTCTGATTCCAAAGCCTTCTAACTCAAATATAGGGAGATCTAGGCGCCCTATTGATAATTCGGAAGTGGCTTAGTGATCTAGACATCGTCGCGGAGCTATGACCTAGTTTTGAGGCTATCGACAGCAAAGGGCTAACGACGGACGCAGGTATAGCTTTGGAATCCTAAAAAAATTTAGGAGTACGGTTTAGCTTAGTTAAGGCTTTTAGAGCTTTATTGTTGATGCATGGATATTTGCATTGTAGTAGCAGTAGACTGGACTAGTAGGCTTGGAGTATAGGCCAGTGGAGCTAGGTTTGTCCAGCAGTGTTAGAGGTACGTAAGTACTGACCGAGATAGCCGGCATGATATATTTGCATGTATGTTTCATGAGTATGTGCTATATGCTTTATCATGTTTTAGCATGTTTTACCATCTTAGCACATACATGATTTTATGTGTGACTGCATCCGGAGAGATGTGAGTCATTGAAAGTCTCCATAGGGAACAATGATCTCATTTTGGACTCGAGTCAGATATGACAGCTTCCACATGAGGCTTGTATCCTGTTTTGGATTCGGGTCAGGATGGGGTTGGCTCAGCCCTGATATAGAATATACGAGTACCCCGCGGAGTCGCTTTCTAGCCGGTACTGTATATTTTTGGCGCCATGAGCAAGTGTTTTCACTTGAGTTTTAAATCATCTGTGTGCGCATATTTGTATTTATATTATTGCTTCGTATTGAGCGTTCTAGCTCATGCCCCTGTGTTTGGGTATTCGTTGTGTACCTTGTGGCGGGACAGGTTTGAGGCTGGACGGTCCAGGCGGCTCTCAGCAGGATTGAGCTTGGGAGTGTGTGAGGTTGTAGAGGGTAGGGATTTATTTACTCTGAACCTTCGATTTGGTTGTATAACAGTACTTATACACTTGTGATATCGTCGGTTGTATTCTGCCGATTGGATTTGTTGTATTTTAATTATCCGCACTTTAAGCTTTATGCTTTTATTGCGTGCGCTTTTACTGTAACTCTGATTAGGTAGTGGATCCGGGTTGGGTCACTACAGAACATCTACCTATGTGTCATGGAGTTTCTCTATCCAAGTCTATGTCTCCCAAGACTAACGAAGAGATAGAGAAAATGACACACATACCATATGCATCAGCCATAGGTAGTATTATGTATGGGATGATATCTACCAGACCGGATGTAGCCTTTGCTCTGAGTGTCACGAGCAGATATCAGGCCAATCCCGGTCAAATGCATTGGAAATCTGTGAAGGATATTCTAAAGTACTTGAGAAGGACTAATAATATATTCATGGTTTATGAAGAAAGAGAATTGAAATTGGAAGGCTATACTGACTCTAGCTTCCAAAGTGAAGTGGATGACTCGAAGTCAACCTCTGGATTTGTATTCATGCTCAATGGCGGTGCTGTCTCTTGGAAGAGTTCCAAGCAGGACACCACAGCGGATTCCACCACTGAGGCAGAATACATTGCAGCATCAGCTGCTGCTAAAGAGGCCGTTTGGATGAGGAATTTCGTCCAAGAGTTGGGCGTAATTCCTTAAGCTGTTGGTCCAGTCCTGCTGTACTGTGACAACACTGGTGCCGTTGCTCAGGCAAAGGAACCAAGGTCTCATCAAAGATCCAAACACATACTGAGGAATAACCACATCATCCGAAAGATCGTAAAAAGAGGAGACATCACTGTCGAGAGAGTGGCCTTTGCAGACAATATCGCTGATCCACTTACTAAGCCCTTTCCAGGACCATTGTTCGACAAACATCGCGAAGCCATGGGACTATGTAGTATGACTAGTTGGCTGTAGAGCAAGTGGAAGATTGAAAGAGTTGATGCCCCGCTAGCCAAGTTGTGGCTAAGGGCTTTGAGAGTCTCTTATTGTAAACAATCTTTGTTTAATATAATTTACATTCATTAATGGCATTTTCTTTATTTTTCTTCATCATGTTATATTGTGATATACTATTGTTGTTTTGATAAAGACCTTGAATATACTATAGTGTAAGTAAGATGAGATAGTGAATAAAGAGAGATCACTATCATGAAACACGTCTTATAGTCACTGTATATTCTAAACAGTTCCTAGTCAATTGAGCCGTCCGCAAATAAGGATAAGGATCGCTCGAGATTGAGACTAGCATTTGCGATGCCAAGTACCACTTTTCATTGGTATGGAACATAGAGATGTTCAAAGCATGCAAATGGATATTAATATGATGAATGATCGAACTACCCTATTCGGACTTTCCAAGTGGTTATTATTAATTGAGTGGATAAGTCCGCGGTTTTGGTTGTACACCATTAGTCCTTACTACTTGAAACATCATGGAGACTCTATATGCTAGTACTATACTTTGACTCGTTTACCGACTCTATGAGGGTCATCAGGTGTCGGGATTGGGTACAGTTACGACACATATAGGAGTCGATGCTTTGTTGTCAAGGATTCACCACACGCTTGCGAGTGTGGATATCCTATGCGATCTGAGGAGATATTAGTGTGACAAATCTCTGGCCAGAGTACTCGATGTGATTTAGGTTAAATGGTTTCCTAGTAGCACATACGATGTCACTATTTGATCTTCAAGATGCATTGCATAGTTATCGAATCTCGAACGACTCTCTATGTACCAATGGTTCTTGATTCGATCGGGATATTTGGATGAAGGGACCGTACTGTACGCTAACCAAAATCTACTGGTTCTTGCAGGCACTATCAGTGATACCTAGGGAATCATGGAGCGATGTTGCTAGGCGCTCTTACCATGATTCGATGGGTAAGTCGGAAATTGTTGTTCCGAGTCACAAGGAGTTGTGAGCCCACGGCTAGCTGTATCTGTAGCGACCCTACCTGGATCCGCTACCTAATCAGAGTTAAGAGCATAATTAAACATGCATTAAATAAATCACTGCGGAAGACTTAAATAAAAATAGACCGGCAGAATACAACCGGTTAAACCAATTCGATTTATACAACCAAATCGAATAAATAGCCTAAAGGCAAAACCTACAGCTAATCCTGTTGCCTTCACTGGTCACTGGCTACTCCAAGCTCCTGGTGCTCCACCCTGCACCTACACCTGCCCCTTCGAATGGGGTGTCCAGATACATAAAAAAGACTGGACTTGAGCTCCAAGCTCAATACGAAAAAACTGGGTAAAACATACAAATATGATGCATGCAAATGATAGGGTATCCATATCTGGGATAACTTTATATAACTGCTCAGTAATGGCGCCTAGGACATGAGTGGTACAACCCGGGGAGCAAACCCTGCGTACACTGCTTATTCCTACAGGACGTGGACCGTGTCCCCCGATGCTAGCCACCCATGACCCGTCAGTCACTGGGCCCTAGACATCAACCGTCCAAACAGGGCTGAGAGGCCCTACATGGCTCATCTCACAATTTGGACAGGCACAATATGATATGCACATGCTGCATAATAATATGACACACAAATGCAACATATAAGCATGCAAAACCCGCTGGCTATCTCAGTCTGTACTTACGTACCTTTCTACAGGCAGTTCCTACCAGTCCCACTCTAGGTTCCAAGACTATATCAGCTCTACAATGCAAATACCCATGCATCAATAATTCAGCTCTAAAAGTCTTAACTAAGCTATTGCATACTCCTAAATAATTTAAGGAGACCATAGCTATACCTGCGTCCGTCGTCAGCCCGCTGATGACAATTACCTCAAAACTTAGGCACATCTTCGCCTCGACGTCGGGATCGCTATGCCACTTTTGGATTCCGAATAGGATGCCTAGAACTCCCTAGATCCGAGTTAGAAGGCCTGGGAATTGAGAGAGGAAAAGAAGAGGTGCGAGTTGAAAATGAAATTTCGGACCTCTATTTATAGGCAAAGTTCGGGCCATCCGAACTCGACTTCGGATCCTCCTAACTGGTTTGAATCCCCCGTTCGTGACTTCGGAGCCTCCGTTCCTGTTTGGAGCCTCCGATCCTGACTTCGGATCCTCCGAAGTCCCATCAATGATGTCACCCATGATGCATTATCTTCGGAGCCTCCGATCCGAGTTCGGATCCTCCGAAACCGTTTGGATCCTCCGATCTTTGGTTCGGATCCTCCGATCCATCCGAACCACCGGAACCTTCCCGACCATTACCGAGTGTCTTGAATCCATTTCTGGACTCCGTTAACCAATTTGGAATTTCCTTAATTATGTTTTACTTAATCTAAACATGATTACACGATTAATTATTCATTAATCGTTAATTCTGGATACGGGTCACTACAGTATCCCTGAACCATTGAGGGCTACACAAGTAATGGATTACTAATCCCCGTTGAGATAGTTAAATTTGAAGAGTTAAATTTAATGAAAGAGAAGTTGGACTTCTAAATTAAAGGGAGTGGAATTTCCTAAAATGACATAGGGATGGACATTTTTGGAAATCACTGAATTCGGATTCAGAAAAATTATCTTGACTTTAAAAGGTGCAAAAATGGTTTCTGTGTACATTGGTGAAATCAGTTTATCAATTGGAGTCATGATGAATTTTATATTAATTTCTAGAATAACAGGCTTTGCTTGTTGGGCTTAAGTTATGGATCGTGGGCCCTAAGGAGTTAGTGTCCTAATAGACTTATAACTTAATCTAGTCTAGAAATTATATATATATATATATATATGTGTAGTTTTCAAAAATACTATGTGATTCCATCTTGCAATTTTCGAAAATCATATAATATATTCTAAAGGGTTTTTCAAAAATCCTGTCCCTTTTTGAGAGAATTCTGTCTGTGATTTTTATGAAAAATTACATTCTGAATTGACAGATCAAATCTGTTTAATCTCTTCGATAAACATCTGATTGATTTCTAGTGCAATCAATCAGAGGGTTTTAGTTTTCTGTTCTTGGACCAAATTTCGGAGATTGATCGAGAAAGTCATCAGTTCCTGGGATTTACAACAAGAGCAGATTTAATCTGTTGGAGTCCATAATCAAGCCATAGCTTGAAGAGGTAAAATATTAATTGTTATTATTATTTTACTTGCATAATTTAATCGTTAGGATTTGATACCCATGATATGGAATCTTTCCATATAAAAATTTTTAGACTTCCGCAGCACCGGGTATCAGATCTATGATCTGAAAACGTGTTCCAACATGGACTTCAACAGATAAATCTGATCTTCTTGTATATCCCAGGAACCGATGCCTCGATCAACACCCGAATCAAGTCCACGAACAGAAATATAATCCCTCTGACAGACTACACTAGAAATTCTATCAGAAGTTTTTACGAAGTGGTTAACAGATCTGGTTTGTTAAACCAGACTGCAAATTCAAAAATTGCAGTCTGGAATTTTCGAGAATGGGAGAGAGGGGTCGGCCAACCCTAGAGAGAAAAACTCTAGGTTTTCGAAAATTTTATGAAGTGTTGTATCTAATTTCTGTACTGGAATAACTTATTTATAACATGGGCTGCTAACATCTTAGGGCCCGTTAGTCTTATGTTCAAGCCTGACAAGCAAAGCCCGTATGTTCAGAAATTAATATCAAATTCATCGTGACTCAAATTGATAAACCAATTTTACCAATGTGTACAGAAACCTTTTCTGCATATTTTAAAGTCAAGATAAATTTTTTTAATCCGAATTCAGTGGTTTCCAAAAATGGCATTCCCATGTTATTTTAGGATCCCTCACTCCCTCTATTCAACAATAATAAGTCCTACTTCTCGTTCGCTAAATTTAACTCATTAAATTTAACTATATCAATGGGGATTAGAAATCTATTACTTGTGTGACCCTCAATGGTTCAGGGATACAGCTAGTCGTGGGCTCACAACTACTTGTGACTCGGAACAACAATTTCCGACTTTCCCATCGAATCATGGTAAGAGTGCCTAGCAACATCGCCCCATGATTTCTTAGGTATCACTGATAGTTCCTGCAAGAACCAGTGGGTTTCGATTAGCGTACAATACGGTCCCTTCATCCAAATATCCCGATCGAATCAACAACCATTGGTATATCGAGAGTCTTTCAAGATTCGATAACCATGCAATACATCTTGAAGATCAAACAGTGACATCGCATGTGCAACTAGGAAACCAGGTAACCTAAAGCTCATCATGTACTCTGGCCAGAGATTTGTCACACTAATATCTCCTCAGATCGCATAGGATATCCACGCTCACAAGCGAGTGGTGAATCCTTGACAACAAAGCATTGACTCATATATGTGTCGTAACTGCACCCAATCTCGACACTTGATAACCCTCATGGAGTCGATAAATGAGTCAAAGTGCAGTACTAGCATATAGAGTCTCCATGATGTTTCAAGTAGTAAGGACTAATGGTGTACAACCAAAACCACGAATTTATCCACTCAATTAGTGAGAACCACTTGGAAAGTTCGAATAGAGTATTTTGATCATCCATCCAATGAATATCCATTTGCATGCTTTGAACATCTCCATGTTCCATACCCATGAAACGTGGTACTCGACATCGCAAATGCTAGACTCAATCTCGAGCGATCCTTATCCTCATTCCGGACGGATCAATTGACTAGGAACTGGTTTAGAATACACAGTGATTATAAGATGTGTTTCATGATAGTCATCCATATTCACTATCACATCTTACATGCATTCCAGTATATTCAAGGTCCTTATCTAAACATCGTATAGTACGTCACAACATAACAATATGACAAAAGATAAAGTAAATGCCAAAAGAGTGTAAATTACATCAAACAAAGATTGTATACAATAAGAGTCATCAAAAACCCTCTGCCAAAAGTTGGCTAGCAGGGCACCCACTCTTTCACCGTGTACCTTCGCATTGTTGGAGTTTGCAGTTTTGATCATGCACGGACCCCGTGCCACCTCCGGGTGAGTGTCCATGTGGTGAGACAGAAATTCGGGTTTTTAGTGCATTGATTTCACACGAACCTGGACACGGAGGTGGTTCGGGGTTCGTGTTCACTTCAGATAAATGCGCGGACCCTTGCACGGAGGTGTGCACGGGGTTCGGGAATGTTCTTTTAAATATTTTTTTTAATTATTCTGTCTTGACTTTTATTATCAATTGTTTGATTATTCGAGATTAGATGATTAGAAACGAGGTCCTCACATTAAGTGGTATCGGAGCGATAAGATCTTGGATTGAATTTAGAAACGAGGGGGGTAGATCGAGTCTGTTTGAACTGGTTTCTCGCATGTGATTGAATTATTTAATTGATTATTTAATTCCATGCGAGTATTCTTTATTATTTGAAGATTATTTGAATTACATGAGTATGTGATTTAATTTATAAAGCATGAACTACTTGAGATACAAACTGTATTTTGGTTCCTATTCGAATCCGAATTCTCAAGAGGTTGAAGGGCACTGAGGTGTAGAGATTTAGATATTTTTGTGTCCTAACCCTTTAATTATCAGATGGCACCTTGAAGAGTTTTGAACAGGGAACGACCAGCAGTAACTCCTTTGAATAAACAGGCTAGTACCAAAACTGATCAGATGGATGTCATAACAACGCCAATGGAGACCTTACTGAAGAGGTTCCAATATTTTAAGCCACCAACCTTGAAGGGTTCTAAGAATGCAATTGACTGTGAGAGTTGGCTTGAGGACATTGATCAACTGTTCGATTCTCTCGATTATTCTGACGATCCCCAAATCAGGTTAGTGATTCATCAGTTGCAGGGCGTTGCTAAGAGCTGGTGGATTTCGATGAAAAAGGCTCTTGAGAAACCGAGGTACAATTGTCACTTGGAGTTTGTTCAAGACTGAATTCTATAAGCGTTTCTTTCCAGTGTCTTATAGGAAGGATAAGGTAGCCGAGATTGCTAATCTGAAACAAAGGAACCTAAATATTGAGGAGTATGTGTCTAAGTTTGATAGGTTGCTGAAGTTTGCACCGTACTTTGCCGAAAACGAAGTAGCAAAAGCCGACCAGTTCATTAATGGCTTGAACCCCGATATCTTTATGTTGGTAAACACTACTAGGCTTGATAATTTTGTGGATGCTATGAATCATGCGAAGGGATCTGAAGCAGGTTTAATGAGACAGAGAGGAGCTCAGTTTGTGCCTCAGCAGCAGAGACAGTTTTGGAATCAGCCGTATTAGTTTCATAATCAGCTGTCTCAGTATCAGAATCAGCCAACAAGATCTGAAGGAGGCAACAGTAGAAACAATAGAAAGGATTACTTCCGTCCAAAGGGGAAACAATTTAAGAAGCCCGAAAGCAGCTCATCGAGTTCTAGCGGCTCGAAACAGTTTGGATCGAGGCAGAGTTCTGGTCAGTCAGGTATGACTTGTACCAAATGCGGAGGTTGTAACTCTAGTGATCAGTGTAGAGGTATTTTTGGAAGCTGCTATATCTGTAACCAGATGGGACAATTTGCCAGATCTTGTCCTCAGCGTGGCTCTGAGCAAGATAGAAGTGGGAAGTCTTCTAGATAGTCAGCACAGCCAGTGAGGCAGGAGTCTGCGGTCTACTCTTTCCAGTCTCAGCAGCAGACACTTTAGGGAGGCAACAAGAATTAGAATCAGCCTCCAAGACAGTAGGCGAGAGTTTTTTCTTTGACCGAGGATCAGTCCCAGGCAGCTTCTGGAGATGTTATAGCAGGTAACTGTTCGATTTTTGGTTATCCTGCTCATGTTTTGATAGATACGGGTGATTCTCATTCTTTTATATCTGAACAATTTGTGTTGATGCATGCTTTATCTACTGAGCCTTTGCCTGCTGTAGTCGCCGTTACTTTACCTTTGGGTGGGGGAATTGTATATGTGAAATTAGTTTGGAACTGTGAATTTCACTCTGAAGGAAATTTGATTGAATTAGATTGTATTGTTCTTGGTTTATCCGATTTTGACTACATAGTTGGTATAGATGCTTTAACCAAGTACAGGGCTACAGTCGATTGTTTTCAGAAAGTGGTTAGGTTCAGACCAAAGATGTAGAGGAGTGGAAATTCTTTGGTAAGGGTTCTCGATCTAGAATTCCTTTAATATCTGTTTTGTCGATGACTCGATTGTTACATAAGGGAGCAGAGGGATTCTTGATTTATGCGATTGATGTTTAGAAATCTAGCCCTGAGTTGGTTGATATACCAATGGTTAGGGAGTTCGCTGATGTTTTCCCGGATGAGATTCCAGGATTGCCTCCTATTCGTGAGGTCGAATTCAGCATTGAGTTGACATCAGGTACGCAACCAATTTCTAAAGATCCTTGCCGAATGGCTCCTGTTGAACTGAAGGAGTTGAAAGAGCATCTTGAAGACTTGATTTCCAAGGGATACATCAGACCTAGTGTATCGCCTTGGGGTGCTCTTGTTCTCTTTGTGCGGAAGAAAGACGGATCTATGCAACTCTGTATTGATTACCGCCAATTGAATCAAGCAACGGTAAAGATTAGGTATCCACTACCTTGGATAGATGACCTTTTTGATCAACTACAGGGTTCTTTTGTCTATTCTAAAATCGATCTGAGATCGGGTTATTATCAGCTGAGATTTCGTGAAGAAGATGTGCCTAAGACTGCTTTCAGAACGAGGTATGGTCATTTCGAGTTTATAGTCATGTCGTTCGGTTTGACTAATGCTCCAGCAGTTTTTATGGGTTTGATGAACCGTATCTTTCAGCGTTATTTGGATGAGTTTGTTATTATATTCATTGATGATATCCTTATCTATTCGAAGAGCGGTACTGACCATGCAGAGCACTTGAGGATCGTTTGGCAGATTTTGCAGACTGAGCAGTTGTTTGCCAAGCTGTCTAAGTGTGAGTTCAGGTTGGACCGAGTCGTCTTTCTCGGTCACATTATTTCTGGAGATGGGATTTCAGTTGATCCCAGCAAGATTGAATCTGTCATGAATTGGCCTAGACCGACATCTGTGCCTGAGATCCGAAGTTTTATGGGTTTTGCTGGTTATTATCGTTGATTCATCGAGGGTTTCTCATCTATTATGAAGATGATTACCCAGCTGACTCATAAGAATGCGCCTTTTGTCTGGACTAAGGCTTGTGAGACTAGTTTTGTTGATTTGAAGAGGAGATTGACTAGTGCTCCGATTCATGCTATTCCGTCAGGTACTGGTGGTTTTTCGGTATATTGTGATGCTTCTCACCAAGGTTTGGGATGTGTTCTTATGTAGCATAAGCATGTGACAGCGTATGCATCAAGGCAGCTGAAGCTGCACGAGACTCGTTATCCGGTTCATGATCTTGAGCTGGCAGCAATTGTTTTTGCTTTGAAGATCTGGTGTCATTACCTGTACGGTTGAGACCTTTGAAATCTTTTCAGATCATAAAATCTTGAAATATTTGTTTTCACAGTCATAACTGAATATGATATAGAGGAGATGGTTGGATTTGTTGAAGGATTTTGACTGTGAAATCAAGTATTATCCGGGGAAGTCGAATGCAGTTGCTGATGCATTAAGCCGAAAGCTTTGTTCCTTATCTCTTTCTACAATCGGTGTTTCCCAGTTAATCGACGACTGTTGCACTTCTCGTCTGGAGTTTGAATCAGATAGGAGGAATATCAGAATTTTTTCTATTCAAGACGATCCAGAGTTATTTGTGATGATCAAAGAAGCACATAAGTCTGATCCTAGCATTCAGAATTCGGTAGAGAAAGTCAGATCTGGGCATCAGTTCGAGTTTCAGGTAATGGATTATGTTTTTTTTGTGAATAACCGTATTGTTGTGCCTGATATTTCTGAGTTGAGACAGCGTATTCTTCGAGAGGCTCTTTGCATTCGGTTCAATGTTCATCCAGGTGGCCTGAAGATATATTACGATCTGAAGAATCAGTTCTGGTGGAAGCTGATGAAGAGGGATCCCACGAGATATGTGTCCTGATGTCTGAATTGTCAACAGGTGAAAGCAGAGAGGAATAGACCGAAAGGCATGTTGCATAGTTTACCTGTTCCTGAATGGAAATGGGATCACATATCGATGGATTTCGTCATGAAACTACCGCGATCAGTCCGAGGTTATGATTCTATTTGGTTAGTGATCGACAGATTGACGAAGTTTGCCTGCTTTATTCCGTACCGGATTACTTATCGTCATGATCAGATTGTCCGATTTGTATGTCAAGGATATTGTGAGATTGCACGGAGTGCCGAAGTCGATTGTTTCAGACCAAGATCCTCGGTTTACTTTTCACTTCTGGAACAGTCTTCAGGAGGCTCTTGGTACTTGTTTTCACTTGAGTACAACTTATCATCCTCAGACCGACGGTCAGTCAGAGCGAACGATTCAGACTCTGGAGGGTATGTTACGAGCCATGGTGCTTGACTTTGGCACTAGTTGGCAGGATTCTTTGCCTCTTGTGGAGTTTTCGTACAACAACAGATTCTAGACGAGTATTGGTATGACACCTTTTGAAGCATTGTATGGGAAGAACTACTGGTCTCCTTTATACTGGGATGAGATTTCTGAGTCGCCTGATTTGGGACCAAATATGATTCGTGACATGGCTGAGCAGGTGAAGATTATTCGATTGAGAATGAATACTGAACAGGACAGGCAGGCAAAGTATGCAAATATTAGATGTATACCTCTGAGTTACGATCAGGGAGACCGTGTATTTCTGAAGATTTCTCCTTTCAGAGGCATAGTTAGATTCGGGAAGAGAGGAAAGTTGTCACCTAGATTCATCGGTCTGTACGAGATTCTAGAGAAGATAGGCGATCTTGCCTATAGATTAGCACTTCCTCCTTCTTTATCTGGTATTCACTTTCACGTCTCTATGTGAAAAAAATATCATCTGGATCCTTCTCATATACTTCAGCCTGACGAAGACGAACTTGACGAGACCCTGAGATACTTTGAGCGACCGATTCAGATCCTTGACCGAAAGGAGAAGCAGCTCTGAACCAAGTTTATTCCTTTGGTGAAAGTTCATTAGAGCCGTCATGGAGTCGAGGAAACGACTTGGGAGACAGAATATGACATGAGACAGTGATTTCAAGAGTTATTCTGATGATGTGAGTTCTTATTTCTATTCTGGTTATTTATTCTTATCTTATGAGATTGATCTTATTCGATTTTGATGACGAAATCTATTCTTAGAGGGGGAGAATTGTAACGCCCTAGAATTATCTTAATTGAGTTTATTAGAGGTATTTGGAGATTGTAGAATTCGAGGGCCTATTTGATATTGATCAGGGTCTATTTTAAAATTTTTGAAATTTTCAGGGACTAATGTGCAAATTCGGACTTTATTAGATATTTAAGCCTGCTTTGACTTTTCTCCTTCACTTCATCCATCTCCTTCACACCTCTCCCTCCATTGAATCATTGGAACGCCATCTTCAAGCTTTCAGAATTTTGATTCCGCTCAATCCGTCCAGTAGAATTTTAATTCGAAGCTAGTTTGACTATCTCGGCAACGAAGGCTCCATTCTATCGTAAGTTTTTCTTCTATCGGATATATTTCATTTTTTGGATGTCATTGGAATTCAATTATTTTTTAGTACGATGTTTTTCAGCTAGCTCTTATCGTTTACTCTCAGTTGGATCAGAAAAAGAACGTCGTTTAGAATTTTTATAATTTTTGAAGCTTTTATTTGAAATTTGTGTTTTGAGATTTGGTGATATTGAGTTGTTTTGTTGAGATTATAGATGATGTGAGTTGTTTCGATAATTATACTGATGTCTGTGATTTCGGATTTGTCGAATTATAGCAGTTATGCCGCCAGTTTGAGTTTTGGAATTTCAATTCGCTTGAGTTGTTGAACCATATTCCGTTGGGTTAGATTGTTAATATCGGTCCTTTTTTAATTATTTTTAGATTGGTTTGAAGGTCGTGGAGTTTGGAGTTGACAGAATTCGTATCGTTTTGGAGATTGAAGTCGGTATAGTATTGATTTCCTCTCTTGTAGATTTTTTTGAGTTTTATGAGTTTTTATATGAGATTATCAACCGTTTCTACAGATTGGAACTTCCGAAGCATCGAGAAAGGTATAAGACGACTTAGACTTGAATGGAACGAGTTACTCGAATCCGACTTGATTCGAGTGTTTCGAAGAAATCACATACTTGCATGTTAATTGATTTACTTGAATTTACTTGAATGAGTTATGATTTGCACTGCATTCATATTGAGCAAAATGATTCGTTTCATTTTGAATTAGATATTCTGGGAATTATAGTCATGTGGCATTAGTAGGAAAATTACTACAATGGCCGATCAACTCTTTATAGTTGCTTCAGAGTCTAGAGGATTGAAATATACATTATCCACCTCAAAGGGAGAGTCGGTGTGATTGGTTTGATATTTCATCCTCGGGATTCCCAACAGAAGAAGAGAAGAACCGAATTACCTTTTTATTATCCGACTTGAAAATCCCGGATTTTAAAGACATGCATTTCATTTTAGATTTCTATTTGAATTGCATTGTTGTTAATTGTATATCATGAGTTGATATATTATTTGATATAGCATGTTGGGTTGCTTATTCTGGGAATATTATTCTCACCAGTTTATCTGGCTGTTGTCTTGTCTTTGTATGTGTGCTTGGTGAAAGGTGGGGCATGACCGAGTCAGAGAACGCATGGCTAGGTGGTTGATTTGATAGAAGTGAGGACTAGGTGTTTAGAAGTCGAGTTGTTTATTCGAACTTGATTGTATTTTGGGCTTTGTAATTCAGAACTGAAGCATGTTTTATGTTCATGTAATATTCGAATAACTCTAGAACTGCTTGTATGACCTTTTATGAGTTTCTAGTTGAAATCCATGTTGAATTATATGTGTTGAGTGGATTTGGCCTTGAGAATCTGATTTGTCATGCCTATTTCTTTTGCTGGTGTAATAGGGCACGGACCCAGTGCCACGTCCGTGCAAGGGTCCGTGTATCTTTGCATTGTTGGAGTTTGCTGTTTTGATCATGCACGGACCCCGTGCCACCTCCAGGTGAGGGTCCGTGTGGTGAGACTGAAATTTGGGTTTTTAGTGCATTGATTTCACATGAACCCGGACACGGAGGTGGTGCGGGGTCCGTGTCCACTTCAGATAAATGCGTGGACCCTTGCACAGAGGTGTGCACGGGGTCCTGGTATGTTCTTTTAAAAAAATAATTTTTTTTACTTATTCTGTCTTGACTTTTATTATCGACTGTTTGATTATTCGAGATTAGATGATTAGAAACGAGGTCCTTATGTTGGAACACGGTCGTTCCCCGGATTGAAAAAGAAAGTGATACCCGGTGCAGCGGAAGTTTTAAATTTTTTTTTTATATGGAACGATTCCATATTGGTATAAAATTCCTACGATTAAAATTGATAATATAAAATTTAAACAATATAAATATTACCTTAAAATCTCGAAACGAGATTATGGACACCAACAGATTAAACTGCTCTTGTTGTATATCCCAGGAACTAATGAAAGAACAATTCTTCAATCAGGTCCACGAACAGAAGTTTAATCCCTCTGATAGACTGCACTAGAAAGTCTATCAGAAGTTTCTACGAAGAGATAGAACAGATATGATCTGCTAATTCAGACTGCAAATTCGAAATTCGCAGACTAAAAATTCTCTAAGACAGAGAGAGGGGGGGCGGCCGAAATTCCTAGACTGGAGGCTAGGGTTTTCGAAAATCTGAGTGTAAGTTGTGAGTAATTTCTGTACTGCAATAACTTATTTATAATGTGGGCTGCTAACAGCTTAGGGCCCATTAGTCCTAAGTTCAAGCCTGACAAGCAAAGCCCGCATGTTCAGAAATTAATATAAAATTCATCGTGACTCAGATTGATAAACCAATTTCACCAATGTGCACAGAAACCATTTCTGCATCTTTTAAAGTCAAGATAAATTTTCTGAATCCGAATTCAGTGGTTTCCAAAAATGTCCATCACTATGTCATTTTAGGAAATCTTACTCCCTCTATTCTTAAATAAGAAGTCCCACTTCTTTATTCACTAAATTTAACTCTTTAAATTTAATTATCTCAACGGGGATTAGAAATCCATTACTTGTGTGACCCTCAATGGTTCAGGGATACAACTAGTTGTGGGCTCACAACTCCTTGTGACTCGAAACAACAATTTCCGACTTGCCCATCAAATCATGGTAAGAGCGCCTAGAAACATCGCCCCATGATTCCCTAGGTATCACTGATAGTGCCTGCAAGAACCAATAGATTTTGGTTAGCGTACAGTACGGTCCCTTCATCCATATATCCCGATCGAATCAACAACCATTGGTAAATCGAGAGTCATTCGAGATTCTATAACTATGCAATGCATCTTGAACATCAAATAGTGACATCTCATGTGCTACTAAGAAACCATTTCTTAAAACACATCATGTACTCTGGCCAGAGATTCGTCACACTAATATCTCCTCAGATTGCATAGGATATCCACACTTGCAAGTATGTGGTGAATCCTTGACAACAAAGCATCGACTCCTATATGTGTCATAACTGTACCCAATCCCGACACCTGATGACCCCAATAGAGTCGGTAAACGAGTCAAAGTACAGTACTAGTATATAGAGTCTCAATGATGTTTCAAGTAGTAAGGACTAATGGTGTACAGCCAAAACCACGGACTTTATCCACTCGATAAGTGATAACCACTTGAAAAGTCCGGATAGGGTAGTTCGATCATTCATCGTATGAATATCCATTTGCATGCTTTGAACATCTCTATGTTCCATACCAATGAAACGTGGTACTCGGCATCGCAAATGCTAGTCTCAATCTCGAGCGATCGTTATCCTTATTAACGGACGGCTCAATCGACTAGGAACTATTTAGAATATACAGTGACTATAAGATGTGTTTCATGATAGCCATCCCCATGTGCCACCACATCTTACATACACTATAGTATATTCAAGGTCTTTATCTAAACATCTTATAGTATGTCACAACATAATAATATGATAAAAGATAAAGTAAATGCCATTATATAAGTATAAATTATATTAAACAAAAGATTGTTTATACATAGAGTCATAAAAGCCCTTAGCCACAAGTTGGCTCACCGGGCACCCACTCTTTCAATCTCCCACTTGCCCTAAAGCCAACTAGTCATACTACGTAGTCCCATTGCTTCGCGATGTTTGTCAAATAATGGTCCTAGCAAGGGCTTAGTAAGTGCATCCGCGATATTGTCTGCAGAGGCCACTCTCTCGACAGTGATGTCTCCTCTTTCCACGATCTCCCGGATGATGTGGTATTTCCTCAGTACGTGTTTGGATCTTTGATGAGACCTTGGTTCCTTTGCCTGAGCAACGGCACCCGTGTTGTCACAGTACACCGGGACTGGACCAACAGCTTCAGGAATAACGCCCAACTCTTAGACAAAATTCCTCATCCAAACGGCCTCTTTAGCAGCAGCTGATGCCGCAATGTATTCTGCCTCAGTGGTGGAATCCGTTGTGGTGTCCTGCTTGGAACTCTTCCAAGAGACAGCACCGCCATTGAGAATGAACACAAATCCAGAGGTTGACTTCGAGTCATCCACGTCACTTTGGATGCTAGAGTCGGTATAGCCTTCCAATTTCAGTTCTCTTCCTCCATAAACCATGAATATATTCTTAGTTCTTCTCAAGTACTTAAGAATATCCTTCACGGCTTTCCAATGCATTTGACCGGGATTGGCTTGGTATCTGCTCGTGACACTCAGAGCAAATTCCACATCCGGTCTGGTGGATATCATCCAATACATGATACTCCCTATGGCTGACGCATATGGTATGTGTGTCATTTTCTCTATCTCTTCGTCAGTCTTGGGACACATATACTTGGATAGAGAGACTCCATGACACATAGGTAGATGTCCTCTCTTGGACTCATCCATTGAAAACCTTTTCAATATAGTGTCGATGTAGGTAGCTTGAGTAAGTCCTATCATTCTCTTAGATCTATCTCTATAGATCTGTATCCCTAGAATATAGGACGCCTCACCCAAATCCTTCATCGAGAATCTACCTGATAACCATATCTTTGTTGACTGCAACATCCCTACATCATTCCCAATGAGTAAGATGTCATCAACATAAAGTACTAAGAATGTCACAGCATCCTTAACTACTTTCTTGTACACGCACGGTTTCTCCGGGTTCTTGATGAAACCAAAATCTTTTATTGTTTCATAAAATTTCTGGTTCCAACTTCTTGATGCTTGTTTGAGACCATAGATCGATCTCTGAAGCTTGCATACCTTATGCTCGCTTCCCATGGATGTGAATCCCTCGGGCTGCATCATATAGATTTCTTCCTTAATGTTTCCATTAAGAAATGCAGTCTTCACATCCATTTGCCATATCTCATAGTCATACCATGCTGATATGGCAATAAGAATTCTTATGGACTTGAACATTGCGACTGGTGAAAAAGCTTCATCATAGTCAACTCCTTGTCTTTGAGTATAAACTTTTGCCACCAATCGTGCCTTGTAGGTCAGTACCTTTCCATCAGGCCCAAGTTTTCTCTTATAGATCCATTTACACCCTATTGGAACAATTCCATCGGGAGGATCTACTAAAGTCCAAACTTGGTTTGTATGCATCGAATCTATTTCCGACTGCATAGCTTCAAGCCATAAATTCGAATCTGCATCAGAAATTGCTTCCTTGAAGTTTCTTGGATCACATCCAATGTCGGGTTCACTTTGATCTCCTTCAAGAAGAAAACCATATCTAATAGGAGGCCTAGAAGTCCTCTCGGATCTTCTAGTAATAGGCGTGTCAATCAATGGTTCCTGAGGTGCAGGATCATTATTTTGTATCTTGGGTTCTTCTCGAATTTCTTCGAGTTCCATCATCTTGCCTTTCTTATCCAATAAGAACTCCTTCTCCAAGAAGGTGGCATTCCTTGAAACAAACACTTTTGTTTCAGTAGGATGATAGAAATAATATCCGATAGAATTCTTCGGATACCCTACAAAATAACATAAGGTGGATCGACTATCCAACTTATCTCCCACTGTCTGCTTCACGTAAGCAGGACATCCCCAAATCCTCAAGTACGAATACTTAGGAGCTTTGCCATTCAATAACTCGTATGATGTTTTGTTCACTGCTTTAGTGTGAACGTTGTTCAACAACAATACCGCCGTTTCAAGAGCATAGCCCCAAAACGAAGGTGGGAGCTCAGTGAAGCTCATCATGGATCGAACCATGTCCAACAAAGTTCGATTGCGACGCTCCGAAACACCATTAAGCTGAGGTGTCATAGGAGGAGTCCACTAAGATAGAATCTCATTCTCTTTTAGATAGCTCAAAAACTCGGTACTCAAGTATTCTCCACCTCGATCTGATCGAAGTGCTTTAATCCTCTTACCTATTTTGTTTTCTACTTCAGCCTTGAATTCTTTGAACTTTTCAAATGATTCAGACTTATATTTCATCAAATATAAGTACCCATACCTAGAATAATCATCATTAAAGGTAATGAAGTAGGTGTGACCAAATTTTGTACCAATACTAAATGGTCCGCAAACATCTGTATGGATCAAATCCAATATATTTTGACTATGCTCAGGTTTTCCTTTGAAAGGAGATTTAGTCATTTTTGCTTTCAGGCAGGACTCACAAGTAGGTAGAGAGTTAATATCAGACATATCAAACATGCCCTCTCCCACTAGCTTGTTCATCCTCCTTGATGAAATATGACCTAGCCTAGCATGCCAAAGGTTTGCCGGGTTTTGACTATCGATTTTCCTTTTGTTTGTTGTTACCGGTTTATCAACATAATTTATTGGAACGTCTTTTAATTTTAAGTTATATAGATCGTTTTCAAGTTGTTCATTTTCAATCAAACATTCATTCTTGTAAATATTGCAAATCTCATTCACAAAATTGCAAGAAAAACCATCTCTATCAAGCATAGAAACAGAAATAATGTTTTTAATCAAGTCTGGAACAAATAAAACATCTCTCAAAAGTAACTTAAAATCGTTCTGCAAAATTAAATAAATGTCTCCCACAGCTTTGGCTTCAACTCTAGAACCATTTCCGAGCCTCAGCTGGGTCTCACTCATTCTAAGCTTGCGACTTCTTGTCTTCACCTGCAAATCATTGCAAATGTGAGATCCACATCCGGTATCCAATACCCCATAAGTAGTATTAAGTGAAACATTTATTTCAATATAAAACATACCCTTCGCAGTTCGCAACTGCTCTAGATATTCCTTGCAGTTACGTTTCCAATGACCGGGTTTCTTGTAGTGATGGCAAACATCCTTGGACTTTTCCATGTTTGAAGCCTTTGTCTTGTTCTTCTTCTCGGGTCCGGTTTTCTTGGATGGGGCAGAACGTTTCTTACCCTTTGTACTTGGACCCTTCTTAGCAGAAGAAAGGAGCCCACCAAGAGAACTGGTTTATCCTTCTTTAAAGTGGCTTCATAAGTTACAAGCATATTGACCATCTCTTCAAGGGAGGCCTCTATCTTGTTCATATTGAAATTCACCACAAAACCATCAAACGATGAAGGAAGAGATAGAAGTAATAAGTCCACATTGAGTTCATGCTCCAATAACAATTCAAGCGTTACCAACTTCTGAATGAGCCAAATCACGCGTACCCCATGATCACGGACCGAAGTCCCTTCACGCATGCGACACGTCATTAACTCTTTTACAGTAGTGAACCTTTCAGCTCTCGATTGAGCCCCAAAAAGGTCCTTGAGTTGTACGTGAATGTCAGCAGCATTCACGGTATCCTCAAATCGCCTCTTGAGTTCATCAGACATCGAAGCTTGCATATAGCATTTGGTCTTGATATCATGGTCCCACCATTTATCAAGTTTGGCCAACTCTTCCGGACTTATATTAGCTGGTGCTTCCTTCGGAGGAGATTTTTCTAACACGTAGAACATCTTCTCCGAGGTCAAGACAATCTTCAACTTACGGAACCATTCCGTATAGTTTGCGCTAGTCAGTTTATTTTGTTCGAGAATAGAGAATAGTGGAATGCGCGAATTCATCTTAATGAAATACTGAAAAAAAACAGACAATAATCAGTGATTGTTTAATTAATTTACTAAGACATAAAATAGGCGAAATTTATTTTATGAATCTCACTCCCACTATTTTAACGATTTCACTACTCTCTAGTGAAAACGAGAAACATTTTCTTTAGTGGGAACATGGAGTCCAATTGACAAACTATAGTCCCGAATAATATCAGCCAACCATAATTTTCAAAAGGTAGAGCCCAATTGCTTCCAAAGCAACCTCCATGTTTTTACCTCATGTTCAATAAGGGCCCAATAATATGACGCCGTTTATTGTGACATGTCAAGATGACCCATCAATATCAAGTTGTGATGGACGGTCGCCATGTGGATCCCCAATAATATGAGCCAATCCCATGGGAGTTCCATCCAACTTACAACATGTGTCGATCCAATGTACAGCTTTCCGATGAACGGGCCCCCCCAATAATATGAGCCGGACCGTATCCGCGGGTAGCATCTCATACATTGATCGTTGATGGAAGGTAGGAACATTTAAACAATATTTAAATTTCCTTTATTTATCTTGATATCAATTTTAAATCATATTTAAAATGAGGGATTTTAATTTTGAAAATTTGTCTCATCATTTAAAATTTGTATGCTTGCGGGATTCATACAATTTAGTCTAAACATGCATACAACGATAATATCATATATTATATTTTAGGATGATCGATTTCATTACTAATCGACCCGTGGTTGCCAATCACGAGTCTAAGTCCAATCCTAGGTGATATGCAAGTATGCAATGCAATCCTATTACATTGTGCTTCCAATTTACATTTCTTCAGTGTTTATCATTGCTTGCTGGGCCCACCTCCATCTTCAAAAACTCCCACTATTTCTAGTGAATTTACAATAAATTACTATGAAAAATAAAGGGATACATTGTAGGGGTAGGAACGGGCCATAAACCAGACCCACTTTTATTACAAATGATAAAATCAAATTTGGGTCATAAACCTGGCCCATTAATAAAACTCATCAATCAATAATAAAGTCAAATGTAAACAACCTAACATACACCTATAATATTGGTCATGGCAATCGATCATCCTTATCCAATAATATTTAATTCAAAAATTAATTTATTGGATATCATGCAATGACAATAAATATAAATAGATAAAATCATATTTCATACATAAAATCCTATTTTATATATAAAATCATATTTTATCTAGTTTATCCATAAAATCATATTTTACATATAAAATCCAATTTTATACATAAAATCATATTTTATTATCAATTGTACCAAAATTAATAATTAAAAATTTAATTTATGGGATTAAATTTATAAATTTCCAAAATTCAAAATTTATCCAAAAATTAATTTTCTTAAAAATTTTGAGCTCAAACAATTTTGACTCATTGCCTCGTGGACCAACTGAAACAATTTTCAATCGGGCCAAAAACTGGGCCCAAAACCATTTTGGGCTAGAATTCATAATTCACGAAAAAATTTAATTTTTAATAAAAAAAAAATTTCTGGGCAGCCCGGGACAATCCTGGGCTGCCCGCCCGTCGCTGGGCCGCTCCATGCGGCCCAGCTGCGCGGGCTAGGGCAACGCTTTCCCTAGCTCGCGCAGGGCTGCTGCGTGCAGCCCATCTGCGCGCAGCACGCGGCGCTGCTCGCTGCCTTCGGGCAGCGGGTAGCCCCGAAAATATATATATATTTTTTCTTTTACGTTTTATTTTTCTGAAAAATCGAGGCTTTGTACAATCGATAAAATTTTAATCGTAAAGTCCGAGAACAACCTGGCTCTGATACCACTGTTGGAACACGGTCGTTCTCCGGATTGAAAAAGAAAGTGATACCCGGTGCAGCGGAAGTTTTAAATTTTTTTTTTATATGGAAGGATTCCATATGGGTATCAAATTCCTACGATTAAAATTGATAATATAAAATTTAAACAATATAAATTTTACCTTAAAATCTCGAAACGAGATTATGGACACCAACAGATTAAACTGCTCTTGTTGTATATCACAGGAACTGATGAACGAACAATTCTTCAATCAGGTCCACGAACAGAAGTTTAATCCATCTGATAGACTGCACTAGAAAGTCTATCAGAAGTTTCTACGAAGAGATAGAACAGATATGATCTGCTAATTCAGACTGCAAATTCGAAATTCGCAGACTGAAAATTCTCTAAGACAGAGAGAGGGGGGGCGGCCGAAATTCCTAGACTGGAGGCTAGGGTTTTCGAAAATATGAGTGTAAGTTGTGTGTAATTTCTGTACTGCAATAAATTATTTATAATGTGGGCTGCTAACAGCTTAGGGCCCATTAGTCCTAAGTTCAAGCCTGACAAGCAAAACCCGCATGTTCAGAAATTAATATAAAATTCATCGTGACTCAGATTGATAAACCAATTTCACCAATGTGCACATAAACCATTTCTGCATCTTTTAAATTCAAGATAAATTTTCTGAATCCGAATTCAGTGGTTTCCAAAAATGTCCATCACTATGTCATTTTAGGAAATCTTACTCCCTCTACTCTTAAATAAGAAGTCCCACTTCTTTATTCACTAAATTTAAATCTTTAAATTTAATTATCTCAACGGGGATTAGAAATCCATTACTTGTATGACCCTCAATGGTTCAGGGATACAGCTAGCCGTGGGATCACAACTCCTTATGACTCGGAACAACAATTTCCGACTTGCCCATCGAATCATGGTAAGAGCGCCTAGCAACATCGCCCCATGATTCCCTAGGTATCACTGATAGTGCCTGCAAGAACCAATAGATTTTGGTTAGCGTACAGTACGGTCCCTTCATCCATATATCCCGATCGAATCAACAACCATTGGTAAATCGAGAGTCGTTCGAGATTCGATAACTATGCGATGCATCTTGAAGATCAAATAGTGACATCGCATGTGCTACTAAGAAACCATTTCTTAAAACACATCATGTACTCTGGCCAGAGATTCGTCACACTAATATCTCCTCAGATTGCATAGGATATCCACACTCGCAAGTATGTGGTGAAACCTTGACAACAAAGCATCGACTCCTATATGTGTCGTAACTGTACCCAATCCCGACACCTGATGACCCCAATAGAGTCGGTAAACGAGTCAAAGTACAGTACGAGCATATAGAGTCTCAATGATGTTTCAAGTAGTAAGGACTAATGGTGTACAACGAAAACCACGGACTTTATCCACTCGATAAGTGATAACCACTTGGAAAGTCCGGATAGGGTAGTTCGATCATTCATCGTATGAATATCCATGTGCATGCTTTGAACATCTCTATGTTCCATACCAATGAAACGTGGTACTCGGCATCGCAAATGCTAGTCTCAATCTCGAGCGATCCTTATCCTTATTAACGGACGTCTCAATCGACTAGGAACTGTTTAGAATATACAGTGACTATAAGATGTGTTTCATGATAGCCATCCCCATGTGCCACCACATCTTACATACACTATAGTATATTCAAGGTCTTCATCTAAACATCTTATAGTATGTCACAACATAATAATATGATAAAAGATAAAGTAAATGCCATTATAAAAGTGTAAATTATATTAAACAAAAGATTGTTTATACATAGAGTCATAAAAGCCCTTAGCCACAAGTTGGCTCACCGGGCACCCACTCTTTCACCTTACACCATATCTCAAATAATTCATGCTTTACAATTTAAATCACAAAATCATGTAATTCAAATAATTCTCAATTAATAAAGCTTGCTCGCATGGAATTCAAAAATAATCAAATAAAGAATTCAATTGCATGCGAGTAAATTAAATCAAGCAGACTCGAGCTACCCCACTCACTTCTAATTCAGTCCAAGAACTTATCGCTCTGATACCACTTAATGTGAGGATTCTAATCATCTAATCAAGAGTAAATCAATCAAACATCCACAGAGAGTCAAGACAAAAAGTAAAGAATTTTTTTAAAGCATGCACAGACCTCGTGCACACCTCAGTGCTCGGGTCCATGAATTAAACTGTAGCCAAGCTTCGAAGACTACTAGGTACACGGACCCCGTGCACACCTCCGTGCATAGGTCCGTGCAAACAAATTCCCTAAAAACTCAACTCACTTTTTTCTACACGGACCCCGTGCCCCTTCTGTTCTCGGGCCCCTGCACACCATATCAAAAACTCAACTTATTGCCTCATCAGAAGACTCACACGGACCCATGCACGGATGCATGTCCAGGGTCCGTGCATGAAAAAAATCAAAATGATAACAAATGCGAGGGTACACGGACTGATATGAATCTAGAATGCGCTCGAAGATTCATATTGTTCCAAGATTTTCTCCATGATTTACAATCGAGAGTTGAAGGGTATGGAATTCAAGGGAATCAAGTTGGAAGGATTGAATATCAGTTTGGGAGTTGCCTATGCATTTTTGAAGTGCTAGGAGTAAAAAAGAATGAAGAAAATAAAATTTGGGCAGAGAGTTTCTCGCTCGAGCGCGGGTATCGTCCGCTCGAGCGAGATCAAAGGGATTTGTGAGACACAACGTTTCTCATTCGAGCGAGGATTTCTTCCGCTCAAGAAAGCAAGGATTTTTAGGAATTTAAACACACTCGGCATGTTTGTGTGTGTACACTGCAGGATTTTGATATTTTGATATTATTTTCCTATTTTTGAGAGTTATAATTATACTAGGAAACTTTTGGAAGATATCTTTGATATCTTTAGATATATTTTGCATTATTTTTGCGTTATCTTTTATTATTTTGTCGTTGTATTATAAATACAACAAATAAATTCATTATTGAATAACATAGTTCATATTAATTGATTTTTATCAGTGTAAAATTCTCTCTAGAATTTTATTAAAGCTTTTGATTTGTACAAAATCAAAATTATCAAAGTTTATTTACTTTGTGGCGTTTGTCGATTGATTATCTTCATGGATTGTCAGAAACAAGTTTTCTGAAGGTTCCGTTGTGATTATTTGTTTATCCTCGTGATTATCTGTTGCTAGTTTTGTTGTAAACTAGAGGTGGATATCCAAAACTTACTTGTTCAAAAGATCGGAAAAAAATTAAAGAATCTTTTTCCCATTGGATTGAGGACACGATTTTAATATATTTGTGTTTGCTTTTCATGCATCCAAGATTCGCATCATTTGATATCAAAGCTTAAGGTTTCATTGATTCAAGTAAGTCGTATCTTTCTATTTGTTCTTCTTATCTATTCTTCGTTCTTTTTATCTGTTCTTCGTTATTCGTTAGCCATTCTTCGTTCTTTCAATCTTGTTGCCCAAGTTTTGTTTCTTGTGCTACTAGTTATTATTAAAAAAAATAGAGAAATCAAAAATTCAAAAAAAAAAATATTTGAAATCGGTCAAAAAAAAGTAGAGACCGAAAATTGTTAAAAAAAAAAAGAGGAAGCAAAATAACTTGTGGGGTAAAAGTTCTTGTGTCTTGTGAGTCTTTGGGTACAAAATTATTTCAATCTTCATAGAGTCAATTCCTTGTTTTTGCGCAGTCTACGTGTGTCTATTGGAAAGTGTTTACAAGTTTTGAACTTGTGATTTTGATATTTAAAATCACAAAGCATAAGCTATTTCATATATTTGAGTGAAAAAAAGAGAGTGTTTGAGTGAATTCCTTTGGAGTGACTTGTGAGATTTTGGGTGAAGAATATTTTATTACTAACCTTTTTCTTGCAGGTACGATGTTCTTTAGAAATTATTTTTTTGGTGGAGATTATGAGTATATGGAAAGCAAAAGGAGATTTTATGGGTGTGGTAGTAATAGGAGAAAAGATGAATGTAGTAGTGGGGATTGGGGGAGAGAAGGGAGAAATTGTGGGAGTAGAAGAGAGCAAAAAATCGAGGGGTATAGTGATGTGTATAGATATGATGATGGGGAAAGAAATTTTGAATATTATTTGGATAGGTTGAAGAAAAATAAAATTCCGTCGTTCCATGGATATATGGATACGGAATCGTACTTGAAGTAGGATAAAAGGGTAGAGAATATATTTGAAGGTCATGATCTATCTGATGCTAAGAAGGTTAAACTGGTTGTAAAAGAGTTTATCGACTATGTTTGCACTTGGTGGGATAGATTGGATGAGAGTAGGGAAAGGCGTGGAATGCGTCCTATTTCAACATGGGATGAGATGAAAAGAGTAATGCGGAAACGTTTCGCTCCTAATCACTATGCGGTTCCCAAACATGAATATCAAGGTACATCTAAATTTTCAATTTCTCGTACATGTGATATTGCATGTTTATGGTGTCATAGAAAAGATGAGCATGATATGAGCCAATGTTTTAAGGAGGCTATGATTAAAGTGGTGGATTCTCATGTAGAGATTGAATCTAATGTTGTCGTAGAGTTTGAATCAAAAGTTGAAGTTGAGTCAAGAATTGAGAATGAAACTTCATTGATTGATGATGTGAGTGTTGAAATTTGTGCGGTGGAAGGTGAATGGCTTGATGAAAAATCTTCTATTTTACATGGTGTGGTTGATAGTGGTGTTAGTGTTGAAGAGTCATATAATATTTTTGTGATAGATGAGAGTCCTATTGATGTTCATAGTGGGACTAGTAATTTGTTCGATGAGTCTTGTAATATTGCTATTCAATTGAGTCCAAAAGAATTTCTTGAGGATCATTTGGAATTTGAAAATTTGAGTGATATGGCTGAAAAAAAAAGTGATGAAAAAAGTGAGATAGCCATAGAAAAAAAAAAGAAAAAAAAAAGAAAATTTAGAGGCCGAAAGAAAGAGAGTACAAAAAAGTGAGATGACCTTTGAGAGAAAAAAGGAGAGGAAAGAAAATGAGTGGAAAGAGACCAAAAAAGAAAATATTATGGTCCAAAATAGTGAGGTTGAAATTTTTGTGCAATTGAATAAAATCCCTAGAGTAATTTTGTACAAGGATGTTTTATCTCATTGTCATGATTTAGCCGGTTCAATCCCGAGCATTGTTTGTTCTTCTTTGCAAGATATTGGAGATATATCGAAGAAAAGGCAAAGGAGATCTAATGTTAAAGTGAAGAACATGTTGGATCCATGTAGAGTTAAGAACACACGGGGTGAACTTGAATGTTTGAGAGTTGTTCCATTTGAAATGTTTGATTTAACGTCTAATTTCAATTACCAATCAAATAACAACATTCAAAGGTATGATCTAAATTCTAAGCTTCTTGGATTAAATTCTTAGTTGAAATATTTGTGAATGTGCTATCTATAAAATATGGATTGAATCTTGATCTTAAGTTATTGGAATCTAGGTATGTTGAGGAATTGAATAATTTGGATCATATGGTAGTGTTGAAATCATTTGTTGATCTTAATGTGTTTGAATCGTGGTATGTTACGGGATTAAGCAAGTTTGTGTATGTTGTTGTGAATTATTTTAATTGTGTTGATGTGAGTCAATTGTGCATGAATAGTATGTCTTATTTTCTTGAGTGGCTAGTGATAACTTTTGGGCTAGCTAATGTGCGTAATACTTTTTTGGGATTGATGGATTATGTTTTGCATGAATCTATGGGTAACTTTGTTGTGGTATACTTTCAATATATCTTAGTATATAGAAAAAATTTTAATGAGCATGTTGGACATTTGAGATTTGTGTTAATCACACGGGATTTAAAGCTTTTGTTGATTAAGAATACTAAAGAGTTGAATGACTTGGATTATAATTTGAAAGATGTGATTGGTTAATTGTTGTGGGAGTATGTAGTATAAAGTTGAGTGTATTTCGCGCAAGAGAACTTGTTGATTTTGGTGTAAGTTCTCAAGGATTTCGAATTGTTAGTGAAGAGTTGATCAAGTACCAACGAGGTAAGGAAAATGTGGTAGTTAATACACTATCACAAAAGTACGAGTTTTTATCTCTTTTGGTTACATGGTTCTTATGGTTTGAAATATACTTGTGCAGTGTTCATTATAAATTTTATGTAAGCACGTATTTGTTTAAAGAAAATAAGTTTTTCTTTATGTGTTCGTCATTGCATGATTTTCTCGATGAAAGGGTATGTGTCCTGAGATTAAAGTGTAATTTTGAGAAATCCAAAAAATGATTCTAATGGATGAATATTTGTTATGGTTACACATGAAGAGATATATCGAGTGAGGTTGTGAGTGGCATATTGAATGTGCATTAATTCTTATTCCTAGAACACAATAGTTATACTTATCTATGAATTATGTGTTGGGGTTAACTAGGACTAAGAAGGGATGGAATTTGATATTTGTCCAACTTAATGGAATTTAAATTATGTTTATGTGTGTTATTGGTTATAGGGTGTTTAGTTTAAGCATAAAAAATTTTGTGTTATTTGATATAGTTATGAGTATGCAAGGTACATTAATGCATGTGAAAAATAATTTTAAAGTTTTTAATTCCTGCGTGGTTTTTGTAGGTAAGGGACAAGATTTGAGGACAAATCTTTTTGAAGAAGGGGAGTCTGATATGAATCTAGAAAGCTCTCTAAGATTCATATTGCTCCAAGATTTGCTCCATGATTTACAATCGAGATTTGAAGGATTTGGAATTCATTGGAATCAAGTTGGAATGATTAAAGATCAGTTTGGGAGTTGCCTATGCATTCTTGAAGTTCTAGGAGTCAAAAAGAATGAAGAAAATAAAATTCGGGCAGAGAGTTTCTCACTCAAGAGCGGGTTCGTCCGCTCAAGCGAGCTCAAAGGAATTTGTGAGACAGAGCATTTCTCGATCGAGCGCGTATAACGCCCGCTCGAGCGAGCGCAAGTCCTCGCTCGAACGAGGATTTCTTCCGCTCGAGCGAGCGAGGATTTTTGGGAATTTACACATGCTCGGAGTGTTTGTGTGTGTGTGCAGGATTTTGATATTTTTATATTATTTTCCTATTTTTGAGAGTTTTAATTATACTAGGAAACTTTTGGAAGATATCTTTGATATTTTTAGATACATTTTGCATTATTTTACGCTATCTTTTATTATATTGTAGTTGTATTATAAATACAACAAATACATTCATTATTGAATAACATAGTTCATATTAATTGATTTTTATCAGTGTAAAATTCTCTCTAGAATTTTATTGAAGCTTTTGCTTTGTCGAATATCAAACTTATCAAAGTTTATTTACTTTGTGGCGTTTGTCGATTGATTATCTTCGTGGATTGTCAGAAACAAGTTTTTTTAAGGTTTCGTTTAGATTAATTGTTTATCCTCGTGATTATCTGTTGCTAGTTTCGTTGTAAACTAGAGAAGGATATCCAAAACTTACTTGTTCAAAAGATCGGGACAAAATTAAATAATATTTTTGCTATTAGATTGAGGGTACTATTTTAATATAGCCGTGTTTGTTTTTCATGCATCCAAGATTCGCATCACGGACCCTTGCACGGATCTAGGCACGGGGTCCGTGCCCTGCTAAAACTCAAAAAAATAAGATGCATATCAAATATGAAAATCTCCAACAACAACTAAATTACAATCCATAACATGCATTAATACTTCAATCTAGCATATTACAATACAAAATATGTCTAAATTTGATCAAATACTCAAAACAGTAGAACATGCATCGGTTCTAGTTATTACAAAACAAAATACATATCAAGTTCGAATAGAAAGTTGACTCTAAACTAAGTCCTCACTTCTATAAAATATAACCCGATCTAGCCATGCTGCATCTGACTCGATCCCGCCCCACCTGTTGACAAGTACACATACAAAAACAAGACAATAGCCGGATAACTCTGGTGAGAATAATATTCCCAATAAAAGCAACATAACATGCAATATCAAAAACATATCATTATCATGATATATCAACAACATATTCCAAATATGAAATAGAATGAAATGCAAGTCTTTAAAATTCGAGATTATCTTAATCGGATAATCAAAGGAAAACTCGGTTCTTTGGTTGGGATCCTAAGGACAAGATATCACAACAACTCACCGAATCTCCCGATCGAGGTGGATGATGTATAACTCAATCCTCTAGACTCTGTTGCAACTATATGTAGTATTCGGACTCTGGGAGACATCAACAACCCAGGCACTCGATTATAGTCCCCAAGATGTCTAATTCGAAATGAAATCAATTAATTCGGCTCAATATGAATGCAAGTGCAATCATAATACATTCAAACATATAATTCAAGTAATTCAAATAAACATGCAAGTATGTGATTTCAGGAAACTCGAAAATCATCTCATATTTGAGTATTCGTCCCTATTCGATTCAATGTCGACTTATACCTTTCTCGATTCGAAGCTCCAACTCAGGATAAGCTACAAAGAAAAGAGTTTCCAACCAAAATCCATCTAAACTCAATTCAAATTAACAAGGTAGACTTGTTACCAATTCACGATCAATTCGTCGATTCAAATCCTACCAACCCCGAGTTCACAGCCTTCCAACAAATCTGTATGGTGATGCATAATAATTCAATATCATTCATTCAATTCAAATTAATTCCAAAAACTCAATCAAACTCCCAAATTCCAAAAATCTCAAACCGGAGGTAAATTGGCTAATAACGGCCAACCGAAAATCAACAAACTCAGCATATCTATCAATACTACTCATATCAACTTCAATCTCATCAAAAACAACTCAAAAATCAACACTATTCCAAACCCCCATTTTTGAATTATGCTTCAAAATTCATAATAAATCCGAACGTCGTTGTTTTTCCTATCTGACTTCGAATAAATGATCTATGCTAGATCAAGCACGTTATATCCAATCAAAATCGTAATCCATATACATCCGAAAAATGAATTATAATTGATCTAAGAAAAACTTACTGTATAACGAAGCTCTCGAAGCCATGATCACGAATATACCTTCAGATCAAAGTTCTATCGGACGGATCGTGCCAAAATGGAAAAAGAAAAGCTTGGAGAAGCTTTAATGGAGGGAATCGGTCTAGGATGGAGAAGGAATGAAGAAACACTCCTCATCATCTAATAAATATCGAAGACCAAGTCAAATTGAGGAAATTTAACTTTAGTCCCTGAACTTTTCAAAAATTTGCAATTTAGTCCCTGCTCAAATTTCAATTCAACCCTCAAACTTCTTATCCCAAAAAATTATTAATAATTTTAATTAAGATAATTTCGGGGTGTTACAATAAAGATAGTGACGCCAGATCTTCAAAGCAAACACAATAGCTGCAAATTCAAGATCATGAACATGATATCCAGTCTCGTGCGGCTTCAACTGTCTCGATGCATAAGTTATCACATGCTTCCTCTGCATAAGAACACATCCCAATCCTCTATGAGTAGCATCATAATAAACTGTAAAATCACCAATACCTAAAGTAATAGTTAGAACTGGAGCACTGGTCAACTGCTTCTTCAAGTCAATAAAACTGGCCTCATAAGCTTCGGTCCAGAAAAAAGGCGCATTCTTCTGAGTTAGCTAAGTAATTGGCTTCGCAATAGATGAGAATCCCTCTATGAATCTGCGATAGTAACCCGCTAAACCCATTAAACTTCAAATCTTAGGCACAGATATCGGTCGAGGCAAATTCATAAACGCTTTGATCTTGCTGGGATCAACAGAAATCTCATCTCCAGAGATAATGTGACCGAGAAAGACAACTCGATCCAACCAGAACTCGCACTTCGACAGTTTAAAAAACAACTATTCGGTTAGCAAAATCTGCAAAATGGTCCTCAAGTGCTCTGCATGATCAGTACGACTCTTCGAATAGATAAGAATAACATCAATGAAAATAATTACAAACTCGTCCAAATACTTCTGAAAGATTCGGTTCATAAGACCCATAAACACTACTAGAGCGTTAGTCAAACCGAACGGCATGACTACAAACTAAAAGTGGTCATACCTCATTCTGAAAGCAGTCTTAGTCACATCTTCTTCACGAACTCTCAGCTGATGATATCCTGACCTTAGATCAATTTTTGAATAAACAGACGAACCCTGCAATTGATAAAAAAAAGTCATCTATTCGAGGCAATGGATACTTGTTCTTTACCGTAGCTTGGTTCAATTGACGAAAATCGATACAGAGTCGCATAGATCCATACTTCTTTCGAACAAAAAGAACTGAAGCACTCCAAGGCGAAACACTAGATCTGATGTATCCCTTGTCAATCAAATCCTCGAGCTGTTCTTTCAATTATTTCAATTTGACATGTGCCATTAGATAAAGAACTTTAGAAATCCGTTGAGTATCTGAAATCAATTCAATGCTGAATTCAATCTCACGAATAGGAGGAAATCCAGGAATCTCATCCGGAAAGACGTCAGCAAACTCTCTAACAACTGGTATATCAATCAATTTGGGGCTAGATTTATGGTAATCAACTGCATATATCAAGAATCCCTCTGCATATTTCTGTAACAAACGGGTCATCGACAAAACAGATATCAAAGAAATCTTGGATCGAGAACCCTTACCAAAAAATTTCCACTCATCCGCCATTTCAGGTCTAAATCTGACCACCTTCTGAAAACAATCGACGGTAGCCCTGTACTTGGTTAAAACATCTACACCAATGATACAGTCAAAATTTTATAATCCAAGCACGATACAATCCATTTCAATCATATTCACTTCAAATCGAATTTCACAGTTCCGAACCAATTTCACAAAAACAATTCCTCCACCCAAAGGTGAAGTAACAGCAACTACAACAGGCAAAGTCTAAGAAGGAAAATAATGCATCAGAACAAATTTCTCAGATATAAAAGAATGAGTTGCACCCGTATCTATCAATACATGACCAATGTAACAAAAAATCGAACAGTTACCTGCTATGACATCATCAAGTGTTGCCTGAGCCTGATCCTCGGTTAGAGAAAAAACTCGTGCCTGTTGCCTCGGAGGTTGATTCACATTCTGGTTACCTCCTTGTCAATTCTGCTTTTGTGGCTGAAAATAGTGAACTGTAGAATCTTGCCTCTCAGGCTGAGCTGTAGGTCGAGAAGAACTACCACTCTGAGATCCCTCAGAATCGCGCTGAGGACACGCTCTAGCAAAGTGTCCAAGCTGCTGGCAGATATTACATCTTCCAAAGATTCCTCTACACTTTTCACTGCGGTGGCTACCTCCACACTTGTTGCAAGACATACATGAATATCCAGAACTCTGTCCTGATCCAAACTGCTTCGAGCCACTGGAACTAGAAGAACTGTTCCCTGACTTCTTGAATTGTTTCCTTTTCGGTCGAAAGTGATCTTTTTTGCTACTGCCACTACTTCCGACCTCATACCTCGATGGTTGATTCTGATACTGAGACGGCTGATTCTGAAACTGTCTCGGCTGTTGAGATACAAACTGAGCTCCACGCTATTTCATAAAACCTGATTCGACTCCTTTGGCTTGATTCAGAGCATCAGCAAAATTATCGAGCCTACCAATATTTACCAAGGTAAAGATAACGGGGTTCAATAAATTTATGAACTGATCGGCCTTTGCTTCCTCGTTATCGGCTATATGTGGCGCAAACCTCAACAGACTATCGAACATGGCTTCAGACTCTTCAATATTCAAATTCCCTTGCCTCAAAGTACACTACAAAAAAAAGGCAAACGACAACGCTTTTTCTGCGTTGTTATTGTCACGAAGAAGCGTTGTCGTAGCCATTGTTGTGAAAGACCGTGGTCAAAGACAATGCAGAAAAAGCGTTGTCGTTTTGATCAAAGACAACGCATAAAAAGCGTTGTGATATTTGAAAAGGACAACGCTTTTTCCGCGTTGTCTTTTTAAGCAACGACAACGTTTTATGCATTGTCTTTGAGCGGACTTTTTACAATACGACCATTTACAACGCTTTTTCACAAGTTTTTAAAAGCATTGTGTTTTGCAAAGACAACGCTTAAACCACCTACGACAACGTTTAAAAAGCGTTGTCTTTTCTCAAATAAAAAAAATAAAATTTAATTCACAAATTTTCAATATTATAAATCACTCAATATTCAAAATTTTTGAAAATAAAATCTAATATACAATGTTTCAATATTATAAATCATTCAAATATAACAAAAATCATTCAAATATAACAAATAATACAAATAATCGAATTCGTCATGTTAATCTCGGCCATGTGCGCTCTGCTTTCTGCCTCAAACTAGAGTCGGCGATCAGACCAACTCTCAGAATGCTAAATCCATTTGGAGGACTGGGTGTGCTGAACAATAGCAGCAAACAAGAATAAAATTTCAAAGCCATGGTTATGAATGTCACAATAAATCAAACATCAAAGAAGAAAAGTAAAATTGGAACAAATACATAATCCGCATACTGAAAATGTGATGCTCATCATCCAAAAGCTCCAGCCCCGCATCATTTCAAGCAACCTTCTTTTCCAATTAATCACCTCTTAGGCTTGACGAACGTTTTGAGAGATAACTTTGTCTAATAGTTTGAACCTGAAACTGCAAGTTTCAGACTAGCATTAAACACATAATACAATAAAACAGTAGTAGAGATAAAAAGTTCAGTAATGAAGAAATAATTATTCATAGCCACAGTAGGCTAAGGCTTAATTTCAACTTCTAAAACTGCATAGTGAATCGTAATAGAAGAAATAATTATAGCATCCTTCCAAGATCATAATAAACTTTACATCGCGAAGCCTCCATTGCAAATTCCTTTAAAATCATCACATCACGAGCAGTCTCAATCAGAGCCTGGATTTCCATGAAAAGATCTTAAGACATAATTCAACAGAAGCATAATTGATATAAATATGCCAATCCGAAAATCCCTCCATAGACTCATGCTTATAAATTTATGTTGGGTGACATAAATAAATGAAGGATTAACTTCAAAATCAAACCTCACAGTGCAACTGGTTGAAAATATTTTGCATGCTCACAACCAGCTTTTTCATAATAAAACGACGAGCAAGAGTTAAATCTTTCACCATTTTCAGACCAATTTTTTTTGTTTTATATGCAGTTGGATCCGATGTATAAGAACTAAGACACGAGAACCCAATCTTGAATAAATATCAAATAGTGTAGATGTACCAAATATTGAGAGCAGGCTTGATGGTGAATAACGAGAGAATGATAAGTGACAGAGCATAGGCAAATCGATAATAGGCATAAAGGTGCCGCCTGCAGTAGCAAACATACATAGAAACCAACAACAAGAAGAGTCCGAATCCAACAAACCATATTGTATCAACAAGAAAAAGCTCCACCCAGTATAAAGAACAGACAACATACAAGAACAACTACTTCCAAAATGGTAAATCGTTGCATCAACAAATAAATTATCATCTGAGAAGTAAACTGGAAAAAGAATCAAGAACAGTACTCCATGTTTCGACCTAAATTAACATTGATAACAAAAGAACATGAAAACTAACAGATAAGAGCTATATATATTTGTACATACCTGGCAACTTTCTGGGTTAATGCAATGGAACAAATTTTGCACCAATGGCTAAGGCAACGGATGGAACAAGCATGAACCCTCTAGCTTCAATCCCTTGTACATCAAAAAATCACTCAATGATTCAGACAAACATACAACGTTACATACATTAGATCAGCTGATGTTAAATACTTATGATACTTCTTATTACCTCATTTATTCTATTCCAGGGGAAAATACAATAATCACGTAGCCAAGAAATAACAAAAAAAATCATGAGAAAACCCAATAATTGCCACACACCAGATCCAGGTTCCTCAGTAAATGTGCCTTCTACTACCTATAAACACAGTCCTTAATCCAAAACTGATCAGCAAAAATACGAAAATTATTTCTTTACCAAGGCTTATCTTCCATCATAATCTCCCAGATCGAATCAGACTTTTTAGTTGATTCAGATCACCGAAATAAACCTTTTCTTTCTTTTTTTAAGGAAACACTTTAAAAAGAGATCAAACATGTGTAGTAGCATTTTCAACATATAGAATTAAAAACAAAAATGTTTAATTACATTAAAATGTGAAAAAATTAGTCAAGAGATCAACTTACAATTTGGTTGATGAATTCTAAGGAGTTGTCCTTGGAAAGAGGAACATTCTCAACATATGACTTGTACAGGGTTTGAGATATCTGCAAAAAGTGTATGACTTTGTAACTTAAAAAAACTATATTTTCAACTATGATAATATATGTAGCATGTGCATCGTACGTTTCTTGGAACTACCAATGCACTAATAGGAAATGCTAAAGTTTTAAATAACTCACAATTTCCAAATTTTGGTTTGATCCTTTGACAATCAAGGCCGTAATGTTACCAATCAAATATGCACCAAGAATCATGTCGAAAGAAACATATATCATAAACAAATATAATCTCCCTCAAATTGACTGCATGTATTTATATCCATAACCTGCAGAAAACCGTTAAAGTTGGTTAGAGAAGTCTAATATTGCAATAAATAGTAGTTTTGCCAACTTATTCTTTGTTCAAATTGAGTAGACACCAACATGGGTAATAAGAAACGAGTAGGGGAACATTAGACAAAATAGACATTAATAAATTTTGATAAATTTTTTGATAAATATAGATCATATATATGTGTCAATATATGAATATTTCACCTTGCTTTTCTTTTTTTATTTTGGTTTTGATTCCAGGTACTTGTATCCCAAAGATGTACAGAAAAAAACATCAGTAAGGACTGCGGTTATCATGATAGAAAATAGAATCCCTGTACAAACAAAAAATTTAAAATCCAGTACTTGGGATTGTTTATTTTGGCTCTTGAACAATGATATATAATAACATACACAACATATGAGTGAGCTGATCTCCATACCTAGTACAACATGATAAAGTACCCTACAAAGTACAACTAAAAAATGAATTCAAGGAAAGATGGATGCAAATAGGGTACTTTATATTTTAAGAAAAAATCTATGAATCTGAATCTACATTATAAAAGGTCAATTATTAGATATAGAATTTTGACAGAAGGTTCAAGCTATATCCAATATCATTTGCATGTGCTTTTAATTATTTTTTGTGGCAATTGAGCAGTTGAAAATGCACTGTTCATATAAATCATAATATGGAATATACAAATGTTTTTATCCAGGTATGGACCCAGTGAGGGGGAAAAACTTGATTATTATTATTATGTTTTTTTTCAAAAACAACAAATCTGGTTTTTCTTTCCATTGACCCCTTTTGGGTATGCCCTCTCTGCAAGGTTTCAAGAACCATTCAAATTCTAGGTCATCTTTTTTCAAATGATTATGGAAATCTTCATCATCATGATAAATATTCTAGACCATCAAGGTTAACATGATTCAAATCAATTTAGGCAACTAGAAATCTTATACAAGGCTAAAAATCAAGAACGAAGATTAACCAAGCTTACGTTTCAGACACTCGAAGACAAATGAAAAAGATCACCAGCGTGATTAAACAAAAATCGACATTGTTAAACACAATTCTTCTGTGAACATTTCTGAGAAACAAAATCCATGCCAGCATAACCAAAAAAGCTAACAAGACCATTGATTGACCGATTAAGATATTATGCTCAGTCATCAAATTTCCTTGTTGTCAACAAAAATACAACGCAAATATTGGTTGTAAATCACTAGTAGTTGTAGCCAGTAATTTTTTAAAAATTGAATTTTATTTGGAATTTGATTACACTTATTTATATTTCATTTAATATGTATTAGAATATTGAACATAAATTAATAGAAATATGAACTTGCTTTAAATATCAATCAATAAATAAATAAAACTGATTACAGAATTATAAATAAAATAAAATAAAAGATATACCTCTATCCTGAAAACTGATAAAGATCCATTCTTGATCAAGCTCTTCCTCCCCTGAGCCGCCGCAGATTGAACAAGGCAGATCATGGATTCCAATTGGTTCCGATTCAAAGAATCCCCAACAAAAATTAGCCTCTTGTTCCTCAGTTTCTCAAGCAATAATCTTGGCTTAAAACATCATTAAATTAAATTAAAAAAATAAATATGAATGAAAAAAATAAATCAACTGATCAAAGAAAAATATATAAAGAAATTTACTTGGGCAAATTTACTTCGGTTTCCCGTTCTTGGAAAACCTTCCTCCTAGCCTAGGCGACGGTCGGCGATGGCAAAGGGACGGAGAAATGATGACGGCAGGAAAAATGGTTCAAGAGAGAGTGCTTAAAAATTAGGGAAGGTACTGGAAGAAAGCCCTCAACGAGAGGATTCTAAATCTATGCTCAAATCAGTTTTTCAAGCAACTATGTGGCGTAGATCGGAGCTTGAAATTTCGAAATGGTGAAGGGAGAAAGGAAGAAGAAACATCGGCCGAGAGAGGATGCAAGGAGAGAGAAATACTGGTATGCATATATTTTATTTTGTGGTAAGGAAAAAGCGTTGCGGTACGGTTAAAAAAAACGCTAATCTACAACTCTTTTTAAAAAGTGTTGTTGATGAGATAAAAAGTGTTGTATTTTTTAAAATTAAAAAAACAAACACATCGTTTTTACTAAAAAGCGTTGTATTTATTTTTTTTACAACTCTTTTTGTCAAAAGCGTTGTCTTTCAACTGTTGTGAATTACTATTTTTGTTGTAGTTGTAACAAACTCGGCCCCTTTATCTTTTCTGTAAGAGACTGGGAAGAAGCGTTTATGAAACTCAGTCTTGAACAAACTCCAGGAAATAATTGAAAGAGTGGGTGCCCAGTGAGCCAACTTGTGGCTATGGGCTTTGATGACTCTTTGTATAAACAATCTTTTGTTTAATATTATTTACACTTTTATTAATGGCAATGACTTTATATTACTTCATATTGTTATATTGTGATATACTATTGTTGTTTTGATAAAGACCTTGAATATACTATAGTGTATGTAAGATGTGGTAGAACATGGGGATGTCTATCATGAAATACATCTTATAGTCACTGTATGTTCTAAACTGTTCCTAGTCGATTGAGCCGTCCGATAATAAGGATAAGGATCGCTCGAGTTTGAGACTAGCATTTGCGATGCGGAGTACCACGTTTCATTGGTAGGGAACATGGAGATGTTCGAAGCATGCAAATGGATATTCATAGGATGAATAATCGAACTACCCTATCCGGACTTTCCAAGTGGTTATCACTTATCGAGTGGATAAAGTCCGCGGTTTTGGTTGTACACCATTAGTCCTTACTACTTGAAACATCATGGAGACTCTATATGCTAGTACTGTGCTTTGACTCGTTTACCGACTCTATGGGGTCATCAGGTGTCGGGATTGGGTACAGTTACAACACATATAGGAGTCGATGCATTGTTGTCAAGGATTCACCACATACTTGCGAGTGTGGATATCCTATGCGATCTGAGGAGATATTAGTGTGACGAATCTCTGGCCAGAGTACTTGATGTGATTTAAGAAATGGTTTCTTAGTAGCACATGCGATGTCACTAATTTGATCTTCAAGATGTATTGCATAGTTATCGAATCTTGAGCGACTCTCGATATACCAATGGTTGTTGATTCGATCGGGATATATGGATGAAGGGACCGTACTGTACGCTAACCAAAATCTACTGGTTCTTGTAGGCACTATCAGTGATACCTAGGGAATCATGGGGCGATGTTGCTAGGCGCTTTACCATGATTCGTTGGGCAAGTCGAAAATCATTGTTCCGAGTCACAAGAAGTTGTGAGCCCACGGCTAGCTGTATCCCTGAACCATTGAGGGTCACACAGTGTAATGGAGTTTTAATCCCCGTTGAGATAGTTAAATTTAAAGAGTTAAATTTAATGAATAAAGAAGTTGGACTTCTTAAATAAGAGTAAGGGAGTAGGATTTCCTAAAATGACATAGGGATGTACATTTTTGGAAACCACTGAATTCGGATTCAGGAAAATTTATCTTGACTTTAAAATGTGCAGAAATGGTTTCTGTGCACATTGGTAAAATCGGTTTATCAATCGGAGTCACGATGAATTTTATATTAATTTTTGAACATGCGGGCTTTGCTTGTCGGGCCTCAACTTATGACTAATGGGCCCTAAGGTGTTAGTGGCCTGCATTATAAATAAGTTATTACAGTACAGAAATTAAAAACAATAGGTCATAATTTTGAGAGCAGAAATCGAAAAACCCTAGCATCTCTCTCTTATATTTCGGCCGACCCCTCCTTGCTCTGTCAGAGAATTTCCGGTCTGTGATTTTTAATTGCAGTCAGGAATAACGAATCAGATTCGTTTAATCTCTTCGCAGAAAAACTTCTGATAGATTTTCTAGTGCAATCTATCAGAGGGATTTAAACCCCATTCGTGGACCTGATTGAAGGAGTTCATCAGTTCCTGGGAGAGACAACAAGAGCAGATTAATTCTGTTGGTGTCCAATAATCTCGCTTCGAGATTGAAGGTAAAATTAAATTAATTGTTATTTGAATTTTACACACACAATATAATTTAATCGTTGAATGGTTGATACCCACACCATGGAATTGTTCCATGATAAAAATTTTAAACTTCCGCTGCACCGGGTATCAATCGTGATTGATCTGAGAGCCGCGTTTTCCAACAGTGGTATCAGAGCCAGGTTGCTCAGATCAAACGATTAAATTAATCGATTGTACAAAAATTTTTGAGTCTCGGTTTTTGAAACAAAATAAATATTTTAAAAAAAAAAATTTTTTTTTTTCGGGGCAAAACCCGGGCAGCGATTGGATCGCTGCCCGGTGGGGCAGCAATTGTTGCTGCCCCGGGCGGCGCATGGCGCCGCCCAAAGGGGGCGCACGGCGTCGCCCAGGGGCGGCGCTCAGCGCCGCCAGGGCAGCGCTCGGCGCTGCCCAGGGCGGCGCACGGCGCCGCCAGGGCAGCAACTGTTGCTGCCCAAAAAGGGCAGCCGGGCTGCCCCCGGCCCGCGCCCACGGGTGCGGGCCAGCCCGGGAGTGTCCCGGGCGGCCCGCGGGAAAAATTAAATTTTTATTTAAAATTAATTTTAATGTGTTAAAATTTTATTTTGGTCCGGTCAAAAATTGTTTTTGATTGGTTCACGAGATTTCGGATCAAATTGTTTGAGTCCGTAAATTTTAAAATTGATTTTTGGATAAATTTGAATTTTTGGAAAATTTTAATATTTTATCCTTAAATTGAATTTTGAAATCAATTATTTTTGGTACAATTGATGATAAGATTTGATCTTATGGATATATTAAGTAAAATATGATTTTATCTATAAAATTGGATTTTGTAGATAAAATATGATTTTATTTGATAAAGAGATAAAATATGATTTTATATGTGAAATAAGATTTTATATATAAAATATGATTTTATCTTGTTTAAATTTGAATTGCCACTGCATGTTATCCAATAAATTAATTTTGAATTAAAAGTTATTGATAAGGATGATCGATTGCCATGACCAATTTTGTAGGTGTATGTTAGGAATTTACATTTTGTTTTTATTGTTGTTGGTTTTATTAATGGGCCTGGTTTATGGCCCGATATGAATGTCATATGTAATAAAAGTGGGCTTGGTTTATGGCCCGTTCTCACCCCTAAAAATGTATCCCCTACTTGTCATTGCTATTTATTGTAAATACATTAGATTTAGTGGGAGATCAAGATTTGAAGATGGTGGGCCCAGCAGACAATAAAGACTGAAGAAATGTAAATTGGAAGCACATGTAATAGGATTGCATTGCATACTGCATATTACCTAGGATTGGACTAAGACTCGTGATTGGCAACCACGGGTCAATTAGAAATGGAATCGATCATCCTAAATAATATATGATATTATGATTGTATGCATGTTTAGACATAATTGCGTGAATCCGGCAAGCATGCAATAAATTGAATATGAGACAAATATTTTTATAATTAAAAATCCCTCATTTTAAATATGATTTAAAATTGATATCAAGATAAATAAAGGAAATTTAAATTTGTTTAAATGTTCCTACCTTCCATCAACGGTCAATGTATGTGATGCTACCCGCGGATACGGTCCGGCTCATATTATTGGGGGGGCCCGTCCGTCGGAAAGCTGTACATTGGATCGACAAATGTTGTAAGTTGGGTGGAACTCCCATGGGAACGGCTCATATTATTGGGGGATCCACATGGCGACCGTCCATCACAACTTAATATTGATGGGTCATCTTGACATGTCATTTTAAACGGCGTCATATTATTGGGCCCTTATTGGACATGAGGTAAATACATGGGGGTTGCTTTGGAAGCAATTGGGCTCTACCTTTTGAGAATTATGGTTGGCTGATATTATTCGGGACCATAAGTTTGTCAATTGGACTCCATGTTCTCACTAAGGAAAAGGTTTCTCGTTTTCACTAGAGGGTGGTGAAATCGTTAAAATAGTGGGAGTGAGATTCATAAAATTAAATTTCGCCTATTTTATGTCTTAGTAAATTGCTTAAACAATCATTGATATATGTCTGTTTTTCTTTTCAGTATTTCATACAATGAATTCGCGTAATCCATTATTCTCGATCCTCGAACAAAACAAGTTAACTGGCGCAAACTATACGGAATGGTTCCGGAAGTTGAAGATTGTCTTGACTTCGGAGAAGATGCTCTACGTGTTAGAGAAATCACCTCCGAAGGAAGCACCAGCTGACGTAAGTCCGGAGGAATTGGCCAAACTTGATGCATGGTGGGACCATGACATCAAGACCAAATGCTATATGCAAGCCTCGATGTCTGATGAACTCCAGAGGCGATTTGAGGACACCGTGAATGCTGCTGACATTCACGCTCAACTCAAGGAACTTTTTGGGGCTCAATCGAGGGCTGAAAGGTTCGCAACTATTAAGGAGCTGATGACGTTTCGCATGCGTGAAGGGACTTCGGTCCGTGATCATGGGGTACGAGTGATTTGGCTCATACAAAAGTTAGCGACCCTTGATTTGGTGTTGGAGCATGAACTCAACGTGGATTTACTACTTCTGTCTCTTCCTTCTTCGTTTGACGGATTTGTGGTGAATTTTAATATGAACAAGATAGAGGCCACCCTTGAAGAGATGGTCAATATGCTTGTGACATATGAATCCACACTTAAGAAGGATAAGCCAGCTTTCTTGGTGGGCTCCTCATCTTCTGCTAAGAAGGGGCCAAGTATGAAGGGCAAGAAACGTTCTGCCCCACCCAAGAAAGTCGAGCCCGAGAAGAAGCACAAGACAAAGGCTTCAAACAATGGAAAATCCAAGGATGTTTGCCATTACTGCAAGAAGCCCGGTCATTGGAAGCGCAACTGCAAGGAATATCTAGAGCAGTTGGGAACTGCAAAGGGTATGTTCTATATTGAAATAAACATTTCACTTAATACTACTTCTTGGGTATTGGATACCGGATGTGGATCTCACATTTGCAATGATTTGCAGGTGATGACAAGAAGTTGCAGGCTTAGAATGGGTGAGACCCAGCTGAGGCTCGGGAATGGTTCCAGAGTTGAAGCTACAGCCATTGGAGATGTTTGTTTAATTTTGCAGAACGGTTTTAAGTTATTTTTAAGAGATGTTTTATTTGTTCCGGATTTAATTAAAAACATTATTTCTGTTTCTATGCTAGATAGAGATGGTTATTCTTGCAATTTTGTGAATGGGATTTGCAATATTTACAAGAATGAATGTTTGATTGGAAATGGACAACTTGAAAACGATCTATACAACTTAAAACTAAAAGATGTTCCAATAAATTATATTGATAAACCGGCGACAACAAACAAAAGGAAAATCGATAGTCAAAACCCGGCGAACCTTTGGCATGCTAGGCTAGGTCATATTTCCTCAAGGAGGATGAACAAGCTAGTGGGAGAGGGCATGTTTGATATGTCTGATATTAACTCTCTGCCTACTTGTGAATCCTGTCTAAAAGGGAAAATGACTAAATCTCCTTTTAAGGGGAAGCCTGAGCGTAGTCAAAATCTGTTGGATTTGATCCATACAGATGTTTGTGGACCATTTAGAGTTGGGACTCAATATGGCCACACCTACTTCATTACCTTTACTGACGATTATTCAAGGTATGGGTATTTATATTTAATGAAATATAAGTCTGAAGCATTTGAAAAGTTCAAAGAATTCAAGACTGAAGTAGAAAACAAGCTAGGTAAAAGTATTAAAGCACTTCGATCGGATCGAGGTGGAGAATACTTAAGTACCGAGTTTTTGGACTATTTAAAAGAGAATGGGATTCTCTCTTAGTGGACTCCTCCTATGAAACCACAGCTGAATGGTGTATCGGAGCGTCGTAATCGAACTTTGTTGGACATGGTTCGATCCATGATGAGCTTCACTGAGCTTCCACCTTCGTTTTGGGGCCATGCGCTTGAAACGGCGGTATTGTTGTTGAACAACGTCCACACTAAAGCAGTGGACAAAACACCATACGAGTTATGGAATGGCAAAGCTCCTAAGTATTCGTACTTGAGGATTTGGGGATGTCCTGCTTACGTGAAGCGGACAGTGGGAGATAAGTTGGATAGTCGATCCAGCTTATGTTATTTTGTAGGGTATCCGAAGAATTCAATCGGATATTATTTCTATTATCCTGCTGAAACAAAAGTGTTTGTTTCTATGAATGCCACCTTCTTGGAGAAGGAGTTCTTATTGGATAAGAAAGGCGAGATGATGGAACTCGAAGAAGTTCGAGAAGAACCCAAAATACAAAATAACGATCCTACGCCTCAGGAACCATTGCTGGACACGCCTGCACCTAGAAGATCCGAGAGGACTTCTAGACCTCCTGTTCGATATGGTCTTCTTCTTGAAGGGGATCAAGATGAACCCGACATTGGATGTGATCCAAGAAACTTCAAGGAAGCAATTTCTGATGCGGATTCAAATTTATGGCTTGAAGCTATGCAGTCTGAATTGGATTCAATGCATACAAACCAAGTTTGGTCTTTAGTAGATCCTCCTGATGGAATTGTTCCAATAGGGTGTAAATGGATCTACAAGAGAAAGCTTGGGCCTGATGGTAAGGTATTGACCTACAAGGCGCGATTGGTGGCGAAAGGTTACACTCAAAGACAAGGAGTTGACTATGATGAAACCTTTTCACCAGTTGCAATGTTCAAGTCCATAAGAATCCTTATTGCCATAGCTGCATGGTATGACTATGAGATATGGCAAATGGATGTGAAGACTGCTTTTCTTAATGGAGACATTAAGGAAGAAATCTATATGAAGCAGCCAGAGGGGTTCATATCCATGGGAAGCGAGCATAAGGTATGCAAGCTTCAGAGATCAATTTATGGTCTAAAACAAGCATCAAGAAGTTGGAACCAGAAATTTGATGAAACAATAAAAGATTTTGGTTTCATCAAGAACCCGGAGGAACCGTGCGTGTACAAGAAAGTAGTTAAGGATGCTGTGACATTCTTAGTACTTTATGTTGATGACATCCTACTCATTGGGAATGATGTAGGGATGTTACAGTCAACAAAGATATGGTTATCAGGTAGATTCTCGATGAAGGATTTGGGTGAGGCATCCTACATTCTTGGGATACAGATCTATGGAGATAGATCTAAGAGAATGATAGGACTCACTCAATCAACCTACATCGACACCATATTGAAACGGTTTTCAATGAATGGGTCCAAGAGAAGACATCTACCCATGTGTCATGGAGTTTCTTTATCCAAGTCTATGTGTCCCAAGACTGATGCAGAGATAGAGAATATGACACATGTACCATATGCGTCAGCTATAGGTAGTATCATGTATGGGATGATATCTACCAGACCGGATGTAGCATTTGCTCTGAGTGTCACGAGCAGATATCAGGCTAATCCTGGTCAAATGCATTGGAAAGCCGTGAAGGACATTCTTAAGTACTTACGAAGGACTAAGAATATGTTCATGGTATATGGAGGACGAGATCTGAAATTGGAAGGCTATACCGACTCTAGCTTCCAAAGTGACGTGGATGACTCGAAGTCAACCTCTGGATTTGTGTTCATGCTCAATGGCGGTGCTGTCTCTTGGAAGAGTTCCAAGCAGGACACCACAGCGGATTCCACCACTGAGGCTGAATACATTGCAGCATCAGCTGCTGCTAAAGAGGCCGTTTGGATGAGGAAGTTCGTCCAAGAGTTGGGCATCATTCCTGAATTTGTTGGTCCAGTCCCGGTGTACTGTGACAACACGGGTGCCGTTGCTCAAGCAAAGGAACCAAGGTCTCATCAAAGATCCAAACACGTACTGAGGAAATACCACATCATCCGGGAGATTGTGGAAAGAGGAGACATCACTGTCGAACGAGTGGCCTCTGCAGACAATATCGCTGATCCACTTACTAAGCCCTTGCCAGGACCATTGTTTGACAAACATCGCGAAGCAATGGGTCTACGTAGTATGACTAGTTGGCTATAGGGCAAGTGGGAGATTGAAAGAGTGGGTGCCCAGTGAGCCAACTTGTGGCTATGGGCTTTGATGACTCTTTGTATAAACAATCTTTTGTTTAATATTATTTACACTTTTATTAATGGCAATGACTTTATATTACTTCATATTGTTATATTGTGATATACTATTGTTGTTTTGATAAAGACCCTGAATATACTATAGTGTATGTAAGATGTGGTAGAACATGGGGATGTCTATCATGAAATACATCTTATAGTCACTGTATGTTCTAAACTGTTCCTAGTCGATTGAGCCGTCCGATAATAAGGATAAGGATCGCTCGAGTTTGAGACTAGCATTTGCGATGCGGAGTACCACGTTTCATTGGTAGGGAACATGGAGATGTTCGAAGCATGCAAATGGATATTCATAGGATGAATAATCGAACTACCCTATCCGGACTTTCCAAGTGGTTATCACTTATCGAGTGGATAAAGTCCGCGGTTTTGGTTGTACACCATTAGTCCTTACTACTTGAAACATCATGGAGACTCTATATGCTAGTACTGTGCTTTGACTCGTTTACCGACTCTATGGGGTCATCAGGTGTCGGGATTGGGTACAGTTACAACACATATAGGAGTCGATGCATTGTTGTCAAGGATTCACCACATACTTGCGAGTGTGGATATCCTATGCGATCTGAGGAGATATTAGTGTGACGAATCTCTGGCCAGAGTACTTGATGTGATTTAAGAAATGGTTTCTTAGTAGCACATGCGATGTCACTAATTTGATCTTCAAGATGTATTGCATAGTTATCGAATCTTGAGCGACTCTCGATATACCAATGGTTGTTGATTCGATCGGGATATATGGATGAAGGGACCGTACTGTACGCTAACCAAAATCTACTGGTTCTTGTAGGCACTATCAGTGATACCTAGGGAATCATGGGGCGATGTTGCTAGGCGCTTTACCATGATTCGTTGGGCAAGTCGGAAATCGTTGTTCCGAGTCACAAGGAGTTGTGAGCCCACGGCTAGCTGTATCCCTGAACCATTGAGGGTCACACAGTGTAATGGAGTTTTAATCCCCGTTGAGATAGTTAAATTTAAAGAGTTAAATTTAATGAATAAAGAAGTTGGACTTCTTAAATAAGAGTAAGGGAGTAGGATTTCCTAAAATGACATAGGGATGTACATTTTTGGAAACCACTGAATTCGGATTCAGGAAAATTTATCTTGACTTTAAAATGTGCAGAAATGGTTTCTGTGCACATTGGTAAAATCGGTTTATCAATCGGAGTCACGATGAATTTTATATTAATTTCTGAACATGCGGGCTTTGCTTGTCGGGCCTCAACTTATGACTAATGGGCCCTAAGGTATTAGTGGCCTGCATTATAAATAAGTTATTACAGTACAGAAATTAAAAACAACAGGTCATAATTTTGAGAGCAGAAATCGAAAAACCCTAGCCTCTCTCTCTTATATTTCGGCCGACCCCTCCTTGCTCTGTCAGAGAATTTCCGGTCTGTGATTTTTAATTGCAGTCAGGAATAACGAATCAGATTCGTTTAATCTCTTCGCAGAAAAACTTCTGATAGATTTTCTAGTGCAATCTATCAGAGGGATTTAAACCCCATTCGTGGACCTGATTGAAGGAGTTCATCAGTTCCTGGGAGAGACAACAAGAGCAGATTAATTCTGTTGGTGTCCAATAATCTCGCTTCGAGATTGAAGGTAAAATTTAATTAATTGTTATTTGAATTTTACACACACAATATAATTTAATCGTTGAATGGTTGATACCCACACCATGGAATTATTCCATGATAAAAATTTTAAACTTCCGCTGCACCGGGTATCAATCGTGATTGATCTGAGAGCCGCGTTTTCCAACAATAATCGTACCTCGATTTTCTAAGGCTTTCTTCATCGAAATCAACCAACTTTTTGCAATGCCCTGAAGTTGATGAACAACTAACCAGATTCAGCGGTCGTCGGTGTAGTCCAGAGAATCAAACAACTTCTTGATGTCTTCCAACCAACTTTTGCAATCAACTGCATTTTTGGTACCCTTCAAAGCCTGTGGTTTGAAAGACTGAAACCTCTTCAGCAAGGTTTCCATTGGTTTCACAGTGACATCCATAGCCTCAGCCTCAGTATTACCCTGATCATTCGGATGAGTTACTGTTGGTCGTTCCCTGTTCAAAACTCGAAGAGGAGCCATATCTGATATTCAAAAGGTTAGGACACAAATATCTGATAACTCAATTCACAATTTGGTGTCCAACAATCTCTGTTCGGCATACTCATACAACCTCAAGAGAACTCGGATTCAAATCGAGAATCGATTACAGTTCATATCTAAAATAATTCATGCTTTACAATTTAAATCAGAAAATCATGTAATTCAAATAATTCTCAATTAATAAAGCATGCTCGCATGGAATTCCAAAATAATCAACTAAAGAATTCAATCGCATGCGAGTAAATTAAATCAAGCGGACTCGAGCTACCCTGCTCACTTCTAATTCAGTCCAAGAACTTATTCTGATATCACTTAATGTGAGGACCTCGGTTCTAATCGTCTAATCAAGAGTAACTCAATCAAACATCCACAGAAAGTCAAGAAAAAAAGTAAAGAATTTTTTTAAAGCATGCACGGACCCCGTGCACACCTCAGGGCTCGGGTCCGTGCATTAAACTATAGCCAAGCTTCGGAGACTACAGGGTACACGGTCCCCGTGCACACCTCCGTGCATAGGTCCGTGCAAACAAATGCACTAAAAACTCAACTCTCTTTTTTCTACAGGCACCCCGTGCACCTTTTGTGCTCGGGTCTGTGCACATCATATCAAAAACTCAACTTACTGCCACATCAAAAAACTCACACGGACCCATGCACGGATGCATGTCTGAGGTCCGTGCATGAACAAAATTAGAATCATAACAAATGCGAGAGTACATGAACCCTGGCATGGATGTAGTCACGTGGTCCGTGTCCTGCTAAAACTCAGAAAAATAAGATGCATATCAGATCTGAAAATCTCCAACAACAACTCAATTACAATCCATAACATGTATTAATACTTCAATATAGCATATTACAATACAAAATATGTCTAAAGTTGATAAAATACTCAAAAGGAGTAGAACATGCATTGGTTCTAGGCTAGTTCCAACATCAATACAAATCAAGTTCGAGAATACATATTCGACTACTAAACCTATCCTAACTTCTATCAATCACAACCCGAACTATCCATGTTGCCTCTGACTCGATCCTACCCCATCTGTTGCCAAAGTACACATACAAAAACAAGACAACAACCGGATAACTCCGGTGAGAATAATATTTCCAGTAAAATCAACATAACATGCAATATAAAAAACATATCATTATCATGATATATCAACAACATATTCCATAGATGAAATAGAATGAAGTGCATGTCTTTAAAATCAGGGATTATCTAATTGGATAATCGTAGGATAATTCGGTTATTTGGTTAATATCCCGAGGACAAGATATCACAACAACTCATAGACTCTCCCGATCGAGGTGGATGATGTATAACTCAATCCTTTAGAATCTGGTGAAAATATAAGGAGTATTGGGGCTCTGGAAGACATCAACAACCCAGGCACTCGATTATAGTCCCCAATACATCTAATTCGAAATGAAATCAATTAATTCGGCTCAATATGAATGCAAGTGCAATCGTAATACACTAAAACATATAATTCAAGTAATTCAAATAAACATGCAAGTATGTGATTTCAGGAAACTCGAAAATCATCTCATATTTGACTATTCGTCCCTATTAGATTCAATGTTGACTTATACCTTTCTTGATTCGATGCTCCAACTCAGGATAATATACAAAGACAAGAGTTTCCAATCAAAATCCATCTTAACTCAAATAAAAAATAACAAGGTAGACTCGTTACCAATCTCGATCACTTCATCGACTATTCAAATTCTGAAAACTCTTACTTCACCAACTCCCAAACCAATCTGAAATAAAGCAATATAGGATCAATATCGACATTCAAACTCAATCGAAATACGGGCCAAGTAATTCAAACTAATCGATATCCAAAACTCGAACCGGCAGCATAACGACTAATATACGGCTAATCGAAAATTCAACACAACCTCACAATCTTCCAAATCAACTCACATCATCAAGAAATCAACAAAACCAACTCAAAATCAACGCTATTCCAAACCCCCAATTTTGAATTTCACTTCAAAAATCATAACAAATCCAAACGTCGTTCTTTTTCCGATCCGTATTTGAATAAACATTCTATGCTAGCTCAAGAACAACATATCCCATAAAAATCAAATTCCATCGACATCCAAAAATCGAAGTACAACTGATCGAAGAAAAACTTACGATAGAACGAAGCTCTCGATGTCGTGATCGCAAATATACCTTCAGATTATAATTATACCGGACGGATCGTGAAATATCAAAAAATCTAAAATCTTGAAGTCACGTTAATTGAGGGAAATGGTTTGGAGAAGAATAAGGAATGACGAAGAACATCTGGTCATTCTTGTAACAATAAAGACCAAGTCAAAAAGGCCAAAATTGCACTTTGGTCCCTGAATTCTTCAAAATTTGCAAAACAGTCCCTGATCAAATATAAAATTAGCCCTCGAATTCATAATCTCCAAATATCTCTAATAAACTCAATTAGGATAGCAAATACACTTGATAAAGCTCAACAGACAAAGAATGTAGCATAAAAATTCACTGATCTATGGATGTATGCAATGCACCAATAACATAAACAGGTTAACGAAAAATAATGTTGTTACCTGCAATCTCATTCTTAGGTGCATCTTGAGTCTGATCCTCGGTAAATGTATGTTGTCTATGAGATTAGTTTACATTCTGATTTCCTCTCGATCTACCTTGGTTAGGACACATTCTAACATAATGTCCCACTTGCTTGCACAAACGACAACTGCCCGAAATTCCTCTACACTGATCACTAGGATGTCTTCCTCCACAGTTAATGTCGTATCCACTGGCATATTCTCCATTCTGACCCAAACCAAACCGTCTCAGTCCGCTAGAACTAGAAGAACTGCTCCCATACCTCTTGAACTGTTGACTCTTAGGCTTTAATTGATCTTTACTGCTGCTAGCACTACTTCTAAAATACTGAGGCATGAAGAAAGTTTCCTTCTGCCTCATAAAACCAGCTTCAGCTCTCTTGGCTCTGTCTATAGCTTCCGCAAAATTATTTGGTCGCCCAGCATTTACCCAAGCATATATTTTTGAATTAAGGTCATTAATAAACAGTTCAACTTGAGCTTACATGTTATCAGAAACCTGAGGAACAAATCATATCAAGCGTGAGAATTTAGCAACGTGTTCCTCAGTAGTCAAATTGCCTTGCTTCAGATTGGCAAATTGGGCTTCCCTATCTTCTCTATATGATGCAGGAAGGAATCGCTGACAAAATTCTATTCTAAACACCTCAAAGTAATTAATATACCTCGGTTCTCCAAGATTTTCTTCGTAACAATCCACCAGATTTTTGCTAAGTTTTGAAGTTGATATACGATCAGCCCGATTCTACGTTCATCTGAGTATTCCAAGGACTCGAACAATTGATCAAGCTCGTCAAACCAACTTCCACATGTAATGACATCTTGTGTACCTTTTTGAGTTGGCGAATGATACGTCTAAAATCGCTCTAGTAATACCTCCATCGGTGTAAGCATAGCATCCATTGGATCTATGGTTGATGCGAATCTTGGATGCATGAAAAGCAAATACGATTATAAACGAATCGTACCCTCAATTCAATACCAAAAAGATTCTTTAATGTTGTCCCGATCTTTTGAACAAGTAAGTTTTCAGATATCCACCTCTAATTTACTTGAAATTAGCAACAAATAATCACGAGAAGAAAACAATCAATAATTCAATTAGACCTTCAAAGGAACATGCCTTTGACAACCCAAGTGAAAATAAATTGACAAACGCCAGAAAGTTTGTGAAACTTTGATAAGTTTGATTTGATAAAAACAAAGCAAAGCTTTGAAAAATTCTCGAGAGAATTTTTAAGGATTGACAAAAATCAATAATTCAATAACTTCAATAATCTTAATTATTCTATTCAATAATGAACTTATACTTTCCTAATAAACATAAGATACTAAAAATATCACAATATATAAAAAATATATCAAAAATCATGCACACACACAAACATGCCAAAGTGTGTGTGAGAGAACGTAGCGCGGGCGCGCTATAGGATGTTGCGGGCACGCTTAAGCTAAGAAAAATAAATCTTAACAGTTTCTAGAACAGCGCGGGCGCACGAGATGGTGGCGCGGGTGCGCTTTGTGTTTGAAAAACATAGCACGGGTGCGCCAATGAAGTAGCGCGGGCGCGCCTTGGCTTCGACCCATTCGACTTCGTTTTAGAATTTTCTTCAAGTTTTCTTCACTTTCTTGATCCCTTTGGTCTAGGAAAATATCATAATAATTTCCAAAGTTACTTCCATGCTCTCCAACTAAATTTCCATGGATCCCAAATCCTTCAATTCTTGACGGCAAATCACGGGATAATTCTTGTAACAATATGAATTTTCGAACGCCTTCTAGATTCATATCAGACTCCCCTTCTACAAAAATATTTGTTCTCAAATCTTTTCCCTTGTCTACAAAAACCAAGCAAGAATTAGAAACTTTAAAAATATTTCCCACAAGAAATAATGTACCGTGCAAAATTATAAACACATAAAGACTCACGAAATCATTCATTTTTATACTAAACACCTTAAACCTTTCGTATGCATAATTAAAATTCCATTAAGAAAAACATAGATAAAATTTCTCCCATTCTTAGACCTAGTTAACCCAATACAAAATTCTTGGTCATAAAGCGGTACCACCATTCAATAAATATTAGCCTTCATATGTAGTAACCCGATTCCAGAAATAATCAATTAACTGTATAAGAATGTTTAATGTAGTAGCTCGTAACCAAAATAAGTAATTAAGGAATTAATCATAATTACTTGGGAAGAGTTCGAAAGCTCCGAACAGGATCGGAAGCTCCAATGCAGGTTCGGAAGCTCCGATGGTATTACGTCAGGCATGACGTGTGGCAAGATCGGAAGCTCTGATCAGGATCGGAAGCTCCGATCACCCCTATCCGAAGTCAACAAGTGATATTTTGACACGTGGCAATTCAGGATCTTCGGAAGCTCCGATGTCAGGATCGGACGTTCCGATCGAGGTTCGGACGTTCCGAACGAAGATCGGAGGCTCCGATCGTTGTCTATAAATAGAAGGCCGAGAATTCACTTTCAATTGCCAATTCCGGATTTCCTCTCTACTCTAGTTGTATTCAAGTTGTTCTAGCCTTCCTAGGATTGACCCGGGAGTCATCGAGGCGTTCGATAGTCATAGCGGAGTTGTGCCCAAGTTCTGGAGGCATCAACATCAAAGGGCTAACGACGGACGAAGGTATAGCTTTTGCTTCCTATAAATATTTAGGAGTATGCAATAGCTTAGTTAAGGCTTTTAGAGCACTTTAATGATAGTAGTATCATTTGAGTGTAGAGCAGACTATAGGCGTGAACCTAGAGTTGGTAGAGCTTGCACTGATTTGAGGTACGAACGTACTGATCGAGATATCCTGACTGAGTATGCATGTATTATGTGACTGCATGATTTATATGTCATTGATTTATGCTGCATTCATTTGCATACTGAGCTATCTCCTTCGAGATGTCTGTTAGTAGGGTTTTTTCCTATCCTGTTAGTGGTTGGACTTCCATCGATTTGGGTCCGGCATATCCACTAGTATTATGGTATGGGAGCCACCTCCTGAAGCGACGGCACAGCGTGCTACATTCAAGGGCCTGGTCTGTCTCTGTTATTTGATCCTTCACCTCGAGTTTATATGGAGTTCACTTTGCATGCATGTATACTCATACTCTCGTACTGAGCCTTTTATGCTCACGTCTCGTACTCTGTGTTTCAGGACACCCTATTCCATGGGGCAGGTTTGCGATTGGACGAGGCGGGTGGATCCAAGAGGGTCTAGGCAGTGGTTGGCCAGCTGGAGCTTCGTCTAGGTTTTATTTATGTTGTTTTGGGTTGATACAACTATTCGATTTGGTTGTATAATATTTTGGATAAATTACAGATTCCTTTCCTTGGGATTGTATTTTATTTATGGTTTCCGCCAGTTTATTCTGATTTCTGTTTTATTAAATTAACTACATGCCCATGTTCTGTTAGTAGGTGATCCGGGTAAGGGTCACTACATTTATGGTATCAGAGCATGCAAAAGTAATCTTGGGATTTAGTCTCATCATGAGGTATTTTTGTAGATGGCAAACTACGATGATGAGAGTAGCCACGGAAGTGGAGGCGGTCGTTGGGGCGATGCCGACTGAGAGCATCGTCAAGAATGGCGTAATCGTCATCATGATGAAGAGTGTTTCACTGTGCGTCGATTCTTAGCTATGGGTCCTAAGCCCTTAGTTGGAGGTGAGTCTCCGGAGGATGCGGAGAACTGGTTAGACCGCATGGAGACGACTTTCCAGACTTTCCACTGCACCGAGGAGCAGAAGATGGAGACCCTAGGTTATCTTCTGGATGGACATGCGCGCAGGTGGTGGAGGTTTACTTCTGCACCTTTTGTTGCGGCGAGAGGAGTGGCCACCTGGGCCAAGTTCCGCACAGCTTTTCAGAAGCTGTATTTTCCTCCTGCACTCCGTCAGTCGAAGGCAGGCGAGCTACTGAGTCTGCGACAGGGAGCCATGTCTATCGATGAGTATTAGCAGAAGTTCTTTGATCTGCTATCCTATTGCCCCGAGATTGCCGACAGCTCTGAGATGAAGTATAATCTGTTCCTTCAGGGCATTAACCCTGAGATCCATGATCGTGTGGCGGTTGGCGACGACATGTCCTACGAGGGTTTGGTGAGCCGTTGTCACCAGGCAGAGGACAGCATTCGGCAGAACAGGTCTTTCTCTTAGTCGAGACCTGCTAGTTCTTTGGGTCCCTGTGCCCAATCTTTCAAGAAGTCTGGATCTACTTCTTCTTCCTCTGGCTCTACTGGTGTTGTCCATTTCGGTAAGAAGAACAAGTTTGATCACTGTGGGAAGAACCATCCATCCGACAAGTGTCGTAGAGCTTCTGGAGCTTGTTTCCATTGTGGAGAGACTGGTCATATCCGGAGGGATTGCCCACTATCTGGGGGAGGCGGTTCTGGTTCTGGTTCAGGATCTGGTTCTCAGGCCACCGTTCAGCAGAGGTCGCAGGGACAGCCTACTGGGAGTTTTCATTTGAGACCAAGAGCTTCTGGCCAGGTGTTTGCCCTGAGACATGATCAGGCAGTAGAGGAGAATGAGAAAGTCATCGCAGGTACTTTTCTTCTTTATGGTATACCTGCTCTTGTACTTATTGACACTGGTGCATCTCATTCCTTCATTTCTGCACGTTTTGTTAAGAGGCATAAGTTACCATGCATTGCACTAGACGTAGTGATGTCTGTTTCTACTCCGACGGGCCAATCTGCTTTGGCTAAGCGTCTAGTGATGGGTTGCCCTTTAGAGTTCGAAGGGAACATTCTGTTAGCAAATCTCATGGTCCTGGCGATGGACGACTTTGATTGCATTCTGGGAATAGATATGTTGACTACCTATCAAGCTTCAGTGGACTGCTATCAGAGATTTGTACGCTTTCATCCGAAAGGGAGTGAAAGCTGGTTTTTCTATGGTGAGGGAGCGCGACCCCCGATTCCTTTGGTATCAGCTTTGAGAGCCTGTCGAGCTCTATCTTCTGGCGGGGAAGGCTACCTTATCTATGCAGTTGATTTGTTTGCTGAGAGTATTGGGATAGAGAGCATTCCTGTTGTGGATGAATTCCCATATGTATTTCCTGATGAGATTCCGGGTTTTCCTCCTGCTAGGGAAGTCGAGTTTGGCATAGAGTTGATGTCGGGTACTTCACCTATTTCTCGAGCACCGTATCGTCTGGCACCATCAGAGATGCGTGAATTGAAGAATAAGCTACAGGATCTTTTGGACAAGGGGTACATTCGTCCTAGTGTATCTTCTTGGAGAGCTCCTATTCTTTTTGTAAAGAAGAAGGATGGGTCGATGCGGCTGTGCAATGACTATCGGCAGCTGAATCGAGTCACTGTGAAGAACAAGTATCCGTTGCCTCGTATTGATGACTTGTTTGATCAGCTGTAGGGCACTTCAGTTTACTCCAAGATCGACTTGAGATCTGGGCATCATCAGTTGAGAGTCTGAGATCAGGACGTAGCCAAGACTGCATTTCGTACTCGCTCTGGGCATTACGATTTTCTAGTGATGCCATTTGGTTTGACTAATGCACCGGCTATATTCATGGACCTGATGAACCGTGTCTTCAGGGAGTATTTGGACAAGTTTTTTGTGGTTTTCATTGACGACATCTTGGTGTATTTGCGTAATACGGAAGAGCATGTTTCTTACTTGCGGTTGGTACTGCAGACTCTTCGGGATGAGCGGTTACACGCCAAGCTGAGCAAGTGTGAGTTCTGGATGGATCGAGTGGTGTTTCTTGGCCATATCATATCCAGGGAGGGGATTTCTGTTGATCCAAGCAAGATTGAGGCGGTGCTTAATTGGTCGCGTCCGACGACGGTTGTTGAGATCCGTTGTTTTCTGGGTCTAGCAGGTTATTATTGTCGCTTCATTCTGAACTTCTCTCAGTTAGCTCGACCTTTGACGCAGCTTACCCGCAAGGGTGTGGATTTCGAGTGGTCCTCCGAGTGTGAGGAGAATTTCTGTGAGATTCGACGATGGTTGACTTCTGCGCCGGTGTTGGCATTACTGTCAGGATCTGGAGGGTATGTAGTGTATACTGATGCTTCTCTTCAGGGGTTAGGTTGTGTCCTGACTCAGAATGGGCATGTGATCGCATACGCTTCTAGACAGCTGAAGCTTCACGAGGACAACTACCCAGTCCATGATTTGGAGTTAGAAGCCATTGTGTTCGCTTTGAAGATCTGGCGTCATTATCTGTATGGCGAGAAATTTGAGATATTCACTGACCATAAGAGTCTCAAGTATTTGTTCACTCAGGAGGAGTTGAACATGAGGCAGAGACGTTGGATGGACTTTCTTAAGGACTATGATTGGGAGATTAAGTACCATCTGGGAGCTGCTAATCTCACTGTTGATGCTTTGAGTCGCAAGGTGCGACTATCCGCACTTCAGACTTGTTCGATGTCTAGTGCGATCAGTGACTGTTGTACTTCAGGATATACCTTCAAGCATAAGAAAGATATGCAGAGTATCCAGATGTTTGCGATATTATCTGAGCCAGCTTTGTATTTGCGGATTCGAGTTGCTCAGATGTCTGATTCGAAGACCCAGCATTTAGCTCGTCTAGCTAACGAGGGTAGCTCGTCTGGATTTCATTATCAGTCAGATGGCTTTCTGTGTTTGTCTGGTAGGCTTGTGATTCCGCAGGATGAAGAGTTGCGAGAGGAGATTTTGTCTCAAGCACATCGCACTAAGTTATGTATTCATCCTGGGAGCAACAATATGTACAAGGATCTACGTACTCGTTTCTGGTGGAAAGGAATGAAACGCAGTGTTTATCAGTTTGTTTCGAGATGTTTGGTGTGTCAAAAGGTCAAGGCAGAGCACCGACGACCTGGAGGATTGCTTCACAGTCTGCCTATTCCTGAATGGAAATGGGAGTTTATCACAATGGACTTTGTGACCCATTTGCCGTTATCCCCGAGGAACTGTGATGCTATCTGAGTTGTGGTGGACCGACTCACCAAGTCAGTGCATTTCATTGCCTATAGCCGGGAGTACAATGTGGATCGTATGACTCGGTTGTACATTCAGGAGATCGTTCGACTTCATGGAGTGCCTGTGAGCATTGTCAGCGATTGTGACCCCATGTTCACTTCTAGATTCTGGGGGAGTGTTCAGCGTGCGATGGGTACTACTCTCAGTTTGAGTACTGCCTATCATCCGGAGACTGATGGTCAGTCAGAGCGCACTATCCGTACTTTGGAGTATAATCTTAGAGCGTGCGTCATGGATTTTGGTTCAGCCTGGCAGGATCATTTGTCGTTGATTGAGTTCGCGTATAACAACAACTATCATACTAGTATTGGGATGGCACCTTTTGAGGCGTTGTACGGGCGACGTTGTCGTACTCCACTCTTCTGGGAAGAAGTGGGTGAGAGACAGGCTGAGGGACCAGAGTTTATCCAGCAGGCGATAGACATTGTTGATCAAATCAAGAAACGGATTAAGACTGCACAGGATCGTCAGGCCAACTATGCTAATACCAAGCGTAGGCCTTTTCAGTTCGATGTCGGGGAGAAAGTGTTTCTGAGAGTGTCACCTTTCCGCAAGGTTCTCAGATTTGGCCTTAAGGGCAAGTTGTCTCCCAGGTTTATCGGTCCGTTTGAGATCTTGGAGAGCATTGGCGATTTGGCTTATCGACTAGCTTTGCCACCGCATCTTTCCAGTATTCACGACGTGTTCCACGTATCACTATTGCGATGGTATGTGGCGGATCAGTCTCATATTCTGCAGCGGTCTGAGGTTCAAGTGAGCAAGGATTTGACCTATGTTGAGAAACCTATTCGTATCCTGGATTATAAGGATAAGGTTTTGCAGAACAAAGTCATTCCTCTGGTTTTAGTTCAGTGGCAACGCCGAGGCACTGAGGAAACTACTTGGGAACTTGAGGACAGGATGGTGTGAAGACCATCCTGAGTTGTTTTGATTTCATTCTTAAGTTGTATTCAGTTGCAAACATTGTAAACGTTTGATTTGAATAAAGAATGTTTCTGATTTCTGTATTACATTCAGTACTTAAGATCTGATTTTGTGAGACCCCGTTTCTAATCTTCTAAACTCGAATAATTAATCATAATCGAACACAATAAGCCGCAGAAAATGAATCAAAAAGTTTTTTTTTTTTTATAAAGAAGCCTCGCACCCGCGCGAGGTCATCACCTCGCGCGTGCGCAGGCTACGCGAACAGAGACTCGCGGAGATACTCGCGCCCGCGCGAGAAGGGAGCTCGCGCGCGCGCGGGCAAAATCTCCCGAGCCTCTCAAACTCCTTGCGCGCGCGCGAGGTGTTGCCTCGCCCGCGCGCAGACAAAATGGGCAGAGGGGTCGAGGAGCCTGTGAACAACCAACAAGGCAATTCTAAACATTCCAAGTTCAAACATAATACAAATCAATATTTAGAACATACCAAATCAAGGTTCTGCCCAAAATACAATAACCAGTCGAGTTTCATAAATAAGTTCCACCGACTCAACAAAACTAATACAATTCCAAATAGACTCGACCCTACGACCGGGAGTCTCACTTCTATCAATCTCACCCCCAAGCTAACCAGGACGACTCGGTCCAGCTCCTGATCCTCCTGTTTCCAAGTTACACATACAAAACAAAGACAACAGCCGGAATAATCCGGTTAGAAACATAATTTCTAAGTAAAAGAGACATGCACTCAATATCAAATAAACACTTCAATTGAAATGTGTCAACATAAATCTTAACATCGAAATGATATTGAATGAATGCATGGATTTAAAAGTCAAGATTATCAAGTCAGACAATCATAAAATCGATCGGTACTCGGTTGGGATCCCAGGGTCAAGTCTTCACGACAACTCACCGACGCACCCTTTCGGGGTGGAATTCGATCAACTCGATCCCCTAGACTTCAGAGCAACTATAAGAAGTATTCTGGCAATTGGAAAAACTCAAAATCCAAAGCCACTTCAATATAGCTCTCTAAAACATCTCATTGCAAAACGAATCGAAAGTCGGCTCAATATGAATGCAAGTGCATTAATAACTAAATCAAGTTCACGCAAGCAAATAAACAAGCGGTATGTGATTTTCGGGAACTCGAGAATAAGTTGATCTCGAGTATTCTTTCCCATTCATTTCAATGTCGACTTTTACCTTTTTCTCGAAGCTTCAATCAATCCTGTCAAACAAGAGACAACTCGATTCAAACTCTAAATAATTCGAAACTCAAAGTCGATAAATCAAACAATCTATACCGTCTTCCAACTCTTCGATTGGTTACCGATCTCAAAGTCCTCCAATTCCAATCTCTAATCAACTGTCAAAACATCGAGACACGGATTCGATATCAACTCGGAGTTCAAACTCAATCAAATTCGATATACAAATCAAACCGAACCAAAACCGATAACTCAAACTCGATTTCGACGGCATAACGGCTATAAATCGACTATCCGGAAAAACTCAAATCATCCAACGACATCACAATAACTCAATCGTCATCACAATCCATCAAAACAACTCAAATCCAACCTCAATCAAAAATCACCATTTTCGAAAATATGCCTCTAAAATCATATAAAATCCAAACTTCGTTCTCTTTCCAAACCGACTTCGAATACACGATCTATACTATCTCAAAAACGACATACTCCAATATTATCAAATTCTGACAACTCAACAAAATCGAAGTTCAAGAGATCGAAGCAAAACTTACGTCTAAACGAAGCCCTCCTTGCGGTGATCGTGAATCTCAACTCGGAATGAAAATCTAACGGTCGGATCGAGCGAATCGAACGGAAAGAAAAGCTTGGAAATCGATTTTCATGGCTTCCGAGAGAGAGAAATCGAGAGAGGGAGTAGGGGAGGAAGGAGATGACCAATGATTGGTCAACTTGCTCCTTAATATATATATAAAAATCCAACTTTTGCATTTCAGTCCTTTATTTCTCCAAACTTTCAAAGTAACCCCCTGTTAAATAACAAAACAATCCTCAATCACTGAAAACCCTGATTATCTCGATTCAACTCAATTATAATAAAATCGGGGCATTACAATTCTCCCCCTCTAAGATTCGATTTCGTCCTCGAAATCTGATAGATCACAGACTCAACAAGAACAAAACAAACTGAAGACGAACTCACCTCAATCGAACAACTCTGGAAATCGCTGCCTCATATCGGATTCGGTCTCCCAACTCGCTTCTTCAACTCCGTGACGACTCCACTGAATCTTCACCAACGGAATCGACTTGTTTCTGAGCTGCTTCTCTTTTCTGTCAAGAATCCAAATCGGTCGCTCGAAGTAACTCAGAGTCTCGTCAAGTTCGGCCTCGTCCGGCTGAAGAACATGAGACGGATCCCGATGGTACTTACGAAGCATCGAAACGTGAAACACATCGTGGATGCCTGAAAGAGACGGAGGAAGAGCAATCCTATAGGCAAGATCGCCTATCTTCTCCAGAATTTCATACGGACCAATGAACCTCGGAGACAATTTTCCTCTCTTCCCAAATCTGACAGTGCATTGGAAAGGAGAAATCTTCAGAAACACACGGTCTCCCTGCTCGAAACACAGTGGTCTACGTCTGACATTCGCATACTTGGTATGTCGTTCTTGGGCTGTCTTCATTCTGACTCGGATCAACTTCACCTGCTCTGCCATATCACGAATCATATCTGGACCCAACTCAGGTGATTCTGAAATATCATCCCAAAATAATGGAGATCTGCACTTCTTCCCGTACAAAGCTTCAAAAGGTGCCATTCCAATACTCGCCTGGAAGCTGTTATTGTACGAAAACTCCACTCGAGGTAAGGAATCTTGCCAACCTGAGCCAAAATCAAGCACTACATCCCGAAGCATATCTTCCAAGGTCTGGATCGTACGTTCGGACTGACCGTCGGTCTGAAGGTGATACGTTGTGCTCAAGTGCAAACCAGTACCCAAAGCCTCTTAAAGACTGTGCCAAAAGTGAGAAGTGAATCTCGGATCTCTGTCTGATACTATCGACTTCGGCACGCCGTGCAATCTACAACCTCTCTGACATACAACTCGGACATCTGATCGTGACGGTATGTCATACGGTAAGGAATGAAGCAAGCAGATTTCGTCAACCGATCAATCACAACCCAAATCGCATCACAACCTCTGACTGAACGCGGTAGCTTCGTGACAAAATCCATTGAGATATGATCCCATTTCCATTCCGGGACAGGCATACTGTGCAATAATCCTCCGGGCTTCTTCCTCTCAGCTTTCACCTGTTGACAATTCTGGCAACGGGATACAAACCTCGTGACGTCTCCTTTCAACTGTTTCCACCAGAACTGAGTCTTCAAGTCATTATACATCTTTCGGCCTCCTGGATGAACACTGAACCGACTGTAATGCACCTCCCGAAGAATGCGCTGTCTCAAATCAGAAACATCGGGCGCAACAATACGACTATTCACAAACAAAATGTCATCCCTGACCTGAAACTCTGACTGGTGACCTGATCGGACTCTCTTTATCGAACTCTGAATACTCGGATCTGATCTCTGAGCCTCTCTAATCGACTGAAACAACTCTGGCTCGGCTTGAATCGCAAAAACTCTGATGGATCTCCTATCGATCTCAAACTCCAAACCAGAAGTACAACAATCTTCGATCAATCGAGAGACACCAATCGTGGAAAGAGACAAAGAACAAAGCTTCCGACTAAGAGCGTCTGCAGCTGCATTCGACTTTCCAGGATAATACTTGATTTCGCAGTCGAAGTCCTTAAGCAAATCCATCCATCTCCTCTATCTCATATTCAGCTCGGACTGGGAAAACAAGTATTTCAGACTCTTGTGGTCAGAAAATATCTCAATCGACTCGCCATAAAGGTAATGGCGCCAAGTCTTCAAAGAAAACACGATTGCAGCTAGCTCGAGATCATGGATCGGATAACGAGTCTCGTGAGGCTTCAGCTGCCTCGAAGCATAAGCTATGATGTGCTTCCTCTGCATGAGAATGCATCCAAGACCACGGTGAGAAGCATCGCAGTACACAGAGAAGCCTCCAGTACCTGATGGAATAGACAAGATCGGAGCGCTGGTCAATCTCTTCTTCAGCTCAATGAAACTAGCCTCACACTGTTCGGACCAAACAAACGGTGCATTTTTCTGGGTCAACTGAGTAATCGGCTTTGCAATGGAAGAGAATCCCTCGATAAATCGGCGATAATACCCCGCTAAACCCATGAAGCTTCGGATTTCTGGCACTGATGTCGGTCTCTGCCAATTCATGACTGCTTCGATCTTATTGGGGTCCACAGATATTCCATCTCCTGATACAATGTGACCTAGGAAAACCACTCGGTCCAACCAAAACTCGTACTTCGATATCTTAGCATACAACTGTTCGGCTCACAAAGTCTGCAACACAATCCTCAAATGCTCGGCATGATCAGAACGGTTCTTAGAATAGATCAGAATGTCGTCGATGAAGATGATGACGAACTCATCTAGATACCGCTGAAAGATGCTATTCATCAGGTCCATAAAAACTGCTGGAGCATTGGTCAAACCAAAAGGCATGACTATGAATTCGAAATGTCCATATCTGGTTGTGAAAGCTGTCTTCGGCACATCCTCGTCGCGAACTCTCAGCTGATGATACCCTGATCGCAGATCTATCTTCGAATACACTGAAGAACCTTGCAGTTGATCAAAAAGATCGTCGATTCTTGGTAGAGGATACTTGTTCTTGACCGCCGCTTGGTTCAACTAGCGGTAGTCGATGCAAAGTCGCATAGAACCGTCTTTCTTCCTTACAAAAAGCACTGGTGCACCCCAAGGCGATACGCTAGTTCGGATGTATCCTTTGGCAATCAAATCTTCTAATTGTTCCTTCAATTCCTTCAATTCTAATGGATCCATATGGTAAGGTGCTTTCGAAATAGGCTGAGTACCTGGCGCAATTTCAATGCTAAATTCGATGTCTCGAATAGGCGGTAAACCAGGAATCTCATCTGGAAAAACATCAGGAAACTCGCTAACCACCGGTATCTCGGACAACTCAGGGCTAAACTTCTGAATATCCAAAGCATAAATCAAGAATCCCTCTGCTCCTTTCTGGAGTAAAGGATACATGGTTAACACCGAAATCAAAGGAATTTTGGATCGAGAACCCTTACCGAAAAACTTCCAATCATCTGCCATCTCAGGCCTGAAACGAACAACTTTCTGAAAGCAATCTACTGTCGCCCTATACTTGGTCAAAGCATCAATCCCGATGATACAGTCAAAATCATATAATCCAAGAACGATGCAGTCAATCTCAATCGAATTCCCTTCAGATTCTAACACACAGTTACAGACCAATCTCACCGAAACAGTCTCTCCACCCAAAGGTGAAGTAATAGAAACAACATCAGATAAAGGCCCAACAATTAAATCATACATCACGACAAATCTTTCAAAAATAAAACAGTGAGAAGCACCTGTATCAATCAACACAAACGCAGGATAACCAAAGATCGAACAATTACCTGCTATCACATCATTCGAAGCTGCATTGGCTTGATCCTCTGTCAAGGCAAACACCCTCGCCTGCTGTCGTGGAGGTTGGTTTTGGTTCTGATTACCTCCCTGAAAATTCTATTGCTGAGGCGGAAAGGAATGGGCTGCAGAAGCTGATCTCTCGGGCTGAGCTGGCGGTCGAGAAGAACTGCCGCTCTGAGTTCTATCGGATCCTTGCTGAGGACAAACTCTAGCAAAATGACCCGGCTGCTGGCAGATGTTGAAACTACCAAGCACACCTCGACACTGATTACTCGGGTGACGTCCTCCACACTTGCTGCAAGAAGCTCCAGAAAACCCTGAACTCTGTCCAGAACTGAACTGTCTAGAACCACTGGAACTCGATGAGTTGCTCCCCGACTTCTTGAAATTCTTCCCCTTCGGCCGATACTGATCTCGCCTGTTTCTACTACTGTTGCCTCCATCAACCCTCTGAGACTGATTCGACTGCGGAGAAGGTTGGTACTGATACTGAGACTGCTGAGGCTGAAACTAAACAGGCTGATTCTGAAAGGACCTCTGTTGCGGCTGTGGAGCTACTTGATTATCTCGTTGCATCAAGAATCCGGCTTCGGCTCCCTTTTCCTGATCCATAGCATCTGTGAAGTTGTTGGGTCTTCCGATATTGACCAAGGTAAAAATCTCAGGATTCAAGCCATTGATGAAATGGTCGGCCTTGGCTTCCTCGTTATCTGCAACGTGAGGTGCAAACCTCAAGAGACTGTCAAATTTGCTCACATAGTCCTCAATGCTCAAGTTCCCTTGTTTCAGGTTCGCAAATTCGGCACCCTTTTCCTTTCGATAAGAGACAGGAAAGAAACGCTTGAAGAACTCCGTCTTGAAAAAGCTCCAAGTGATGGCGGTGCCTCGGTTCTCATTCGCTCTCTTGGTCATGGTCCACCAATTCTTGGCAACACCCTGCAACTGATGACTGACTAACCTGATTTTGCGGTCATCGGTATAGTCGAGGGAAGCAAAGAGCTCATCCATTTCATCTAGCCAACTTTCACAAGCAACGAAGTTCTCGGTACCCGTTAAAGTAGGCGGTCGAAAAGATCGGAATCTCTTCAGAAGCGTCTCCATCGGGGTCGCAGTTGCATCAAACTGATCCACTCCTGTACTATCCTGATCATTCGGAGGAGTAATAACTGGCGGAGGATTCTCAGTAGAAGGAGGAGTCAAAGGTGGTTGATTCCTTCTCAAAGATCGTCGCGGTGCCATCTGATATCAAGGGTTAGGACACAATATCTCAGACTTATTCTCAATCTCATAACCTCGGTGTCCAAAACTCTGCTCTGAGTACTCATTAATCTCAACGATATACAATGACAGATATATATATATCACATAATTCATGCTTTATAAATTAAATCACAACTCATGTAATTCAATTAACTCAAGAATCAATAAAGCATGCTCGCACGTATTTAAAAATAATCATTTAAATAAATCAATCACATGGAAGAGTTCAATTCATGCGGACTCGATCTACCCCGCTCACTCTAGTTCAAATCCAAGAATCTTATTGCTCTGATAACACTTAATGTGAGACCCCGTTTCTAATCTTCTAAACTCGAATAATTAATCATAATCAAACACAATAAGCCGCGGAAAACGAATCAAAAAGTTTTTTTTTTTTTTTAAAGAAGCCTCGCGCCCGCGCGAGGTCATCACCTCGCGCGCGCGCAGGCTACGCAAACAGAGACTCGCGGAGATAGTCGCGCCCGCGCGAGAAGGGAGCTCGCGCGCGCGCAGGCAAAATCCCCCGAGCCTCTCAAACTCCTTGCGCGCGCGCGAGGTGTTGCCTCGCTCGCGCGCAGGCAAAATGGGCAGAGGGGTCGAGGAGCCTGTGAACAACCAACAAGGCAATTCTAAACATTCCAAGTTCAAACATAATACAAATCAATATTTAGAACATACCAAATCTAGGTTCTGTCCAAAATAAAATAACCAGTCGAGTTTCATAAATGAGCTCCACCGACTCAACAAAACTAATACAATTCCAAATAGACTCGACCCTATGACCCGGAGTCTCACTTCTATCAATCTCACCCCCAAGCTAACCAGGACGACTCGGTCCAGCTCCTGATCCTCCTGTTGCCAAGTTACACATACAAAACAAAGACAACATCCGGAATAATCCGGTTAGAAACATAATTTCTAATTAAAAGAGACATGCACTCAATATCAAATAAACACTTCAATCGAAATGTGTCAACATAAATCCTAACATCGAAATGATATTGAATGAATGCATGGATTTAAAAGTCATGATTATCAAGTCAGCTAATCATAAAATCGATCGGTACTCGGTTGGGATCCCAGGGTCAAGTCTCCACGACAACTCACCGACGCACCCTTTCGGGGTGGAAGTCGATCAACTCGATCCCCTAGACTTCAGAGCAACTATAAGAAGTATTCTGGCAATTGGAAAAACTCAAAATCCAAAGCCACTTCAATATAGCTCTCTAAAACGTCTCATTTCAAAACGAATCGAAAGTCGGCTCAATATGAATGCAAGTGCATTAATAACTAAATCAAGTTCACGCAAGCAAATAAACAAGCGGTATGTGATTTTCGGGAACTCGAGAATAAGTAGATCTCGAGTATTCTTTCCCATTCATTTCAATGTCGACTTTTACCTTTTTCTCGAAGCTTCAATCAATCCTGTCAAACAAGAGACAACTCGATTCAAACTCTAAACAATTCGAAACTCAAAGTCGATAAATCAAACAATCTATACCGTCTTCCAACTCTTCTATTTGTAAGAGTGGGTGCCCAGTGAGCCAACTGTGTGGCTATGGGTTTTGATGACTCTTTGTATAAACAATCTTTTGTTTAATATTATTTACACTTTTATGGCAATGACTTTATATTACTTCATATTGTTATATTGTGATATACTATTGTTGTTTTGATAAAGACCTTGAATATACTATAGTGTATGTAAGATGTGGTAGAACATGGAGATGTCTATCATGAAATACATCTTATAGTCACTGTATATTCTAAAACCGTTCCTAGTCGATTGAGCCGTCCGATAATAAGGATAAGGATCGCTCGAGTTTGAGACTAGCATTTGCGATGCGGAGTACCACGTTTCATTGGTAGGGAACATGGAGATGTTCGAAGCATGCAAATGGATATTCATAGGATGAATAGTCGAACTACCCTATCCGGACTTTCCAAGTGGTTATCACTTATCGAGTGGATAAAGTCCGCGGTTTTGGTTGTACACCATTAGTCCTTACGACTTGAAACATCATGGAGACTCTATATGCTAGTACTGTGCTTTGACTCGTTTACCGACTCTGAGGGGGTCATCAGGTGTCGAGATTGGGTACAGTTACGACACATATAGGAGTCAATGCATTGTTGTCAAGGATTCACCACATACTTGCGAGTGTGGATATCCTATGCGATCTGAGGAGATATTAGTGTGACAAATCTCTGGCCAGAGTACTTGATGTGATTTAAGAAATGGTTTCTTAGTAGCACATGCGATGTCACTAATTTGATCTTCAAGATGCATTGCATAGTTATCGAATCTTGAGCGACTCTCGATATACCAATGGTTGTTGATTCGATCGGGATATATGGATGAAGGGACCGTACTGTACGCTAACCAAAATCTACTGGTTCTTGTAGGCACTATCAGTGATACCTAGGGAATCATGGGGCGATGTTGCTAGGCGCTTTACCATGATTCGTTGGGCAAGTCGGAAAGTGTTGTTCCGAGTCACAAGGAGTTGTGAGCCCACGGCTAGCTGTATCCCTGAACCATTGAGGGTCACACAGTGTAATGGAGTTTTAATCCCCGTTGAGATAGTTAAATTTAATGAACTAAGGAGTTGGACTTCTTAAATAAGAGTAAGGGAGTAGGATTTCCTAAAATGACATAGGGATGGACATTTTTGGAAACCACTGAATTCGGATTCAGGAAAATTTATTTTGACTTTAAAACGTGCAGAAATGGTTTCTGTGCACATTGGTGAAATCGTTTCATCAATCGGAGTCACGATGAATTTTATATTAATTTCTGAACGAGCGGGCTTTGCTTGTCGGGCCCCAGCTTATGACTAATGGGCCCTAAGGTGTTAGTGGCCTGCATTATAAATAAGTTATTTCAGTACAGAAATTAAATACAACAGGTCATATTTTGAGAGCAATTTTTCGAAAACCCTACCCTCTCTCTCAAACATATTTCGGCCGCCCCCCTTCACTCTGCCCGAGAAATTCCGGTCTGTGATTTTGAATTGCAGTCAGGAATAACGAATCAAATTCGTGTATTCTCTTCGCAGAAAACTTCTGATAGATTTTCTAGTGCAATCTATCAGAGGGATTAAACCTCTGTTCGTGGACCTGATTGAAGGCGTTCATCGGTTCCAGGGAGAGACAACAAGAGCAGAATTGTTCTGTTGGTGTCCATTAATCTCGTTGCGAGATTTGAGGTAAAATTTATTTAATTGTTATTTAAATTTTACACACACGTAATTCAATCGATGAACGGTTGATACCCATACCATGGAAACGTTCCATGAAAAATTTTTAAACTTCCGCTGCACCGGGTATCAATCGTAATTGGTCTGGGAACTCGCCAGTTTTCCAACAGTGGTATCAGAGCCAGGTTGCTCAGATCAATCGATTGAATAATCAATTGTACAAAATTTTTGAGTCTCGGTTTATGAAACAAAATAAATATTTTTAATAAAAAAAATTTTTTCGGGGCAAAACCCGGGCAGCGATTGGATCGCTGCCCGGTGGGGCAGCAATTGTTGCTGCCCCGGGCGGCGCACGACGCCGCCCAAAGGGGGCGCACAGCTCCGCCCAAGGCGGCGACCGTCGCCGCCCAGGGCGGCGCACGGCGCTGCCCAGCGCAGCGCTGGGCGCTGCGCAGGGCGGCGCTCGGCGCCGCCCAGGGCGGCGCACGGCGCCGCCCAGGGGCGGCGCCAGGCGCTGCCCTAAGGGGGCAGCCGGGCTGCCCCCGGCCCGCGCCCCGGGTGCGGGCCGACCCGGGAGTGTCCCGGGTGGCCCGCGGGAAAAATTAATTTTTAATTTTTTATTAATTTTAATATTTAAAATTTTATTTTTGGTCCGGTCAAAAATTGTTTTTGATTGGTTCACGAGATTTCGGATCGAATTGTTCGAGTCCGTAAATTTTAAAATTGATTTTGGATAAATTTGAATTTTTGGAAAATTTTAATATTTTATCCGTAAATTGAATTTTGAAATCAATTATTTTGGTACAATTGATGATAAGATATGATCTTATGATATATTAGATAAAATATGATTTTATTTGTAAAATTGGATTTTATAGATAAAATATGATTTTATTTGATATGGAGATAAAATATGATTTTATATGTGAAATGTGATTTTATATATAAAATATGATTTTATCTTGTTTAAATTTGAATTGCCACAGCATGTTATCCAATAAATTAATTTTGAATTAAATGTTATTGGATAAGGATGATCGATTGCCATGACCAATTTTGTAGGTGTATGTTAGGAATTTACATTTTGTCTTTATTGTTGTTGGTTTTATTAATGGGCCTGGTTTATGGCCCGATATGAATGTCATATGTAATAAAAGTGGGCTTGGTTTATAGCCCGTTCCCACCCCCTAAAAATGTATCCCCTACTTGTCATTGTTATTTAATTGTAAATACATTAGATTTAGTGGGAGATCAAGATTTGAAGATGGTGGGTCCAGCAGACAATGAAGACTGAAGAAATGTAAATTGGAAGCATATGTAATAGGATTGCATTTGCATACTGCATATTACCTAGGATTGGACTAAGACCCGTGATTGGCAACCACGGGTCAATTAGAAATGGAATCGATCATCCTATATAATATGTGATATTATGATTGTATGCATGTTTAGACATAAATTGCGTGAATCCGGCAATGCATGCAATAAATTAAAAATGATGAGACAAATATTTTTATAAATAAAATCCCTCATTTTAAATATGATTTAAAATTTATATCAAGATAAATAAAGGAAATTTAAATATTGTTTAAATGTTCCTACCTTCCATCAACGGTCAATGTATGTGATGCTACCCGCGGATACGGTCCGGCTCATATTATTGGGGGGGCCCGTTCGTCGGAAAGCTGTACATTGGATCGACAAATGTTGTAAGTTGGGTGGAACTCCCATGGGATCGGCTCATATTATTGGGGGATCCACATGGCGACCGTCCATCACAACTTAATATTGATGGGTCATCTTGACATGTCACTTTAAACGGCGTCATATTATTGGGCCCTTATTGGACATGAGGTAAATACATGGGGGTTGCTTTGGAAGCAATTGGGCTCTACCTTTTGAGAATTATGGTTGGCTGATATTATTCGGGACCATAAGTTTGTCAATTGGACTCCATGTTCTCACTAAGGAAAAAGTTTCCCGTTTTCACTAGAGGGTGGTGAAATCGTTAAAATAGTGGGAGTGAGATTCATAAAATTAAATTCGCCTATTTTATGTCTTAGTAAATTGTTAAACAATCATTGATATATGTCTGTTTTTCCTTTTCAGTATTTCACACAATGAATTCGCGAAATCCTTTATTCTCGATCCTCGAACAAAACAAGTTGACTGGCGCCAACTATACGGAATGGTTCCGAAAGTTGAAGATTGTCTTAACTTCGGAGAAAATGCTCTACGTGTTAGAGAAAGCACCTCCGAAGGAAGCACCAGCTGACATAAGTCCGGAGGAATTGGCCAAACTTGATGCATGGTGTGACCATGACATCAAGACCAAATGCTATATGCAAGCCTCGATGTCTGATGAACTCCAGAGGCGATTTGAGGACACGGTGAATGCTGCTGACATTCACACGCAACTCAAGGAACTTTTTGGGGCTCAGTCGAGGGCTGAAAGGTTCTCTACTGTTAAGGAGTTGATGACGTGCCGCATGCGTGAAGGGACTTCGGTCCGTGATCATGGGGTACGAGTGATTTGGCTCATACAGAAGTTAGCGACCCTTGATTTGGTGTTGGAGCATGAACTCAATGTGGACTTGCTGCTTCTATCTCTTCCTTCTTCATTTGATGGATTCGTGATAAATTTTAATATGAACAAGATAGAGGCCACCCTTGAAGAGATGGTCAATATGCTCGTTACATATGAATCCACACTTAAGAAGGATAAGCCAGCTTTCTTGGTGGGCTCCTCATCTTCTGCTAAGAAGGGGCCAAGTATGAAGGGCAAGAAACGTTCTGCCCCACCCAAGAAAGTGGAACCCGAGAAGAAGCAAAAGACAAAGGCTTCAAACGATGGAAAATCCAAGGATGTTTGCCATTACTGCAAGAAGCCGGGTCATTGGAAGCGCAACTGCAAGGAGTATCTTGAGCAGTTGGGAACTGCAAAGGGTATGTTCTATATCGAAATAAACATGTCACTTAATACAACTTCTTGGGTATTGGATACCGGATGTGGTTCTCACATTTGCAATGATTTGCAGGTGATGACAAGAAGTCGCAGGCTTAGAATGGGTGAGACCCAGCTGAGGCTCGGGAATGGTTCCAGAGTTGAAGCTACGGCCATTGGAGATGTTTGTTTGATTTTGCAGAATGGTTTTAAATTATTGTTGAGAGATGTTTTATTTGTGCCAGATTTAATTAAAAACATTATTTCTATTTCTATGCTTGATAGAGATGGTTATTCTTGTAATTTTGTGAATGAGATTTGCAGTATTTACAAGAATGAATGTTTAATTGGAAATGGACAACTTGAAAACGATCTATACAATTTAAAACTAAAAGACGTTCCAGTGAATTGTATTGACAAACCGGCAACAACAAACAAAAGGAAAATCGATAGTCAAAACCCGGCAAACCTTTGGCACGCTAGACTAGGTCATATTTCCTCAAGGAGGATGAACAAGCTAGTGGGAGAGGGCATGTTTGATATGTCTGATATTAACTCTCTACCTACTTGTGAATCCTGCCTAAAAGGGAAAATGACTAAATCTCCTTTTAAGGGGAAGCCTGAACGTAGTCAAAATCTGTTGGATTTGATCCATACAGATGTTTGTGGTCCATTTAGAGTAGGGACTCAACATGGCCACACCTACTTCATTACCTTTACTGATGATTATTCTAGGTATGGGTATTTATATTTAATGAAATATAAGTCTGAAGCATTTGAAAAGTTCAAAGAATTCAAGGCTGAAGTAGAAAACAAGCTAGGTAAAAGTATTAAAGCACTTCGATCGGATCGAGGTGGAGAATACTTGAGTACCGAGTTTTTGGACTATCTAAAAGAGAATGGGATTCTCTCTCAGTGGACTCCTCCTATGACACCACAGCTTAATGGTGTATCGGAGCGCCGTAATCGAACTTTGTTGGACATGGTTCGATCCATGATGAGCTTCACTGAGCTTCCACCTTCGTTTTGGGGCTATGCGCTTGAAACGGCGGTATTGTTGTTGAATAACGTCCACACTAAAGCAGTGGACAAAACACCATACGAGTTATGGAATGGCAAAGCTCCTAAGTATTCATACTTGAGGATTTGGGGATGTCCTGCTTACGTGAAGCGGACAGTGGGAGATAAGTTGGATAGTCGATCCAGCCTGTGTTATTTTGTGGGGTATCCGAAGAATTCAATCGGATATTATTTCTATTATCCTGCTGAAACAAAGGTGTTTGTTTCGCGGAATGCCACCTTCTTGGAGAAGGAGTTCTTATTGGATAAGAAAGGCGAGATGATGGAACTCGAAGAAGTTCGAGAAGAACCCGAAATACAAAATAACGATCCCACACCTCAGGAACCATTGCTGGACACGCCTGCACCTAGAAGATCCGAGAGGACTTCTAGACCTCCAGTTCGATATGGTCTTCTTCTTGAAGAGGGTCAAGATGAACCCGACATTGGATGTGATCCAAGAAGCTTCAAGGAAGCAATTTCTGATGCGGATTCGAATTTATGGCTTGAAGCTATGCAATCAGAATTGGATTCGATGCATACTAACCAAGTCTGGACTTTAGTGGATCCTCCCGATGGAATTGTTCCAATAGGGTGTAAATGGATCTACAAAAGAAAGCTTGGGCCTGATGGTAAGGTATTGACCTACAAGGCGCGATTGGTGGCGAAAGGTTATACTCAAAGGCAAGGAGTTGACTATGATGAAACCTTTTCACCAGTTGCTATGTTCAAGTCCATAAGAATCCTTATTGCCATAGCTGCATGGTATGACTATGAGATATGGCAAATGGATGTGAAGACTGCTTTTCTTAATGGAGACATTAAGGAAGAAATCTATATGAAGCAGCCTGAGGGGTTCACATCCATGGGAAGCGAGCATAAGGTATGCAAGCTTCAGAGATCAATTTATGGTCTAAAACAAGCATCAAGAAGTTGGAACCAGAAATTTGATGAAACAATTAAAGACTTTGGTTTCATCAAGAACCCGGAGGAACCTTGCGTGTACAAGAAAGTAGTTAAGGATGCGGTGACATTCTTAGTACTTTATGTTGATGACATCCTACTCATTGGGAATGATGTAGGGATGTTGCAGTCAACAAAGATATGGTTATCAGGTAGATTTTCGATGAAGGATTTGGGTGAGGCATCCTACATTCTTGGGATACAGATCTATAGGGATAGATCTAAGAGAATGATAGGACTCACTCAATCAACCTACATCGATACCATATTGAAACGGTTTTCAATGGATGGGTCCAAGAGAGGACATCTACCCATGTGTCATGGAGTTTCTCTATCCAAGTCTATGTGTCCCAAGACTGATGCAGAGATAGAGAATATGACACATGTACCATATGCGTCAGCTATAGGTAGTATCATGTATGGGATGATATCTACCAGACCGGATGTAGCATTTGCTCTGAGTGTCACGAGCAGATATCAGTCTAATCCTGGTCAGATGCATTGGAAAGCCGTGAAGGACATTCTTAAGTACTTGCGAAGGACTAAGAATATGTTCATGGTTTATGGAGGACGAGAACTCAAACTGGAAGGCTATACCGACTCTAGCTTCCAAAGTGATGTGGATGACTCGAAGTCAACCTCTGGATTTGTGTTCATGCTCAATGGCGGTGCTGTCTCTTGGAAGAGTTCCAAGCAGGACACCACAGCGGATTCCACCACTGAGGCTGAATACATTGCAGCATCAGCTGCTGCTAAAGAGGCCGTTTGGATGAGGAATTTCGTCCAAGAGTTGGGCGTCATTCCTGAATTTGTTGGTCCAGTCCCGGTGTACTGCGACAACACGGGTGCCGTTGCTCAAGCAAAGGAACCAAGGTCTCATCAAAGATCCAAACACGTACTGAGGAAATACCACATAATCCGGGAGATTGTGGAAAGAGGAGACATCAGTGTCGAACGAGTGGCCTCTGCAGACAATATCGCTGATCCACTTACTAAGCCTTTGCCAGGACCATTGTTTGACAAACATCGCGAAGCAATGGGTCTACGTAGTATGACTAGTTGGCTATAGGGCAAGTGGGAGATTGTAAGAGTGGGTGCCCAGTGAGCCAACTGTGTGGCTATGGGTTTTGATGACTCTTTGTATAAACAATCTTTTGTTTAATATTATTTACACTTTTATGGCAATGACTTTATATTACTTCATATTGTTATATTGTGATATACTATTGTTGTTTTGATAAAGACCTTGAATATACTATAGTGTATGTAAGATGTGGTAGAACATGGAGATGTCTATCATGAAATACATCTTATAGTCACTGTATATTCTAAAACCGTTCCTAGTCGATTGAGCCGTCCGATAATAAGGATAAGGATCGCTCGAGTTTGAGACTAGCATTTGCGATGCGGAGTACCACGTTTCATTGGTAGGGAACATGGAGATGTTCGAAGCATGCAAATGGATATTCATAGGATGAATAGTCGAACTACCCTATCCGGACTTTCCAAGTGGTTATCACTTATCGAGTGGATAAAGTCCGCGGTTTTGGTTGTACACCATTAGTCCTTACGACTTGAAACATCATGGAGACTCTATATGCTAGTACTGTGCTTTGACTCGTTTACCGACTCTGAGGGGGTCATCAGGTGTCGAGATTGGGTACAGTTACGACACATATAGGAGTCAATGCATTGTTGTCAAGGATTCACCACATACTTGCGAGTGTGGATATCCTATGCGATCTGAGGAGATATTAGTGTGACAAATCTCTGGCCAGAGTACTTGATGTGATTTAAGAAATGGTTTCTTAGTAGCACATGCGATGTCACTAATTTGATCTTCAAGATGCATTGCATAGTTATCGAATCTTGAGCGACTCTCGATATACCAATGGTTGTTGATTCGATCGGGATATATGGATGAAGGGACCGTACTGTACGCTAACCAAAATCTACTGGTTCTTGTAGGCACTATCAGTGATACCTAGGGAATCATGGGGCGATGTTGCTAGGCGCTTTACCATGATTCGTTGGGCAAGTCGGAAAGTGTTGTTCCGAGTCACAAGGAGTTGTGAGCCCACGGCTAGCTGTATCCCTGAACCATTGAGGGTCACACAGTGTAATGGAGTTTTAATCCTCGTTGAGATAGTTAAATTTAAAGAGTTAAATTTAATGAACTAAGGAGTTGGACTTCTTAAATAAGAGTAAGGGAGTAGGATTTCCTAAAATGACATAGGGATGGACATTTTTGGAAACCACTGAATTCGGATTCAGGAAAATTTATTTTGACTTTAAAACGTGCAGAAATGGTTTCTGTGCACATTGGTGAAATCGTTTCATCAATCGGAGTCACGATGAATTTTATATTAATTTCTGAACGAGCGGGCTTTGCTTGTCGGGCCCCAGCTTATGACTAATGGGCCCTAAGGTGTTAGTGGCCTGCATTATAAATAAGTTATTTCAGTACAGAAATTAAATACAACAGGTCATATTTTGAGAGCAATTTTTCGAAAACCCTACCCTCTCTCTCAAACATATTTCGGCCGCCCCCCTTCACTCTGCCCGAGAAATTCCGGTCTGTGATTTTGAATTGCAGTCAGGAATAACGAATCAAATTCGTGTATTCTCTTCGCAGAAAACTTCTGATAGATTTTCTAGTGCAATCTATCAGAGGGATTAAACCTCTGTTCGTGGACCTGATTGAAGGCGTTCATCGGTTCCAGGGAGAGACAACAAGAGCAGAATTGTTCTGTTGGTGTCCATTAATCTCGTTGCGAGATTTGAGGTAAAATTTATTTAATTGTTATTTAAATTTTACACACACGTAATTCAATCGATGAACGGTTGATACCCATACCATGGAAACGTTCCATGAAAAATTTTTAAACTTCCGCTGCACCGGGTATCAATCGTAATTGGTCTGGGAACTCGCCAGTTTTCCAACACTATTGGTAACCGATCTCCAAGTCCTCCAATTCCAATCTCTAATCAACTGTCAAAACATCGAGACACGGATTCGATATCAACTCGGAGTTCAAACTCAATCAAATTCGATATACAAATCAAACCGAACAAAAACCGATAACTCAAACTCGATTTCGACGGCATAACGGCTATAAATCAACTATCCGGAAAAACTCAAATCATCCAACGACATCACAATAACTCAATCATTATCACAATCCATCAAAACAACTCAAATCCAACCTCAATCAAAAATCACCATTTTCAAAAATATGCCTCTAAAAACATATAAAATCCAAACTTCGTTCTTTTTCCAAACCGATTTCGAATACACGATCTATACTAGCTCAAGAACGACATACTCCAATATTATCAAATTCTGAAAACTCAACAAAATCGAAGTTCAAGAGATCAAAGCAAAACTTACGTCTAAACGAAGCCCTCATTGCGGTGATCGTGAATCTCAACTCGGAATGAAAATCTAACGGTCGGATCGAGCGAATCGAACGGAAAGAAAAGCTTGGAAATCGATTTTCATGGCTTCCGGGAGAGAGAAATCGAGAGAGGGAGTAGGGGAGGAAGGAGATGACCAATGATTGGTCAACTTTCTCCTTAATATATATATAAAAATCTAACTTTTGCATTTCATTCCTTTATTTCTCCAATCTTGCAAAGTAACCCCATGTTCAATAACAAAACAATCCTCAATCACTGAAAACCCTGATTATCTCGACTAAACTCAATTATAATAAAATCGGGGCATTACAGATTTCGAGGACGAAATATCTTAAGTGGGGGAGAATGTAGTAGCCCGTAACCAAAATCAGTAATTAAGGAATTAATCATAATTACTTGGGAAGAGTTCGGAAGCTCCGAAGGTCAGTTCGGAAGCTCTGAACAGGATCGGAAGCTCCGATGCAGGATCGGAAGCTCCGATGCAGGATCGGAAGCTCCGATGGTATTACGTCAAGCATGACGTGTGGCAAGATCGGAAGCTCCGATCAGGATCGGAAGCTCTGATCACCCCTATCCGAAGTCAACAAGTGATATTTTGACACATGGCAGATCAGGATCTTCGAAAGCTCCGATGGCAGGATTGGACGTTCCGATAGAGGATCGGAGGCTCCGATCGTTGTCTATATATAGAAGGCCGAGAATTCACTTTCAATTGCCAATTCCGGATTTCCTCTCTACTCTAGTTGTATTCGAGTTGTTCTAGCCTTCCTAGGCTTGACCCGAGAGTCGTCGAGGCGTTCGATAGTCATAGCGGAGTTGTGCCCAAGTTCTGGAGGCATCGACATCAAAGGGCTAATGACGGACGAAGGTATAGCTTTAGCTTCCTATAAATATTTAGGAGTATGCAATAGCTTAGTTAAGGCTTTTAGAGCACTTTAATGATAGTAGTATCATTTGGCAGTGTAGAGCAGATTATAGGCGTGGACCTAGAGTTGGTAGAGATTGCACTGATTTGAGGTATGAAAGTACTGTTCGAGATATCCTGACTGAGTATGCATGTATTATGTGACTGCATGATTTATATGTCACTGATTTATGCTGCATTCATTTTCATACTGAGCTATCTCCTTCGAGATGTCTGTTAGTAGGGTTTTTTCCTATCCTATTCGTGGTTGAACTTCCATCGATTTGTGTCCGGCATATCCAATGGTATTATGGTATGGGAGCCACCTCCTGAAGCGACGGCACAGCGTGCTACATACCAGGGCCCGGTCTGTCTCTGTTATCTGATCCTTGACCTCGAGTTTATAGGGAGTTCACTTTGCATGCATGTATACTCATACTCTCATACTGAGCGTTTTATGCTCACGTCTCGTACTATGTGTTTTTGGACACCCTATTCCATGGGGCAGGTTTGCGATTGGACGAGGCGGGTGGATCCAAGAGGGGCTAGGCAGTGGTTGGCCAGCTGGAGCTTCGTCTAGATTTTATTTCGGTTGTTTTGGGTTGATACAGCTATTCGATTTGGTTGTATAATATTTTGGATAAATTATAGATTCCTTTCCTTGGGATTGTATTTTATTTATGGTTTCCGCCAGTTTATTCTGATATCTGTTTTATTAAGTTAATTGTATGCCTAAGTTCTGTTAGTAGGTGATCCGGATAAGGGTCACTACATTTAAAATGGTCAAAAAGTGATTAAGGAATTATCGGATAAGATTAATAAGTAGAAATTTGGATTCAGGACTTTCAGAAATGGTCCGGAGGGCCCCAAGTGTTCGAGCAGTACAGATCTGAACTTGAACAAGGTGTAGATCGGAAGTTCCGAACATATCACTTTTCTCAACCAGAATTCACACTTTGATAGTTTGGCATACAACTTTTCTGCTCTCAACGTTTTCAAAACAGTTCTCAAATGCTCAACATGATCACAAAGATTTTTAGAATAGATCAATATATCATCAATAAATATAATCACGAAGTCATCAAGATATTTCTGAAATACTCTAATCATGAAACCCATAAACACTGTTGGAGCATTGGTTAGACCAAACGACATAACAATGAACTCAAAATGGCCATACCTCATTCGGAAAGCAGTCTTGGGTTATGTAATGACCACACCCTCTACATCTGTCATCATCTAGGCTCAGCTCTGGGTGGGTCTCACTCAAATTTCACTTTTTTCATTTTGGCTCCTCAATTCTTCATAAATTGCAAAATAGTCCTCGACAAGCCTTTTTAATTCAATTTCAATCCCAAATTCATTTAAGAATATTAGAATTTAAATCTAAACTCCAAAATTCTTAAATTAAATATTCTTGGATTAAAATTAAATATTTTTGGATTAAATCAAATAATCCCATTTGGATTAAATCCAATAATCTCGGGCCTTACAATTCTCCCCCTCTAAGATATGATTTTGCCCTCGAAATTGCATGCAATCTGTATACACATAAGATAATGAAATAATGAAAATACTGAATAAGACTCACATCAATGAAATAGATCAGGGAATCTCTGTCTCATGTTTTCTTCAGTCTCCCAAGTTTCCTCTTCAACTCCATGTTGACTCCACTGAACTTTGACTAACTGAATAGTCTTGTTTCTGAGTTGCCTTTCTTTACGATCAAGAATTTGAATAGGCTGTTCAAAATAACTCAGAGTCTCGTCAAGTTCAGCTTCGTCTACTTGAATAACATGAGATGCATCTGGTTGATACTTCCTCAGCATAGAAACATGGAATACGTCGTGAATACCAGATAAAGCTGGAGGCAATGCAAGTCGATAAGCAAGATCGCCTATCTTCTAGATAATCTCATATGGACCAATGAATCTCGGAGAAAATTTTTCTCTTTTGCCAAATCTGACAGTACCCCTGAAAGGTGAAATCTTCAAAACACTCTATCTCCCTTTTCAAAACACAATGGTCGATGTCTTACATTTGCATATTTTTCTTGTCTGTCTTGAGCCGTCCCGTCTTCATTTTCTTCTGAATGAGTTTCACCTTATCTGTCATCTCTCTAATCATATCAGGCCCAATATCAGGTTTTTCTAACACATCATCCCAATATAATGGTTATCTACACTTCTTCCCATACAACGCTTTGAAGGGAGCCATTTCAATACTTGTTTGATAACTATTGTTGTACGAGAACTCCACGAGTGGTAATGAATCTTGCCAATTAGTGCTAAAATGGCCCCAAGTGTTCGAGCAGTTCGGAAGATCTGAACTTGAAAAAGGTGTAGATCGGAAGTTCCGATCCCTTCGTAAGCGAGAATTGGAGTTCGAAAGCTCCGATCCTGAGTTCGGAAGATCCAAAAGTTCCCCGATAGGCAGATATGGTCTTTCTAAGTTGTTATTGGAAAGGGTGGAGATCTGTGGTTCCGATCCCCTAGAGAGAGTTCGGAAGCTTATAAGTCTGATCGGTAATACCGATCGCGAGTTCGGTATATCCGAACATGGTCTATATATATGGGTGTCGAGACCTCATTTCACTTGATCATTTCCTATTCTCTCTCTCATCCCTAGGTGTTTCTAATGGGCTTCTCGGCCACTTTCGGCGTTGTTTCGGAGACCAGATGATAGAGAGGCGCTACAAAGATCGTAGCGGAGTTGTTCCTAGGTTTTGAGTCCATCGTCATCAAAGGGCTAACGATGGATGCAGGTATAATATTAGGCTCTGATTAGCTTCCGCGGGTAGCTATTAGTCTAGTTAAGGCTTTTAGTAAGCGAAAAGTGATATAGTGATTATATTCTTATAGGATTGGACTCGAGTACCCGGGTGGCTAGGTTTCTTGAGTTTCATGAATTGAGGTGCAGACGTACTATCTGAGATACCTTGTTTGAATATGCATATTAAATTTTTTCATGTTTTATGTGGCATTACTGATATGTGCATTGATTATGTCAAGGATATTATGCTGCATGCATTATCATGTTGAGCCTTTTATCATTGTTATAACTTGTATGGGGTCGTTCAGCCCCATTATATTTTGTGGATGGATTCCATGGTTTTGGATCCAGTTATGTCCACGGTTTATGGTATGGGAGTGCATCCTAATGCGATGGCTCAGCGTAATACATACCATGACGCCTTGGACTGAGCAGTATTCTATCGATGATAGGTTTTTGGTACCCTTCACTTGCATTATGCATTCATAGCATGTGTATACTCATACATCTGTACTGAGCGTTGTTAGATTACGTCCGTGTTCTTTATTGGACACCCCCATTCGATGGGACAGTTGCAGGTTTCCAAGGTTAGGGGAATAGTTTGTAATTGGTGACCAGGGAGTTGTGGACTCAGTTGGTGCCAGTGGAATTTGGATTAACTCTCTTGTATTAGGTTTTTGATTAGGTTGTATATTATTTCGGGATGAAGTTATTTATCGGTGGTATTCTGCCGAGTTAGTATTTGTTTTAAGTTTTCGTAGTTTTCTGTGATTACTGATTGTTTAAGTTTTAATTGCATGCTTAAGTTTATGTTACTAGGGAATTCCGGGACGGATCACTACATTTATTGGTGTTAGAGCATGCATTAGATCTTTGGGATGTAGAACCTTCTGTTAGGTTCGAGTTCCATTGGGAAATTATAGTGTTGAGTGGATTCGACGACAAGAGTTGCCATGTCAGTGTTGAACGCCGAGATGACAACCAGAGTCATCTCCAAGATCATCATCACCAACGAAATTTTCATCAGTTTAGTCAGCGTAGATCTATTCGGTTGGAGCTTAAACCATTGGTGGGCAATGAAACACCAAAGATTGCATAGGATTGGTTGGAGAGCATGGATTAATGATAAGTGCACTTTATGCACTTAATTTCATATGATTTGACTTGGCTTTTGTGATTTATTGAGTGGTATTATGCGTATTTTTTTGTTATTTTTGTCGTTCATAGGAGACGAATCAAGTACGAGTTTTTATGTCACAAATGGAGTGAAAAAGAACATGAAAATGGAAAAAAGAAAGAAAAATAAAGATAAAAGAAGAGAAAATTTGAAGGACAAGCGCATTAGCTCTTAAAAGAAGAGCTGCAGCGCTACATAGTGCGAAGCTCAAGCGCCTCAGTTCCACAAAAGCAGCGTTGCAGCTCTCAAAGACAAACAGGCAGCGCCCCAGTGCCTGAAGCTTGACGATGCAGCGCCGATGAAGAAAAACGGCAGAGGCCTAGTGCTACCAACACAACGCTTCAGCGTTGATGGTTCGAACCAGCGAGTGCCTCAGCGCCCGAAAGGGAGCGCATCAGCACTGCCCTGTGCGAGAAAGGAATACAGTAATTTCAAAATTTGGAAACTCTTGATTTGTCGGGCTTTATTCTACAGGCTTCAAGGACATATAAAAGATGAAAGATTGGACCTAGAGAGGGGACTTGGAGGCGACAGAAACAAACTCACACGGGAGAAGAAGGCTGCGCACAACATGAAGAAGAATTGGAGCAAGGATCAAAGATGAATACGAAGGATGTGGAATCTGGGGGCAGAGATGCTACTTTGGATTCGATCTTCCTTATCTTTTCTTCTTAAATTCTGAATATTGATGTCTAAACTCATACACATTTTTTTTATTTTGTTTTCATCGTGAACTAAGTTTTTTATTGTAGAGGGTTGATGTAGCTTAGTTAAGACAACTTCTATAACTTTTTGATTTAATTGATTGAATTCCTTAAGTTTGATTGTGTTTTTCTAGATTTGATTGTATTCAATTACTTGATCACTAATTGAAGTGTTATATCTATTTGATATCTGACACTTGGGAGAGGGAATTTTGAATAAGATCATTGTAAAATACATTGTTGCATGTTTATATAGTTTGGGAGGCATATAACATCAAAAAATCTTGAGTAAGAACATCTTTTTCACATATCATTAAGTCTAGAATTTTAATAGGGACATTGACATCAAAGCTTAATTGATACATTCTATTTGTTGCTTGGGAAAGGGGAAAATATACTCTAATCATTCTATATCAAAACTTGACACCGTGCACTTGCGAGTAAGAAAATACGCAACAAGTTTTTGGAGCCGTTGCCGGGGAGTATTTTATTTGAATTTATATTAGTATTGTTACCAATTAGTCAAGATTGTAATTTAGATTTTACTTTTTGTATATTAATTTTTTTAGTTACTGATTTGTTTTGGTTCTTCTGATTTGCAGTTTATGCGAAGATCTCAAAGCTTTGATTCTCTACTTTTCGATCCTGAGATTGAAAGAACTGCAAGATATTAAAGGAGGAGAATAGAGAGGAACTCAAAGAAATGGATGAGAATGATAATGAACAACAAACTCCCTTGGTTCCAATCAAAGACCACTTCAGGCCAGTAGTCCATACTCATTTTTCTGGCATAGCTCGTGGGCAATCAATGCCAAAAATTTCGAGCTTAAGCCAGCACTGATCAATATGGTTCAAAAAAACCAATTTAATTGAAGTGATATTGTTGATCCCGATATGCATCTTAGGACATTCCTGGAGATCATGGACACAGTAAAAACTAATGGTGTTTCTGATGATATTATTAGACTGCGTTTGTTTCCATTTCCTCTCAGGGATCACGCAAGGTGTTGTCTTCAATCACTACCACTTGGGAGAATTACTACTTGGGAGGAAATGACAGTGAACTTTCTTGAAAAATATTTTCCTTTTTCCAAGTCCACTCAATTGGATATTGAGATCAGCACATTCCGGCAGCACGATTCTGAGCAGTTGTACGAAGCTTTGAAGAGTTACAAGGATTTTCTCAGGCGATTCCTGAATCATAAATTTACAGATTGGGTGCAGATTGAATTGTTATATAAAGGACCAAATTCTCCAAAGAGGATGTCTGTGGATTCTACTGTTGGAGGTATTATATTTGCAAAGGGCCCTGCTAAGGCGTATGAGATGCTGGAACAAATGACTATCAATATCTTTCATTGGTCGACTGAACGAGCTGGCATCAAGCAATCAGCCAGAGTGTATCCAGTGTATCCTCTAACTTTTTTATCTGCTCAAGTCTCGGCATTGACTACACAGATAGCTGCAATGAAAAAGGTGGGCAATGGAAATTCTGAAGGTATGGCTATCACTATTTCCGAGTTGCACACTCCTGACGAGGCCCAATACATTAACACAAGAGGCTATGGAGGATATCGAGGAAACCATTTTCCAAATTCTTATAATCCTGATTTGCGTAACCATTAAAATTTTTCTTATGCAAATAATAAGAATGTATTGAATCCCCCTCCGGGATTTAATACAAATAAGGGAGAAGGGAAGACATCTTTGCAGGACGTGGTTGGTACTTTTGTGGCGGAGCCCGGAAAATGATTGGTAAGGACTGAGTCTCGTCTTGATAGCTTGGATATGCATATGATCAATATGAGTGCCACAATGAAATCTTTGGAGAATCAAATTGGGAAACTGGAAAATGCACTGAAAGATCAAAACAGTGGGCAGTTCCAGAGTAATACTGAGGTGAATCCAATAGAGCACTGTAAAGCCATATCATTGAGAAGCAGAAAAGAAGTTGGAGTAAGTGAATCTAATGTTGAATTTGAGAGGGAGAAGAAAGTTGAAATGGCTGAAGCTAGTGAGAGTAAGCATATGGAGTTGAAGGATGGATCTGAACAGAAACCTATGTTTAAGCCGAAGTTTTTGTTGCGTGTTTTTTGCTCGCAAGTGTACGATGTCAAGTTTTTAATACATAAAATGAGTCCAAGTCGATCCCACAGAGAATGAATAAAATTATATTATATTAAATATTTTCAACTAATAAAATTCTAATCCTATGTAGAGCTACGAAAATGGTTTGAGATTTTTATAACTAAAACTTTGCAAGAAATAAAAATAAATAACAACGAATTCAAAAGATGGATATTCAATAGGAGATGAATTATAGAGGTTCGACTTTACTTGACTTTTCACCACAATTTATTTCTAATTATTAGCCAAGAATCCCTATTATTTTCTACTACCTTTCACGAGTGTCAAACAAAAATTCGTATTCAATAACAAACTCAATATCTCTATCTAAGTTCAACTATTAAATCCGATAAGTGACACGAGAATTCTTTTAAAGACTACTCTGGATTTATATGCCTCTCAAACAATATAAACACCAAAAATGTATTTTCCTATGTCGTATTCAAAATCTCCTCTCTCGAGTGATAGATTCCAAATAAAATATCATTCAATCTATGGACAGTAAATTGAAATCATTAAAATAAAAAAAAACACAAATAAACTGTGCGAAGAATTTAAATATATATATCAAAATATCCAAATCATGGTTTCCAGTCAAGATCCGTCTACCTCTAAACTAAGAAATTAGTTCATAATGCAATTAAAAATCAAATAACATATGTTTTTCAGGCAATCCATCAAACTAGAAAAATAGAGTTCAAAGAGAAACTAGAACGAAGTATAATTAAGCTTCAAAAATAAATTAGTGTGATTTTGTGCCTACAAGTGCACGTTGTCAAGTTTTAATATAGAGTAAGTAGAGTATCGTTCCCACAAGGATTGAAAATTTATATTCACACTAAATACTTTAATTAAAATAATCTCAACTTTGTTTAGAAAAATAAAGTTTAAAATTCAATAAACTAAAATAAAATAAAATAAATAATCCAGAATTTCAAGGATGGCTTTGGGTACACGATCTGAGACGGGTTGTAGATACAAGATATCACTCGATTTTAATTCATGCAAAAAATATCAATTGATTATATCATCTATTCCAATTTATAGGCCAAGAACCCTTAATATCAGAAATTGACCAACCCAAGGCAGATTTGAATTTCCTCAAAACTCTTAATAATTTATCTCTTTCATCAGGAGTAAGAGAGGATGAAATAATTATCTAGTAAGTCGAATTATCTCCCAAAAATGCATAGCATAAATGACCTGGTAAATATTTTAATTCAGGAGTAGAAACTGGTAACTCTTTGATGGGCTCCTCAGACAATTCTTCAATTTTTTCTTAGCCCTCTTTTTCTTTTGGCAAATTTTCAAGAGCAAGGAGTTGTTCTCTAAGTTCCCAATCTTCACCATCAAACTGGGCTACAGAATTTATTATGCACCTCGCCAATGCATCATCCAACTCCATTCCTGCACCAAAATTATTCTCATAAGAATTAAATAACTCAATGCAATTACACGAGTGTACCTCATCTTGGTACTTCATGTGTGCATGACAACAGAAGGGGCAGGAGCTAGTCATCGATGTCATTGACAGCTGGGAGAGAGTCTAGCACGTGAGGACTCGGGTTGTAATTGATGTCTCGAACTTTAGAAGCATGAAACTTTAGTTTAGTTGGTTTTGGATTACATGTATCAAGTTTGAGATAATTGATGTCGTTTACGATCTTTAGCAACTTGTTTGATGTAAATAAATTCATGTATAAATGCTTATGACTTTGTTTGTGAGTATATGCATGTTTTGGACTTGATATATCATGTATTGGACCATGTTTTGATGATTTATATTGGAAGGAATTGGATAGACAGCAAAATGTGATCTGCAAATTTTCTGAAAATTTGATCCCGCTCGATCCGCAAAAGTTGACGGATCGAGCGAGCCCTGTATTTCGCAAAATAGAGATTTGAGATTTTGGCTCGCTCGATCCACAGAAGTTGACGGATTGAGCGAGGCCAAATTATTTCCTGACCGAGAGTTGAGCAATTGTGCTCGCTCGATCGGGTGTTTTTCACCGATCGAGCGAGACACTGAATTTTTTTAAAAAAAAAAATTTTACTTGGCTCTTGGTTTATTTAATTGATGTTTAATGAATGTTAATTGTTCATTCATTGCCCTAAGATGAGATTAGCAACCCGAGGTCCCCACAACAGGTGGTATCAGAGCATAAGTTTCTTGGACTGAGATTAGATGAGCGGGGTAGATCGAGTCTTCTATTCTGATTTATTTATTGTTTTTATAATTGTATGGTATATGATTGATTGATTACAGATATTAAATTTTCACATGATGCTGTGATAATTTGCGAAGAATATGCTATACAATGGTTTGAATTACATGCTATCTGGTTATTTGATTGAAGTACTAGCATGTATTATAAAGATGAATCGAAACTCGATCTTTTATGAAGGCAATGTGGACTGTAACAGACTTGTTGTAATTGAGATTGAACTGTACACTAATCTGTTTGATTATCAGATATGCCTCCCCGGCCAGCACCGAGGGTTAGACAGACATTGGCTACGAATCAGCCTGAACACACAAATGCTGCACAGGTCCCAGTGATAGTGTCTGAACATGGACAGGGTAGTACGTCTACTGATGAGTTTAGTGATGCGAATCCGATGGAGAAACTTCTGAAACGATTCCAGTCATTCCAACCACCGAAGTTGCAAGGAACTGAGAATGCTATAGAGTGCGAGAGCTGGCTGGAAGATATTGAGCAGTTATTTGAGTCTATTGATTATTCAGATGATCGTCGTGTGAGACTGATTATTCATCAACTGCATGGCCTTGCCAAAATATGCATATCAAACCTCATTCTATTCAATCATTTCAGAATTGAATCAAAATCATCAATATAGATGTAATCAACATCATTTCAAACTTCAACTTCTTCTTAGTCGGTACAACTCGGAGTCTTGCATCGTTCGTCTTTTAAACATGATTGAAACTGAGACATAAAAATGTTATATCATCACTACCATGTCACTAACATCTCAATTCAATCTTTGATTATCATAACTGATCCTAAAACATCACCCAGAGGCGTAGCGATTAAAATTCGGTAACCGACTCGGTATCGAATTCATTATGAACTTCTTATCAACTTCTAATCACTTCATATCATTCATGCTTCACATATCAGCAGCTATAATCACATGTTAACAAATCAACAACATGCTGAAATTCTTATAAGTTCATCCTGTTGTGGGGACCTCGGGTTGCTAATCTCATCTTAGGGAAATGAATGAACAATTAACATTCATTAAACATCAAATCAATAAACCAAGAGCCAAGTAAAAAAAAAAATTTTAAAATTCAGTGTCTCGCTCGATCGGTGAAAAACACCCGATCGAGTAAGCACAATTGCTCAACTCTCGGTCAGGAAATAATTTGGCCTCTCTCGATCCGTCAACTTCTGCGGATCGAGCGAGCCAAAAATTCAAATCTCTGTTTTGCGAAATACAGGGCTCGCTCGATCCGTCAACTTCTGCGGATCGAGCGGGCTCAAATTTTCAGAAAATCTGCAGATCACATTTTGCTGTCAATCCAATTCCTTCAAATCTAAATCATCAAAACATGGTCCAATACATGATATATCAAGTCCAAAACATGCATATACTCATAAACAAAGTCATAAGCATTTATACATGCATTTATTTACCTCAAACAAGTTGCTAAAGATCGTAAATGACATCAATTATCTCAAACTTTATACATGTAGTCCAAAACCAACTAAACTAAAGTTTCATGCTTCTAAAGTTCGAGACATCAATTACAACCCGAGTCCTCACATGCTAGACTCTCTCCCAGCTGTCAATGACGTCGATGACTAGCTCCTGCCCCTTCTGTTGTCATGCACACATATAAAACAAGACAACAACCGGATAAACTCCGGTGAGAAAACATTCTCAGTATAACCAACATATAGAAAGTGTTAAATAAATCATCTTGACTCTATTTAAACTCGACTCAATAAATAGAGTACGTAAACGCTTTAAATAAGAATTGATTCACATAACTTCGAGGCCATCAAGATTCATAAATGATCTTGACATGGATATCCATCTAACGAGTTCGTAACCGACTTGCAAATAAGGTTAACAGCAACCTTGGCATAGAATCAATTCAATATAGCATCATATCAACTTGAATATAAAGATCCACTACCTGTGATGGATCGACAACATCACAATCAAATCAAAAACATTATCAAGTATGTGGTTTTTGCGGGCCAACTCAAGATTAGTCGTTCTTGAGTTTCAAAGTCCCTACTTCGCAATGTCGTCATTATACCTTCGTTTATTTTGATTCTGAACTCTTCAAATCTGAAAGATACAACCAAAATACATATATCAACTTCATTTCAATCTATCATATCAAAATCGAGTCGAAAACAACATAAGATCATCGATCAAACTCAATTCAAACCTCAACTCTTTCTTCGTCGGTTTAAGTCGGCGTCTTGTGTCGTTTAGCCTTCAAACTCAACTGAAATTGAAGAATAAAATTTTATAACATTTACAACATCTCAATAACAACTTCAGCTTCAATATTGGCTATCAAAACAGTTCCAAAACTCGATTAAATGACGTAGCGATTCAAAATCGATAACCGATGTAATCCCAAAACCATTTCTAACTTCAATATCATTCAACCGTGCATAAAACTCAACAAACCAGCTAACATATCATTCAATTCACCATACCAGCAGACATAAGAAGAGATATACATGCTGGAATCATGCTTCAACATAAGCAACATAAGCTCATCAATCCGATTTCGATATAGAATTGCATAGGAACGAAGAACAAGATCATAACATCAAAAAAACTGATCTCTGCCCTATACTGATTTTGAAATCCATATAAAACATCATAAAACTTACACGAGATCGAAGCCCTCGCCTTAAGGATTCCAGAACAATTTACGGAATCGAAATCGGATAACCGGTTCAAAAGTTATGGCAAATTGAAACTCGAACTTTCAAAGAAAAACAATGAGGGAAAAGCTTTTGTTCTGAAAATCTGCATTCATTCCTCAATATACACGTTGCAAGCTGAGTGTTAGAATTAGAATCTGATAACTTTCAAGCATAATTGCACTTTAGTCCCTCAAATCTTCACTATTTGCAATTCGGTACTCGGCCCTTATTTTAATTCAATTTCAATCCTAAATAATTTAAGAATATTAGAATTTAAATCAAAACTCTAAATATTCCCAAATTAAATATACTCGGATTAAAATTAAATAAATTTGGATTAATATTAATTAATCCCGGGCCTTACATTTCTCCCCCACTAAGACATGAGTTCGTCCTCGAATTCATAAACAGTATAGATATGCAGTCCGCATGCTCATAAGAATAAAGAATAACTGAAAACTGAATAAGAACTCACATCAGTGGAATAGATAAGGAAATTGTTGCTTCATATCTTCTTCGACTTCCCAAGTTGCTTCTTCAACTCCGTGTCTACTCCATTGAATCTTCACCAATGGAATGGTCTTCGTTCGGAGTTGTTTTGTCTTCCTATCAAGAATCTGAATAGGTCGTTCGAAATAGCAAAGAGTATCATCCAACTCAGCTTCATCAGATCGAATCACATGAGACGCATCAGATATATACTTCCTCAACATCGATACATGAAAGACATCATGCATCCCAGATAAAGACATAGGAAGAGAGAGTCGATAAGCTAGATTGCCTATCTTCTCGAGAATCTCATACGGCCCAATATACCTCAGAGATAATTTTCCTCGTTTGCCAAATCGAACTGTGCCCCTGAACGGTGAAATCTTCAGAAACACTCTATCTCCCTGATCAAAAGATAAAGGCCGTCGTCGTACATTTGCATATCTGGTCTGTCTGTGTTGTGCTGTTCTCATTATTTGCTGTATCAGTTTCAACTTTTCAGTCATCTGTCTGATCATATCTGGCCCTAACTCAGGTACCTCAGAAACATCATCCCAATACAAAGGCGATCGACACTTCTTCCCATATAATGCTTCAAATGGTGCCATCTCTATACTCGTCTGATAACTGTTGTTATAAGAAAATTCCACGAGTGGTATAGAATTTTGCCATGTAACACCAAAATCAAGTACTACAGCTCTAAGCATATCCTCAAGCGTCTGAATAGTTCGTTCAGATTGACCGTCAGTTTGAGGATGATAAGCGGTACTCAAATGTAAACGCGTACCTAGAGCTTCCTGTAGGCTATGCCAAAAGTGCGAAGTAAACCTCGGATCTCGATCAGATACAATCGACTTTGGCACACCGAGTAGTCTTAACACTTCTCGAATATAGAGATCCGCCATTTGATCATGACGATAAGTCATTCGGTAAGGAATAAAGCACGTAGATTTCGTCAATCTGTCGATGATCACCCAAACAACATCGCATCCTCGAGATGATCGTGGTAACTTCGTTACAAAGTCCATGGTAATGTGGTCTCATTTCCATTCAGGAATCGATAAACTCTGTAATAAGCCACCTGGTTTCTTTCTTTCAGCTTTCACTTGTTGGCAATTCAAACATTTTGACACAAATTCCGTCACATCAGACTTCATTTGTTTCCACCAGTACTGACTCTTCAAGTCGTTGTACATCTTTCTGCCTCCAGTGTGAACACTGAAGCGACTACAATGGGCTTCTTTCAAAATATCCTGTCTTAAGTCTGCAATATCGGGAACAACTATTCGGTCATTCACATACAAGATATCATCATCACTAACCTTGTACTCAGACTAATGTCCTGATCGAATCATTTCAATCGATTTCTGCACATTCTGATCGGCTTTTTGTGCTTCTTTGATACGAATCAATAACTTTGGCTCAGCACTGATTGCATACACTCTCATCGGCCTTCTATCTGTCTCAAATACATACCCCGAAATACAACAATCTTCAATTAAATTAGATACACCTATCGTACACAAGGATAAAGCACATACCTTTCTACTTAGGGCATCCGCTGCTGCATCAGATTTTCCCGGATAGTATTTGATTTCACAATCAAAATCCTTCAACAAATCAAGCCATCGTTGTTGTCTCATATTCAACTCATATTGTGAAAACAGATACTTCAGACTTTTGTGATCAGAAAAGATTTCAAACTCCTCGCCATATAAGTAATGTCTCCAAATTTTCAATGCAAAGACGATTGCAGCCAATTCAAGATCATGAATCGGATACCTGACTTCATGTGGTTTCAGTTGTCGAGAAGCATAAGCGACAACATGTCCTTTCTGCATTAAAATACATCCCAAACCCTGGTGAGAAGCATCACAATAAACAACAAAATCACCAGTACCTGTAGGGATTATTAGAACAGGCGCTGTAGTCAATCTCTTCTTAAGTTCGACGAAACTTCTTTCACATGCTTCAGACCAAATAAATGGTGAATTCTTCTATGTAATCTGTGTAATAGGCTTCGCTATAGATGAAAAATATCGAATGAATCGACGATAATAACCTGCTAAGCCCATAAAAATTCGAATTTCTGGCACAGATTTTGGTTTCTGCCAACTGATCACAGCTTCAACCTTACTCGGATCCACTGAAATGCCATCTCCTGAAATTACACGACCAAGAAAAACAACTCGCTACAACCAAAACTCACATTTGGATAACTTGGCATAAAATTTCTCTTCTCTTAATAATCTCAATACAGTTCGGAGATGATCAGCATGTTCACACAGATTCTTAGAGTATATCAAAATATCATCGATAAATATGATTACGAAATCATCTAGATATCTTTGAAATACCCTGTTCATCAGTCCCATAAACACTGCAGGTGCATTTGTTAAACCAAAAGGCATGACAATAAACTCATAATGTCCATACCTGGTTCTAAATGCAGTCTTTGGGATGTCTTCATCTCTCACTCTCAACTGATGATAACCGGATCGTAGATCAATCTTTGAATATACTGACGATCCCTGCAATTGATCAAATAAATCATCGATACGAGGTAAAGGATAGCGATTCTTTACCGTTTCTTTGTTCAATTGCCGGTAGTCAATATATAATCTCATCGATCCGTCCTTATTTCGAACAAATAATACCGGAGCACCCCAAGGGGAAACACTCGGTCTGATATAGCCTTTGGCCAACAAATCTTCAAGTTGGCCTTTCAGTTCTTTCAGTTCAATCGGTGCCATACGGTAAGGAGCTTTCGATATCGGCTGTGTACTTGGCATCAATTCAATACTGAATTCTACCTCTCTGCATGGTGGCAATCCTGGAATCTCGTCAGGGAATACATCTGCAAACTCATTTACCACTGGTATGTCCGTCAATTTCGGACTATTCTTCAGTACATCCACTACATAAATCAGAAATCCTTCTGCTCCTTTCTGTAACAAATCAGTCATAGCAAGAACATATATCAAAGGAATTCTGGCTCGAGATCCCTTACCATACAACTTCCATTCATCTGACATCTCTGGTCTGAATCGAATAATCTTCTAAAAATAATCAACTATTGCTCTGTATTTGGTTAGCATATCAATACCGATAATTCAGTCAAAATCGGACAAACCAAAAATGATACAGTTAAATTTGACTTCATTACCTTCATACTGTAGTATACAGTTTCTAACAGACTTCACAGATAATATACCTTTTCCGAACGGTGAATATATAGATACTACAGTTGCTAATGGTTCCATAGGCAATGAATGTAATGCAACAAAGCGTTCAGAAATGAAGGTATGCGGCGCACCAGTATCAAATAACACGTAGGCAGGATAACCATAAAGAGAACAGTTACCTGTGATCACATCATCTGGCGCCACTTGTGCTTGCTCTTCTGTCAGTGCAAACACTCGCGCTTGTTGCCTCGGAGGTTGATTTACAGTTTGACCTCCTCCTCTTCCTTGTGCTACAGGCTGTGGTTGGAAAGAGTGCATTAAAGATATCTGTCTGTCAGTCTGAGCTACTGGTCTAGACGATCCAGTACCTTGAGCACCTTCAGAACCTCTTTGGGGACAAACCCTCGCAAAGTGTCCCATCTTGTTGCAAATATGACAACTACCAAAAACGCCTCGGCACTGATCACTGGTATGACGACCACCATACTTGGTGCAATACACCTCAGACCTACCAGCTCGGGATTGTCGTGATCCACTTGAACTCGAAGAACTACCACCACCTGATCTCTTAAACTGTTTTCTCTTGCCTTTAAAGAAACTCTTCTTTCCCCCACTGCTACCTCCAGCTTCAAATCGAGGTGGCGGTGGAATTTGTGGCTGTTCTTGAGACTGTCTCACTGGCTGTGGCACAAACTGTGCTCCTCGTTGTTTCAATATCCCTACTTCTGCACCCTTTGCTCGATTCAGAGCATCAGCAAAGGTATTCGGTCTTCCGGAATTCACAAGTGTAAATACATCAGGATTCAAGCCATTGATAAATTGATCGGCTTGAGCTTCATCACTAACAGCGATATGTGGAGCAAACTTCAACAGGCTAGTGAACTTGGCAACATATTCCTCGATATTCAACTGTCCTTGTTGCAGGCTTGCAAACTCTGCTCCTTTGTCCTTGCGATAAGACATAGGAAAGAAACGCTGATAGAAATCAGTTCGAAATACAGACCAGGTAATAACAGTACCTTGGTTCTCCAATTCTTTCTTCGTCGCTATCCACCAACTTTTGGCAAGGCCATGTAGTTGATGAATAATCAGTCTCACACGACGATCATCTGAATAATCAATAGACTCAAATAACTGCTCAATATCTTCCAGCCAGCTCTCGCACTCTATAGCATTCTCAGTTCCTTGCAACTTCGGTGGTTGGAATGACTGGAATCGTTTCAGAAGTTTCTCCATCGGATTCGCATCACTAAACTCATCAGTAGACGTACTACCCTGTCAATGTTCAGACACTGTCACTGGGACCTGTGCATCATTTGTCTGTTCAGGCTGATTCGTAGCCAATGTCTGTCTAACCCTCGGTGCTGGTCGGGGAGGCATATCTGATAATCAAACAGATTAGTGTACAGTTCAATCTCAATTACAACAAGTCTGTTACAGTACACATTGCCTTCATAAAAGATCGAGTTTCGATTCATCCTCATAATACATGCTAGTACTTCAATCAAATAACCAGATAGCATGTAATTCAAACCATTGTATAGCATATTCTTCGCAAATTATCACAGCATCATGTGACAATTTAATATCTGTAATCAATCAATCGTATACCATACAATTATAAAAACAATAAATAAATCATAATAGAAGACTCGATCTACCCCGCTCATCTAATCTCAGTCCAAGAAACTTATGCTCTGATACCACCTATTGTGGGGACCTCGGGTTGCTAATCTCATCTTAGGGCAATGAATGAACAATTAACATTCATTAAACATCAATTAAATAAACCAAGAGCCAAGTAAAAAATAATAATTTTTTTTTAAATTCAGTGTCTCGCTCGATCGGTGAAAAACACCCGATCGAGCGAGCACAATTGCTCAACTCTCGGTCAGGAAATAATTTGGCCTCGCTCAATCCGTCAACTTCTGCGGATCGAGCGAGCCAAAAACTCAAATCTCTGTTTTGCGAAATACAGGGCTCGCTCGATCCGTCAACTTCTGCGGATCGAGCGGGCTCAAATTTTCAGAAAATCTGCAGATCACATTTTGCTGTCAATCCAATTCCTTCCAATCTAAATCATCAAAACATGGTCCAATACATGATATATCAAGTCCAAAACATGCATATACTCATAAACAAAGTCATAAGCATTTATACATGCATTTATTTACATCAAACAAGTTGCTTAAGATCATAAACGACATCAATTATCTCAAACTTTATACATGTAATCCAAAACCAACTAAACTTAAGTTTCATGCTTCTAAAGTTCGAGACATCAATTACAACCCGAGTCCTCACGTGCTAGAATCTCTCCCAGCTTTCAATGACGTCGATGACTAGCTCCTGCCCCTTCTGTTGTCATACACACATATAAAACAAAAAAACAGCCAAATAAACTCCGGTGACAAAACATTCTCAGTATAAACAACATATAGAAAGTGTTAAATAAATCATCTTGACTCTATTTAAACTCGACTCAACAAATAGAGTACGTAAACGCTTTAAATACGAATTGATTCACATAACTTCGAGGCCATCAAGATTCATAAATGATCTTGACATGGATATCCATCTAACGAGTTCGTAACCGACTCGCAAATAAGGTTAACAGCAATCTTGGCATAGAATCAATTCAATATAGCATCATATCAACTCGAATATAAAGATCCACTACCTGTGATGGATCGACAACATCACACTCAAATCAAAAACATAAACAAGTATGGGGTTTTTGAAAGAGTGGATGCCCGGTGAGCCAACTTATGGCTAAGGGCTTTGATGACTCTTTGTATAAACAATCTTTTGTTTAATATAATTTACACTTTTATTAATGGCAATGACTTTATCTTTCTTCATATTGTTATATTGTGATATACTATTGTTGTTTTGATAAAGACCTTGAATATACTATAGTGTATGTAAGATGTGGTAGCACATGGGGATGGCTATCATGAAACACATCTTATAGTCACTGTATATTCTAAACTGTTCCTAGTCGATTGAGTCATCCGTTAATAAGGATAAGGATCGCTCGAGATTGAGACTAGCATTTGCGATGCAGAGTACCACGTTTCATTGGTAAGGAACATAGAGATGTTCGAAGCATGCAAATGGATATTCATATGATGAATGATCGAACTATCCTATCCGGACTTTCCAAGTGGTTATCACTTATCGAGTGGATAAAGTCCGCGGTTTTGGTTGTACACCATTAGTCCTTACTACTTGAAACATCATTGAGACTCTATATGCTAGTACTGTACTTTGACTCGTTTACCGACTCTATTGGGGTCATCAGGTGTCGGGATTGGGTACAGTTACAACACATATAGGTGTCGATGCTTTGTTGTCAAGGATTCACCACATACTTGCGAGTGTGGATATCCTATGCAATCTGAGGAGATATTAGTGTGACGAATCTCTGGCCAGAGTAGATGATGTGTTTTAAGAAATGGTTTCTTAGTAGCACATGCGATGTCACTATTTGATCTTCAAGATGTATTGCATAGTTATCGAATCTCGAACGACTCTCGATTTAGCAATGGTTGTTGATTCGATCGAGATATATGGATGAAGGGACCGTACTGTACGCTAACCAAAATCTATTGGTTCTTGTAGGCACTATCAGTGATACCTAGGGAATCATGGGGCGATGTTGCTAGGCGCTCTTACCATGATTCGATGGGCAAGTCGGAAATTGTTGTTCCGAGTCACAAGGAGTTGTGAGCCCACGGCTAGCTGTATCCCTGAACCATTGAGGGTCACACAGAGTAATGGATTTTTAATCCCCGTTGAGATAGTTAAATTTAAAGAGTTAAATTTAATGAACAAAGAAGTGGGACTTCTTATTTAAGAGTAGAGGAGTAAGATTTTCTAAAATGACATAGGGATGGGCATTTTTGGAAATCACTGAATTCGGATTCAGAAAATTTATCTTGACTTTAAAAGATGCAGAAATGGTTTCTGTGAACATTGGTGAAATTGGTTTATCAATCTGAGTCACGATGAATTTTATATTAATTTCTGAACATGCGGACTTTGCTTGTCAAGCTTGAACTTATGACTAATGGGCCCTAAGCTGTTAGCAGCCCACATTATAAATAAGTTATTGCAGTACAGAAATTATACAACAGAAGGTCACAATTTTCGAAAAACCCTAGTTTTCTCTCTAAAAGTGGCCGCCCCCCTCCCCTCTGCTTGGGAAAAATCCAGCCTGTGAATTTTGAATTACAGTCTGGTTTAACGGATCAAATTCGTTAATTCTCTTCGTAGAAACTTCTGATAGATTTTCTAGTGCAATCTATCAGAGGGATTAAATCTCTGTTCGTGGACCTGATTGAAGAACAGTTCGTCCATCAGTTCCTGGGAGATACAACAAGAGCAGAGTAATCTGTTGGTGTCCATAATCTCGATTCGAGATTGGAGGTAAAAATTTATAATTGTTATTTAATTTTTACACACACAATTTAATCGTAAAGTTTTGATACCCATTATGGAATCGTTCCATATAAAATTTTTAAACTTCCGCTGCACCGGGTATCAATCCTGATTGCTCTGATCACCGTTATCCGGCGCTGTCCAGGGCAGCGATCGTCGCTGTCCTAGGGGCAGCCGGGCTGCCTGGCCCGAGCCCTTTTGGGGCGCGGGCAGTTCGGGAGCGTCCCGGGCGGCCCGCAAAAATTAATTTTTTAATTTTAAAATTAAAATTTTAATATGTTAAAATTCTATTTTTGGTCCGATCGAAAATTGTTTTTGATTGGTCCACGAGGCGTCGGATCGAATTGTTCGAGTCCGAAAATTTTAAAATTGATTTTTGGATAAATTTGAATTTTTGGAAAATTTATAGATTTTATCCGTTAAATCAGATTTTATGAAATTAATTATTTTTGGTACAATTGATGATAAAATATGATCTTATGGAAATATTGAGTAAAATATGATTTTATGTATAAAATTGGATTTTATATGTAAAATATGATTTTATTTGATAAAAAGATAAAATATGATTTTGTATGTAAAATAAGATTTTATATATGGAATATGATTTTATCCTTTTAATTTAAATTGTCATTGCATGTTATCCAATAAATTAATTTTGAATTAAATGTTATTGGATAAGGATGATCGATTGCCATGACCAATTTTGTAGGTGTATGTTAGGAATTTACATTTGTTTTTATTGTTGTTGGATTTATTAATAGGCCTGGTTTATGGCCCAATATGAATTGTCATATGTAATAAAAGTGGGCCTGGTTTATGGCCCGTTCCCACCCCTTAAAATGTATCCCCTACTTGTCATGGTTATTTATTGTAAATACATTAGACTTAGTGGGAGATGAAGATTTGAAGACGGAGGTGGGCTCAGCAGACAATAAAGACTGAAGAAATGTAAATTGGAAGCTCAATGTAATAGGATTGCATTGCATACCTGCATATTACCTAGGATTGGACTTACACTCGTGATTGGCAACCACGGGTCAATTAGAAATGGAATCGATCATCCTATATAATATATGATATTATAGTTGTATGCATGTTTTAGACAAAATTGTATGAATCCCGCAAGCATACAAAATTTTAAAATGATGAGACAAATTTTCAAAATTAAAATCCTTCATTTTAAATATGATTTAAAATTGATATGAAGATAAATAAAGGAAATTTAAAATTGTTTAAATGTTCCTACCTTCCATCAACGATCAATGTATGAGATGCTACCCGCGGATACGGTCCGGCTCATATTATTGGGGGGGCCCGTTCGTCGGAAAGCTGTACATTGTATCGACACATGTTGTAAGTTGGGTGGAACTCCCATGGGATTGGCTCATATTATTGGGGGATCCACATGGCGACCGTCCATCACAACTTAATATTGATGAGTCATCTTGACATGTCACAATAAACGGCGTCATATTATTGGGCCCTTATTGGACATGAGGTAAAAACGTGGAGGTTGCTTTGGAAGCAATTGGGCTCTACCTTTTGAAAATTATGGTTGGCTGATATTATTCGGGACCATAGTTTGTCAATTGGACTCCATGTTCTCACTAAGGAAAACAGTTTCCCGTTTTCACTAGAGGGTAGTGAAATCGTTAAAATAGTGGGAGTGAGATTCATAAAATAAATTTCGCCTATTTTATGTCTTAGTAAATTAATTAAACAATCACTGATAATTGTCTGTTTCTTTTCAGTATTTCATAAAGATGAATTCGCGTAATCCACTTTTCTCTATCCTCGAACAAAATAAATTGACTGGCGCAAACTATACGGAATGGTTCCGTAAGTTGAAGATTGTCTTGACCTCGGAGAAGATGCTCTACGTGTTAGAAAAATCTCCTCCGAAGGAAGTACCAGCTGATGTAAGTCCAAAAGAGTTGGCCAAACTTGATACATGGTGGGACCATGATATCAAGGCCAAATGTTATATGCAAGCCTCGATGTCTGATGAACTCCAGAGGCGATTTGAGGACACCGTGAATGCTGCTGACATTCACGTACAACTCAAGGAACTTTTTGGGGCTCAATCGAGAGCTGAAAGGTTCGCTACTGTAAAAGAGCTAATGACATGTCGCATGCGTGAAGGGACTTCGGTCCGTGATCATGGGGTACGAGTGATTTGGCTCATACAGAAGTTGGTAACGCTTGATTTGGTGTTGGAGCATGAACTCAACGTGGACTTATTACTTCTATCTCTTCCTTCTTCGTTTGACGGATTTGTGGTGAATTTCAATATGAACAAGATAGAGGCCTCCCTTGAAGAGATGGTCAATATGCTTGTAACATATGAATCCACTTTAAAGAAGGATAAACCGGCTTTCTTGGTGGGCTCCTCTTCTTCTGCTAAGAAGGGGCCAAGTACAAAGGGTAATAAACGTTCTGCCCCACCCAAGAAAACCGAACCCGAGAAGAAGTACAAGACAAAGGCTTCAAACATGGAAAAGTCCAAGGATGTTTGCCATTACTGCAAGAAGCCCGGTCATTGGAAACGTTACTGCAAGGAATATCTAAAGCAGTTGCGAACTGCGAAGGGTATGTTCTATATTGAAATAAATGTTTCACTTAATACTACTTCTTGGGAATTGGATACCGGATGTGGATCTCACATTTGCAATGATTTGCAGGTGATGACAAGAAGTCGCAGGCTTAGAATGGGTGAGACCCAGCTGAGGCTCGGAAATGGTTCCAGAGTTGAAGCTAAAGCTGTGGGAGATGTTTATTTAATTTTGCAGAACGGTTTTAAGTTACTTTTGAGAGATGTTTTATTTGTTCCAGATTTGATTAAAAACATTATTTCTGTTTCTATGCTTGATAGAGATGGTTATTCTTGCAATTTTGTGAATGAGATTTGCAATATTTACAAGAATGAATGTTTGATTGGAAATGGACAACTTGAAAACGATCTATATAACTTAAAATTAAAAGACGTTCCAATAAATTATGTTGATAAACCGGTAACAACAAACAAAAGGAAAATCGATAGTCAAAACCCGGCAAACCTTTGGCATGCTAGGCTAGGTCATATTTCCTCAAGGAGGATGAACAAGCTAGTGGGAGAGGGCATGTTTGATATGTCTGATATTAACTCTATACCTACTTGTGAGTCCTGCCTGAAAGGAAAAATGACTAAATCTCCTTTCAAGGGGAAACCTGAGCGTAGTTAAAATCTGTTGGATTTGATCCATACAGACGTTTGTGGTCCATTTAGAATTGGTACTCAATATGGCCACACCTACTTCATTACCTTTACTGATGATTATTCTAGGTATGGGCATTTATATTTAATGAAATATAAGTCTGGAGCATTTGAAAAGTTCAAAGAATTCAAGGCTGAAGTAGAAAATAAGCTAGGTAAAAGTATTAAAGAACTTCGATCGGATCGAGGTGGAGAATACTTAAGTACCGAGTTTTTGGACTATCTGAAAGAGAATGGGATTCTCTCTCAGTGGACTCCTCCTATGACACCACAGCTGAATGGTGTATCGGAGCGTCGTAATCGAACTTTGTTGGACATGGTTCGATCCATGATGAGCTTCACTGAGCTTCAACCTTCGTTTTGGGGCTACGCGCTTGAAACGGCGGTGTTGTTGTTGAACAACGTCCACACCAAAGCAGTGGACAAAACACCATACGAGTTATGGAATGGCAAAGCTCCTAAGTATTCGTACTTGAGGATTTGGGGATGTCCTGCTTACGTGAAGCAGACAGTGGGAGATAAGTTGGATAGTCGATCCACCTTATGTTATGTTATTTTGTAGGGTATCCGAAGAATTCAATCGGATATTATTTCTATCATCCTGCTGAAACAAAGGTGTTTGTTTCAAGGAATGCCACCTTCTTGGAGAAGGAGTTCTTATTGGATAAGAAAGGCGAGATGATGGAACTCGAAGAAATTCGAGAAGAACCCGAAATACAAAATAACGATCCTACACCTCAGGAACCATTGATAGACACGCCTGTACCTAGAAGATCCGAGAGGACTTCTAGACCTCCTATTCGATATGGTCTTCTTCTTGAAGGGGATCAAGATGAACCCGATGTTGGATGTGATCCAAGAAACTTCAAGGAAGCAATTTCTGATGCGGATTCAAATTTATGGCTTGAAGCTATGCAGTCGGAAATAGATTCGATGCATACAAACCAAGTTTGGTCTTTAGTAGATCCTCCCGATGGAATTGTTCCAATAGGGTGTAAATGGATCTACAAGAGAAAGCTTGGGCCTGATGGTAAGGTATTGACCTACAATGCGCGATTGGTGGCGAAAGGTTATACTCAAAGACAAGGAGTTGACTATGATGAAACCTTTTCACCAGTTGCAATGTTCAAGTCCATAAGAATCCTTATTGTCATAGCTGCTTGGTATGACTATGAGATATGGCAAATGGATGTGAAGACTGCTTTTCTTAATGGAGACATTAAGGAAGAAATCTATATGAAACAGCCTGAGGGGTACACATCCATGGGAAGCGAGCATAAGGTATGCAAGCTTCAGAGATCAATTTATGGTCTAAAACAAGCATCAAGAAGTTGGAACCAGAAATTTGATGAAACAATAAAGGATTTTGGTTTCATCAAGAACCCGGAGGAACCATGCGTGTACAAGAAAGTTGTTAAGGATGCTGTGACATTCTTAGTACTTTATGTTGATGACATCCTACTCATTGGGAATGACGTAGGGATGTTGCAGTCAACAAAGATATGGTTATCAGGTAGATTCTCGATGAAGGATTTGGGTGAGGCATCCTATATTCTAGGGATACAGATCTAAGAGAATGATAGGACTCACTCAATCAACCTACATCGACACCATATTGAAACGGTTTTCAATGGATGGGTCCAAGAGAGGACATCTACCCATGTGTCATGGAGTTTCTCTATCCAAGTCTATGTGTCCCAAGACGGATGAAGAGATAGAGAAAATGACACATGTACCATATGCGTCAGCCATAGGTAGTATCATGTATGGGATGATATCTACCAGACCGGATGTAGCATTTGCTCTGAGTGTCACGAGCAGATATCAAGCTAATCCCGGTCAAATGCATTGGAAAGCCGTGAAGGACATTCTTAAGTACTTACGAAGGACTAAGAATATGTTCATGGTATATGGAGGAAGAGAACTAAAATTGGAAGGCTATACCGACTCTAGCTTCCAAAGTGACGTGGATGACTCGAAGTCAACCACTGGATTTGTGTTCATGCTCAATGGCGGTGCTGTCTCTTGGAAGAGTTCCAAGCAGGACACCACAGCGGATTCCACCACTGAGGCAGAATACATTGCAGCATCAGCTGCTGCTAAAGAGGCCGTTTGGATGAGGAATTTCGTCCAATAGTTGGGCGTCATTCCTGAAGTTGTTGGTCCAGTCCCGGTGTACTGTGACAACACGGGTGCCGTTGCTCAGGCAAAGGAACCAAGGTCTCATCAAAGATCCAAACACGTACTGAGGAAATACCACATCATCCGGGAGATTGTGGAAAGAGGAGACATCACTGTCGAAAGAGTGGCCTCTGCAGACAATATCGCTGATCCACTTACTAAGCCCTTGCCAGGACCATTATTTGACAAACATCGCGAAGCAATGGGTCTACGTAGTATGACTAGTTGGCTTTAGGGCAAGTGGGAGATTGAAAGAGTGGGTGCCCGGTGAGCCAACTTGTGGCTAAGGGCTTTGATGACTCTTTGTATAAACAATCTTTTGTTTAATATAATTTACACTTTTATTAATGGCAATGACTTTATCTTTCTTCATATTGTTATATTGTGATATACTATTGTTGTTTTGATAAAGACCTTGAATATACTATAGTGTATGTAAGATGTGGTAGAACATGGAGATGTCTATCATGAAACACATCTTATAGTCACTGTATATTCTAAACTGTTCCTAGTCGATTGAGCCGTCCAATAATAAGGATAAGGATCGCTCGAGTTTGAGACTAGTATTTGCGATGCAGAGTACCACGTTTCATTGGTAAGGAACACAGAGATGTTCGAAGCATGAAAATGGATATTCATATGATGAATGATCGAACTACCCTATCCGGACTTTCCAAGTGTTTATCACTTATTGAGTGGATAAAGTCCGCGGTTTTGGTTGTACACCATTAGTCCTTACTACTTGAAACATCATTGAGACTCTATATGCTAGTACTGTGCTTTGACTCGTTTACCGACTCTATTGGGGTCATCAGGTGTCGGGATTGGGTACAGTTACAACACATATAGGAGTCAATGCTTTGTTGTCAGGGATTCACCACATACTTGCGAGTGTGGATATCCTATGCGATCTGAGGAGATATTAGTGTGACGAATCTCTGGCCAGAGTACATGATGTGTTTTAAGAAATGGTTTCTTAGTAACACATGCGATTTCACTATTTGATCTTCAAGATGTATTGCATAGTTATCGAATCTCGAACGACTCTCGATATACCAATGGTTGTTGATTCGATCGGGATATATGGATGAAGGGACCGTACTGTACGCTAACCAAAATCTATTGGTTCTTGTAGGCACTATCAGTGATACCTAGGGAATCATGGGGCGATGTTGCTAGACGCTCTTACCATGATTCGATGGGCAAGTCAGAAATTGTTGTTCCGATTCACAAGGAGTTGTGAGCCCACGGCTAGCTGTATCCCTGAACCATTGAGGGTCACACAGAGTAATGGATTTTTAATCCCCGTTGAGATAGTTAAATTTAAAGAGTTAAATTTAATGAACAAAGAAGTTGGACTTCTTAATTAAGAGTAGAGGAGTAAGATTTCCTAAAATGACATAGGGATGGGCATTTTTGGAAACCACTGAATTCGGATTCAAAAATATTTATCTTGACTTTAAAAGGTGCAGAAATGGTTTCTGTGCACATTGGTGAAATCTGTTTATCAATCGGAGTCATGATGAATTTTATATTAATTTCTAAACATACGGGCTTTGCTTGTCGGGCTTTAACTTATGACTAATGGGCCCTAAGCTGTTAGCGGACTACATTATAAATAAGTTATTGCAGTACAAAAATTAGACACAATAGGTCACAAAATAATTTTCGAAAACCCTAATTTTATTTAGGGTGGTCGCCGCCCCCTCCCATCTGCTCGTGAAAATCCAATCTGTGAATTTTGAATTACAGTCTGGTTTAATGGATCAAATTCGTTAATTCTCTTCGTAGAAACTTCTGATAGATTTTCTACTGCAATCTATCGGAGGGATTAATTATCCGTTCGTGGACCTGATTAAAGAACAGTTCGTCCATCAGTTCCAGGGATATACAACAAGAGCAGAGCAATCTGTTGGTGTCCATAATCTCGATTCGAGATTGGAGGTAAAAATTTATAATTGTTATTTAATTTTTACACACACAATTTAATCGTAAAGTTTTGATACCCATTATGGAATCGTTCCATATAAAATTTTTAAACTTCCGCTGCACCGGGTATCAATTCTGATTGATCTGATCGCCGCGTTCTCCAACATACACATCCATGAGAAGCGAGCATAAGGTATGCAAGCTTCAGAGATCTATCTATGGTCTAAAACAAGCATCAAGAAGTTGGAACCAGAAATTTGTTGAAACAATAAAGGATTTTGGTTTCATCAAGAACCCGGAGGAACCATGCGTGTACAAGACAGTAGTTAAGGATGCTGTGACATTCTTAGTACTTTATGTTGATGACATCCTACTCATTGGGAATGATGTAGGGATGTTGCAGTCAACAAAGATATGGTTATCAGGTAGATTCTCGATGAAGGATTTGGGTGAGGCATCCTATATTCTAGGGATACAGATCTATAGAGATAGATCTAAGAAAATGATAGGACTCACTCAAGCAACCTACATCGACACCATATTGAAAAGGTTTTCAATGGATGGGTCCAAGAGAGGACATCTACCTATGTGTCATGGAGTTTCTCTATCCAGGTCTATGTGTCCCAAGACTGATGAAGAGATAGAGAAAATGACACATGTACCATATGCATCAGCCATTGGTAGTATCATGTATGAGATGATATCTACCAGACCAGATGTAGCATTTGCTCTGAGTGTCACGAGCAGATATCAAGCTAATCCCGGTCAAATGCATTGGAAAGCCGTGAAGGACATTCTTAAGTACTTACGAAGGACTAAGAATATGTTCATGGTATATGGAGGAAGAGAACTAAAATTGGAAGGCTATACCGACTCTAGCTTCCAAAGTGACGTGGATGACTCGAAGTCAACCTCTGGATTTGTGTTCATGATCAATGGCGGTGCTGTCTCTTGGAAGAGTTCCAAGCAGGACACCACAGTGGATTCCACCACTGAGGCAGAATACATTGCAGCATCAGCTGCTGCTAAAGAGGCCGTTTGGATGAGGAATTTTGTCCAAGAGATGGGCGTCATTCCTGAAGTTGTTGGTCCAGTCCCGGTGTACTGTGACAACATGGGTGCAGTTGCTCAGGAAAAGGAACCAAGTTCTCATCAAAGATCCAAACACGTACTGAGGAAATACCACATCATCCGGGAGATTGTGGAAAGAGGAGACATCACTGTCGAGAGAGTGGCCTCTGCAGACAATATCGCTGATCCACTTAATAAGCCCTTGTCAGGACCATTATTTTACAAACATCGCGAAGCAATGGGTCTACGTAGTATGACTAGTTGGCTTTAGGGCAAGTGGGAGATTGAAAGAGTGGGTGCCCGGTGAGCCAACTTGTGGCTAAGGGCTTTGATGACTCTTTGTATAAACAATCTTTTGTTTAATATAATTTACACTTTTATTAATGGCAATGACTTTATCTTTCTTCATATTGTTATATTGTGATATACTATTGTTGTTTTGATAAAGACCTTGAATATACTATAGTGTATGTAAGATGTGGTAGCACATGGGGATGGCTATCATGAAACACATCTTATAGTCACTGTATATTCTAAACTGTTCCTAGTCGATTGAGCCGTCCGTTAATAAGGATAAGGATCGCTCGAGATTGAGACTAGCATTTGCGATGCAGAGTACCACGTTTCATTGGTAAGGAACATAGAGATGTTCGAAGCATGCAAATGGATATTCATATGATGAATGATCGAACTACCCTATCCGGACTTTCCAAGTGGTTATCACTTATCGAGTGGATAAAGTCCTCGGTTTTGGTTGTACACCATTAGTCCTTACTACTTGAAACATCATTGAGACTCTATATGCTAGTACTGTACTTTGACTCGTTTACCGACTCTATTGGGGTCATCAGGTGTCGGGATTGGGTATAGTTACAACATATATAGGAGTCGATGCTTTGTTGTCAAGGATTCACCACATACTTGCGAGTGTGGATATCCTATGCAATCTGAGGAGATATTAGTGTGACGAATCTCTGGCCAGAGTACATGATGTTTTTTAAGAAATGGTTTCTTAGTAGCACATGCGATGTCACTATTTGATCTTCAAGATGTATTGCATAGTTTTCTAATCTCGAACGACTCTCGATTTACCAACGGTTGTTGATTCGATCGGGATATATGGATGAAGGGACCGTACTGTACGCTAACCAAAATCTATTGGTTCTTGTAGGCACTATCAGTGATACCTAGGGAATCATGGGGCGATGTTGCTAGGCGCTCTTACCATGATTCGATGGGCAAGTCGGAAATTGTTGTTCCGAGGCACAAGGAGTTGTGAGCCCACGGCTAGCTGTATCCCTGAACCATTGAGGGTCACACAGAGTAATGGATTTTTAATCCCCGTTGAGATAGTTAAATTTAAAGAGTTAAATTTAATGAACAAAGAAGTGGGACTCTTATTTAAGAGTAGAGGAGTAAGATTTCCTAAAATGACATAGAGATTGGCATTTTTGGAAATCACTGAATTCGGATTCAGAAAATTTATCTTGACTTTAAAAGATGCAGAAATGGTTTCTGTGAACATTGGTGAAATTGGTTTATCAATCTGAGTCACGATGAATTTTATATTAATTTCTGAACATGCGGGCTTTGCTTGTCAGGCTTGAACTTATGACTAATGGGCCCTAAGCTGTTAGCAGCCCACATTATAAATAAGTTATTGCAGTACAGAAATTATACAACAGAAGGTCACAATTTTCGAAAAACCCTAGTTTTCTCTCTAAAAGTGGCCGCCCCCCTCCCCTCTGCTTGGGAAAAATCCAGCCTGTGAATTTTGAATTACAGTCTGGTTTAACAGATCAAATTCGTTAATTCTCTTCGTAGAAACTTCTGATAGATTTTCTAGTGCAATCTATCAGAGGAATTAAATCTCTGTTCGTGGACCTGATTGAAGAACAGTTCGTCCATCAGTTCCTGGGAGATACAACAAGAGCAGAGTAATCTGTTGGTGTCCATAATCTCGATTCGAGATTGGAGGTAAAAATTTATAATTGTTATTTAATTTTTACACACACAATTTAATCGTAAAGTTTTGATACCCATTATGGAATCGTTCCATATAAAATTTTTAAACTTCCGCTGCACCGGGTATCAATCCTGATTGATCTGATCACCGTTATCCAACAGTTTTTGCGGGCCAACTCAAGATTAGTCGTTCTTGAGTTTCAAAGTCCCTACTTCGCGATGTAGTCATTATACCTTCGTTTATTTTGATTCTGAACTCTTCAAATCTGAAAAATACAACCAAAATACATATATCAACTTCATTTCAATCTATCATATCAAAATCGAGTCGAAAACAACATAAGATCATCGATCAAACTCATTTCAAACCTCAACTCTTTCTTCGTCGGTTTAAGTCGGCGTCTTGTGTCTTTTAGCCTTCAAACTCAACTGAAATTGAAGAATAAAATTCTATAACATTTACAACATCTCAATAACAACTTCAGCTTCAATATCGACTATCAAAACAGTTCCAAAACTCGATTAAATGACGTAGCGATTCAAAATCGGTAACCGACGTAATCCCGAAACCATTTCTAGCTTCAATATCATTCCACCATGCATAAAACTCAACAAACCAGCTAACATATCATTCAATTCACCATACCAGCAGACATAAGAAGAGATATACATGCTGGAATCATGCTTCAACATAATCAACATAAGCTCATCAATCCAATTTCGATATAGAATCGCATAGGAACGAAGAACAAGATCATAACATCAAAAAAACTGATCTCTGCCCTATACTGATTTCGAAATCCATATAAAACATCATAAAACTTACACGAGATCGAAGCCCTTGCCGTAAGGATTCCAGAACAATTTACGGAATCGAAATCGGATAACCGATTTAAAAGTTACGGCAAATTGAAACTCGAACTTTCAAAGAAAAACAATGAGGGAAAAGCTTTTGTTCTGAAAATCTGCATTCATTCCTCAATATACACGTTGCAAGCTGAGTGTTAGAATTAGAATCTGATAACTTTCAAGCATAATTGCACTTTAGTCCCTCAAGTCTTCACTATTTGCAATTCGGTCCTCGGCCCTTATTTTAATTTAATTTCAATCCTAAATAATTTAAGAATATTAGAATTTAAATCAAAACTCTAAATTTTCCCAAATTAAATATACTCGGATTAAAATTAAATAAATTCGGATTAATATTAATTAATCCCGGGCCTTACAATTGTCTTATAGATATTGAAAGTGACCGCGTCACCACCAACTCATAGAGTTAATTCACCCTCCTGCACATCAATTAAAGCTTTATCAGTCGCCAAGAATGGTCTCCCCAAAATTAGAAGGACATCTTGATCTTCTTCCATGTCAAGCACTACAAAGTCGGCAGGAAAAATAAATTTATCTACTTTTACCAATACATCTTCCACTATTCCACGAGGATAGGTCAGAGAATGGTCAGCCAACTGCAGAGTAATTGTGGTCAGTTTCACCTCGCCAAGCTGCAAAGACCTAAAAATAGACAAATACATTAAATTAATACTTGCACCTAAATCACATAATGCCCTATTAACAGTTGCACCACCAATAATACAAAGAATAGTAAAACTCCCTAGGTCTTTCAATTTTTGTGGTAGTTTCTTTTGTAGGATGGCGCTTCACTCCTTGGTCAACTTCACCGTCTCAAATTCTTCAAGATTTCTCTTCCTTGCCATCACATCCTTCATGAATTTTGCATTGTGTGGCATCTTCTCCATAGAATCAGCGAATGGAATATTTATATGAATTTTCTTGAAGATGTCAAGAAACTTAGAAAACTTCTCATCCAACGTTTTTTTCTTGAACTATTATGGATATGGCAGAACAGATTTTGGCACAGGTGGTTTTTCAGGCACAACCGTGGACTTGCTGGAATTTTTACTGATAGATTTTTCAAATTCAACCTCAATTTCCTATACTCGATCCACACTATCCACTACCTTTGGGTCATCTACCCCAACTTCCTTACCACTTTTAAGAGTGACAGCCTTGCATTGCTCCCTTGGATTAACCTCAGTATTGCTAGAAAACACCCCTCTATGCTGATTATTCAATGCATTTTCCAATTGACCAATTTGTGTTTCAAGATTTTTCATAGAAGCACTCACATAGGTCAAGTGCGTCTCCATACTATCGAGCCTATTCTCATTCCTCTTAAATATTGTGGATGACTCCGAAATAAAATTACTCATTAAATCTTCGAAATATGATTTAACCTCACCATTCTGAGTATTGAACCCCGGTGGAGAATTCAACACATTCTTATTGTTTGCATAGGAAAAATTTACTTGATTTCGCAAACTAGGATGATATTGATTGGGAGCAGGATTACCTCGATAATTGTTGTAATTTCTATTGTTCACATATTGAGCTTGCTCCACACTCTCAAATCCATCATCAGAATTTACGGCAGTTGCCAGAGGTGCCGTCTTAGTAGAAACTTGATTCCCTTTTGTCAGCGCAACCAACTGTGTAGAAATAGTAGCCATCTGAGCAGTCAAGGCAGTGAACGCATCAACCCCATGAATTTCAGCAGGCTTCCTGTAGTAGCCCGTAACCAAAATCAGTAATTAAGGAATTAATCATAATTACTTGGGTAGAGTTCGGAAGCTCCGAAGGTGAGTTCGGAAGCTCCGATCAGGATCGGAAGCTCCGATGCAGGATCGGAGGCTCCGATCATATTACGTCATCCATGACGATTGGCTAGATCGGAAGCTCCGATCAGGACCGGAAGTTCCGATCACCCCTATCCGGAGTCAACAAGTGATATTTTGACACGTGGCAGATCAGGATCTTCGAAAGCTCCGATGGCAGGATCGGACGTTCCGATCGAGGTTCGGACGTTCCGATCAAGGATCGGAAGTTCCGGTCGTTGTCTATAAATAGAAGGCCGAGGCTTCACTTTCATTTGCCAATTTCGAGTTATCCTTTCCTTTCTAGTCCTTTTGGAGCTGTTCTAGTCTTCTTAGGCTTGGTCCGGAGGTCGGCAAGGCGTTCGATAGTCGTAGCGGAGTTGTGCCCAAGTTCTGGAGGCATCGACATCAAAGGGCTAACGACGGACGAAGGTATAGCTTTTGCTTCCTATAAATATTTAGGAGTATGCAATAGCTTAGTTAAGGCTTTTAGAGCACTTTAACGATAGTAGTATCATTTGACAGTGTAGAGCAGACTATAGGCGTGGACCTAGAGTTGGTAAAGCCTGCACTGTTTTGAGGTACAAAAGTACTGTTCGAGATATCCTGACTGAGTATGCATGTATTATGAGACTTCATGATTTATATGCCATGATATTATGCTGCATTCATTTGCATCTTGATGTATCTCTTTCGAGATGTCTGTTAGTAGGGTTGTACCCTATCCTGTTAGTGGATGGACTTCCATCGATTTGGGTCCGGCGTATCCACAGGTTATCTCGGTATGGAAGCCACCTCCTGAAGCGACGGCACAGCGTGCTACATACCATGGCCTGGTCTGTCTCTGTTATCTGATCCTTGACCTCGAGTCTATAGGGAGTTCACTTTGCATGCATGTATACTCATACTCTCGCTACTGAGCGTTTTATGCTCACGTCTCGTACTCTGTATTTTCTGGACACCCTATTCCATGGGGCAGGTTTGCGATTGGACGAGGAGGGTGGATCCAGGAGGGGCTAGTCAGTGGTTGGCCAGCTGGAGCTTCGTCTAGGTTTTATTACTGTTGTTTGGGTTTATACAGCTATTCGATTTGGTTGTATATTATTGGATAAATTACAGATTCCTTTACTTGGAATTATATAATGTTTATGGTTTCCGCAGTTTTATTCTGATATCTATTTAATTAAGTTAATTGCATGCCTAAGTTCTGTTTTGTAGGTGATCTGGGTAAGGGTCACTACATTTATGGTATCAGAGCATGCAAAAGAATTCTTGGGATTTAGTCTCATCTTGAGGTATTTTTGTAGATGTCAAATCGTGACGACCGGAGTTCTCATGGCAGTGTTGGTGGGCGTTGGGGTGATGCCGACCGGGAGCCTTGTCGAGAACGGCGTCATCGTCATCATGACGACAAGCGTTTCACTGTGCGTCGATTCTTAGCTATGGGTCCTAAGCCCTTAGTTGGAGGTGAGTCTCCGAAGGATGCGGAGAACTGGTTAGACCGCATGGAGATGACTTTTCAGACTTTCCAATGCACCGAGGAGCAGAAAGTGGAGACCCTTGGCTATCTTCTAGATGGGCGTGCGCGCAGGTGGTGGAGGTTTACTTCTGCACCTTTTGTTGCGGCGAGAGGAGTGGCCACCTGGGCCGAGTTCCGCACAGCTTTCCAAAAGCGGTATTTTCCTCCTGCACTCCGTCAGTCGAAGGCAGGCGAGTTACTGAGTCTGCGACAGGGAGCCATGTCTATCGATGATTATCAGCAGAGGTTCTTTGATCTGCTATCCTATTGCCCCGAGATTGCTGATAGCTCAGAGATGAAGTATAATCTGTTCCATCAGGGCCTTAACCCTGAGATCCATGACCGTGTGTCGGTTGGCGACGACATGTCCTACGAGGGTTTGGTGAGCCGTTGTCACCAGGCGGAGGACAGCATTCGGCGGAACAAGTCTTTCTCTCAGTCGAGACCTGCTAGTTCTTTGGGTCCCCATGCCCAAACTTTCAAGAAGTCTAGATCTTCTTCTTCCTCTGGTTTTGGAGGTGTTGTCCGTTACGGTAAGAAGGACAAGTGTGATCACTGTGGGAAGAACCATCCATCCGACAAGTGCCGTAGAGCTTCTGGAGCTTGTTTCCGTTGTGGAGAGACGGGTCATATCCGGAGGGATTGTCCACTGTCTGGGGGAGGCGGTTCTGGATCTGGTTCAGGATCGGGTTCTCAGGCCACCGTTCAGCAGAGATCGCAGGGACAGTGTGCTGGGAGTTCTCATTTGAGGCCACGAGCTTCTGGCCAGGTGTTTGCCCTGAGACATGATCAGGCTGTGGAGGAGAATGAGAAAGTCATCGCAGGTACATTTCTGCTTTATGGTATAACTGCTCTTGTACTTATTGACACTGGTGCATCTCATTCCTTCATTTCTGCACGTTTTGTTAAGAGGCATAAGTTACCATGCATTGCACTAGACGTAGTGATGTCAGTTTCTACTCCGACGGGCCAATCTGCTTTGGCTAAACGTCTAGTGATGGGTTTCCCTTTAGATTTCGAAGGGAACATTCTGTTAGCGAATCTCATGGTCCTAGCGATGGAAGACTTTGATTGCATTTTGGGAATAGATATGTTGACTACCTATCGAGCTTCAGTGGACTGCTATCAAAGATTAGTACGCTTTCATCCGGAGGGGAGTGAGAGCTGGTTTTTCTATGGCGAGGGAGCGCGACCCCCGATGCCTTTGGTATCAGCTTTGAGAGCCTGTCGAGCTCTAGAGTCTGGCGGGGAAGGCTACCTTATCTATGCAGTTAATTTGTCCGCTGAGAGTATTGGGATAGAGAGCATTCCTGTTGTGGATGAATTTCCAGATGTATTTCCTGATGAGATTCCGGGTTTTCCTCCTGCTAGGGAAGTCGAGTTTGGCATAGAGTTGATGCCGGGTACTTCGCCTATTTCTAGAGCACCGTATCGTCTAGCTCCGTCAGAGATGCGTGAGTTAAAGAATCAGCTACAGGATCTTTTGGACAAGGGGTACATTCGTCCTATTGTGTCTCCTTGGGGAGCTCCTGTTCTCTTCGTGAAGAAGAAGGATGGATCGATGCGGCTGTGCATTGACTATCGGCAGCTGAATCGAGTCACTGTGAAGAACAAGTATCCGTTGCCTCGTATTGATGACTTGTTTGACCAGCTACAGGGCACGTCAGTTACTCCAAGATTGACTTGAGATCTGGGTATCATCAGTTGAGAGTCCGTGATCAGGATGTAGCCAAGACTGCATTCCGTACTTGCTATGGGCATTACGAGTTCCTAGTGATACCATTTGGTTTGACTAATGCGCCGGCTATATTCATGGATCTGATGAACCGTGTCTTCAGGGAGTATTTGGACAAGTTTGTCGTGGTCTTTATTGACGACATCTTGGTTAATTCGCGTAATACGGAAGAGCATGTTTCTCACTTGCGGTTGGTACTACAGACTCTTCGAGATGAGCAGTTATACGCCAAGCTGAGCAAGTTTGAGTTCTGGATGGATAGAGTGGTCTTTCTTGGCCATATCATATCCAGGGAAGGGATTTCTGTTGATCCAAGCAAGATTGAAGCGGTACTTAATTGGTCGCGTCCGACGACAGTTGCTGAGATCCATAGTTTTCTGGGTCTAGCAGGGTATTATCGTCGCTTCATTCTGAACTTCTCTCAGTTAGCTCGACCGTTGACGTAGCTTACCCGCAAGGGTGTTGATTTTGAGTGGTCCTCCGAATGTGAGGAGAATTTCCGTGAGCTTCGACGACGGTTGACTTCTGTGCCGGTGTTGGCATTACCGTCAGGATCTGGAGGGTATGTAGTTTACACGGATGATTCTCTTCAAGGGTTGGGTTGTGTCCTGACTCAGAATGGGCATGTGATCGCATACGCTTCTAGACAGCTGAAGCTTCACGAGGACAACTACCCAGTCCATGTTTGGAATTGGCAGCCATTGTGTTCGCTTTGAAGATCTGGCGTCATTATCTGTATGGCGAGAAATTTGAGATCTTCACCGACCATAAGAGTCTCAAGTATTTGTTCACTCAGGCGGAGTTGAACATGAGGCAGAGACGTTGGATGGATTTGCTTAAGGACTATGATTGCGAGATTAAGTACCATCCGAGAGCTGCTAATCTCACCGCTGATGCTTTGAGTCGCAAGGTGCGACTATCCGCACTTCATACTTTTTCGATGTCTAGTGCGATCAGTGACTGTTGTACTTCAGGTTATACCTTCAAGCATAAGAAAGGTATGCAAAGTATCCAGATGTTTGCGATATTATCTGAGCCAGCCTTGTATTCGCGGATCCGAGATGCTCAGATGTCTGATTCAAAGACCCAGCGTTTAGCTAATCTAGCTGACGAGGGTAGCTCGTCTGGATTTCATTATCAGTTAGATGGCTTTCTGTGTTTGTCTGGTAGGCTTGTGATTCCGCAGGATGAAGAGTTGCGAGAGGAGATTTTGTCTCAGGCACATCGCACTAAGTTAAGTATTCATCCTGGGAGCAACAAGATGTACAAGGATCTACGTACTCGTTTCTGGTGGAAGGGAATGAAACGCAGTGTTTATCAGTTTGTTTCGAGATGTTTGGTGTGTCAACAAGTCAAGGCAGAGCACCGACGACCTGGAGGATTGCTTCACAGTCTGTCTATTCCTGAATGGAAATGGGAGTTTATCACTATGGACTTTATGACCCATTTGCCGGTATCCCCGAAGAACTGTGATGCTATCTGGGTTGTGGTGGACCGACTCACCAAGTCAGCGCATTTCATTGCCTATAGCCGAGAGTACTCTGTGGATCGCATGGCACGGATGTACATTCAGGAGATCGTCCGACTTCATGGAGTGCCTGTGAGCATTGTCAGCGATCGGGACCCCAGGTTTACTTCTAGATTCTGGGGGAGTGTTCAGCGTGCGATGGGTACTACTCTCAGTTTGAGTACAGCCTATCATCCGGAGACTGATGGTCAGTCAGAGCGCACTATCCGTACGTTAGAGGATATGCTTAGAGCGTGCGTCATGGATTTTGGTTTAGCCTGGCAGGATCATTTGGCGTTGATCGAGTTCGCTTACAACAACAGCTATCACACTAGTATTGGGATGGCACCTTTTGAGGCGTTGTATGGGCGACGTTGTCTTACTCCACTCTTCTGGGAAGAAGTGGGGGAGAGACAGGCTGAGGGACCAGAGTTTATCCAACAGGCGATAGATATTGTTGATCAAATCAAGAAACGGATTAAGACTGCACAGGATCGTCAGGCCAGCTATGCTAATATCAAGCGTAGGCCTTTGCAGTTCGAGGTCGGGGAGAAAGTGTTTCTGAGAGTGTCACCTTTCCGCAAGATTCTCAGATTTGGCCTTAAGGGCAAGTTGTCTCCCAGGTTTATCGGTCCGTTTGAGATCTTGGAGAGCATTGGCGATTTGGCTTATCGACTACCTTTGCCACCACATCTATCCAGTATTCACGACGTGTTCCACGTATCTCTGTTGCGACGGTATGTGGCGGATGAATCTCATATTCTGCAGCGGTCTGAGGTTCAGGTAGACAAGGATTTGACTTATGTTGAGAAACCTCTTCGTATCCTGGATTATAAGGATAAGGTTTTACAGAACAAAGTCATTCCTTTGGTTTTAGTTCAGTGGCAGCGCCGAGGCGCTGAGGAAGCTACTTGGGAGCTTGAGGATAGGATGCGTAAAGACCATCCTGAGTTTTTTTGATTTCATTCTTTAAGTTGTATTCAGTTGCAAATCCTGTAAACGTTTGATTTGAATAAAGAATGTTTCTGATTTCTGTATTTTGCATTCGGTACTTAAGATCTAATTTCGAGGATGAAATATCTTAAGTGGGGGAGAAATATAGTATCCCGTAACCAAAATCAGTAATTAAGGAATTAATCATAATTACTTGGGTAGAGTTCGGAAGCTCCGAAGGTGAGTTCGGAAGCTCCGATCAGGATCGGAAGCTCCGATCATATTACGTCATCCATGACGATTGGCTAGATCGGAAGCTCCGATCAGGACCGGAAGTTCCGATCACCCCTATCCGGAGTCAACAAGTGATATTTTGACACATGGCAGATCAGGATCTTCGGAAGCTCCGATGGCAGGATCGGACGTTCCGATCGAGGTTCGGACATTCCGATCAAGGATCGGAAGTTCCGATCGTTGTCTATAAATAGAAGGCTGAGGCTTCACTTTCATTTGCCAATTCCGAGTTCTCCTTTCCTTTCTAGTCCTTTTGGAGTTGTTCTAGTCTTCTTAGGCTTGGTCCGGAGGTCGGCGAGGCGTTCGATAGTCGTAGCGGAGTTGTGCCCAAGTTCTGGAGGCATCGACATCAAAGGGCTAACGACGGACGAAGGTATAGCTTTTGCTTCCTATAAATATTTAGGAGTATGCAATAGCTTAGTTAAGGCTTTTAGAGCACTTTAACGATAGTAGTATCAATTGACAGTGTAGAGAAGACTATAGGCGTGGACCTAGAGTTGGTAAAGCCTGCACTATTTTGAGGTACGAAAGTACTGTTCGAGATATCCTGACTGAGTATGCATGTATTATGTGACTGCATGATTTATATGCCATGATATTATGTTGCATTCATTTGCATCTTGCTGTATCTCTTTCGAGATGTCTGTTAGTAGGGTTGTACCCTATCCTGTTAGTGGATGGACTTCCATCGATATGGGTCCGGCGTATCCACAGGTTATCTCGGTATGGGAGCCACCTCCTGAAGCGACGGCACAACGTGTTACATACCAGGGCCCGGTCTGTCTCTGTTATCTGATCCTTGACGTCGAGTCTATAGGGAGTTCACTTTGAATGCATGTATACTCATACTCTCGCTACTGAGCGTTTTATGCTCACGTATCGTACTCTGTATTTTCTGGACACCCTATTCCATGGGGCAGGTTTGCGATTGGACGAGGAGGGTGGATCCAGGAGGGGCTAGTCAATGGTTGGCCAGCTGGAGCTTCGTCTAGGTTTTATTACTGTTGTTCGGGTTTATACAGCTATTCGATTTGGTTGTATATTATTGGATAAATTACAGATTCCTTTACTTGGGATTGTATAATATTCATGGTTTCCGCAGTTTTATTCTGATATCTGTTTAATTAAGTTAATTGCATGCCTATGTTCTGTTTAGTAGGTGATCTGGGTTAGGGTCACTACACTTCCTTATCGCAAATATATCACTCGGCCACTGATAATTATTAAAAGCCATTTTCTCCAGCATCTCATAAGCCTCCGCTGGAAATTTAGAGAATATCAAACCTCCAGCAGCAGCATCCACAGAAGTCCTAGTTGGCCCATTCAAACCATTGTAGAATAATTCAATTTGTTACCAATCTGGAAAATTATGGTTTGGACACTTTCTAAGCAATTCCTTGTAGCGCTCCCAAGCTTCATAAAACAACTCATAATCTTTATGTTTGAAAGTAGTGATCTCAATTTTCAGTTGGGCAGACTTGGCAGGCAAAAAGTACTTAGCCAGAAATATAGATGCCATGTCCTCCCACGTACTGATGCTCCCAAGAGTTAATAACTGCAACGAACTACGAGCATTGTCCCTACAAGATAACGGGAACAATCGTAGTCTGATGGTGTCCTCAGTAACACCATGAATTTTCACTGTGTCAGCAATCTCCAGAAAAGTACGCAGATGCAGATTCGGATCTTCAGTGGCTGCACCCCTAAACGGATTTGCTGCACCATATTGATCAGAGCTGGCTTCAATTCAAAATTATTTGCAGTGATATTCTACCGAGCTATTCCAGAATAATGATTATTTATCACCGATCTAAAATGATCTCTGATTGGCATCGGAGCATTATTTTCACCTCTTCCTCTTTTGCCTCTGTTTTCTCTATTTTCAGCCATTTGTTTCAACTCTTCTCTTCAAGCTTTTCTCAAGGCTTTAGCAGTTTTCTCGATTTCTGGATCAAAGAGCAGTGACTCGTAACTTTGGCTTTCTCGCATAAACTGCATAGACAGAGAAAAAAATTAAATTAGAACCAATAAAATAAAATAAATTGATCTAAATCAAAATTAATACTAATTATCACAATTTAATATAAATAAAAAAAATTCATTCCACGGCAACGGTGCCAAAAACTTGTTGCGTGATTTTGTGCCCGCAAGTGCACGGTGTCAAGTTTTTATATAAAGTAAGTAGAATATCGTTTCCACGATGATTGAAAATTTATATTCACACTAAATACTGTAATTAAAATAATCTCAACTTTTTTTTAGAAAAATCAAAGTTTAAAATTCAATAAAATAAAATAAAGAATCCAAAATTTAAAAGATGGCTTTGGGTACACGATCTGAGATGGGTTCTAGATACAAGATATCTCTCGATTTTCATTCATGAAAATCATATCAATTGATTATATCATCTATTCTAATTTATAGGCCAAAAACACTTAATTGTTATTTACTTCCTCTCTCGAGCGCCGAGTAAATTTTATTATTCTAATGCTAATTTTGATATCCCTATCAGAAATCAAATAACAAAATAATTTAATCAAGTTCTATGGTTCTCTTTCAATGACCTCAAAATAACTTGCAAGCCTCCTGAACTCTACAAAAATCCTAGGTTTTGTTTTCCTATGATCCTATTCAAAATCTCTTATCCCGAGTGCCAGATTTCAAATATATTTGACATTCAATCTATGGCCAGTAAATTGAAATGCAATCAAATCAAGAATACACAAATAAATTGTTAAGAACAAATAATAGTAGGCAAAATAATATTCAAAACATGAAAATCAAATCAAGATCCGTCAATCTATAGAAACAACCAATAATTTTATAATGAAATAATTAAAACATAGACATATTCAAAAATCTCATAATAAATCAAGGCAAATAATAAAAATCACAGATTATAGTTGATTCTCCGTCCCTAGATGCATGTCCTCTGTCTTGTGATATGATTATCCCTTGTCGTTCGCTCTCACGTCTCAAATCCGTGTCCCAAGCCTACTTGAATGCGTAGTTGTGTGGTTCTGTTATTTTTCTCTTGTTGTGTCTGTGTTGTGCGGCTCTCTTGTGTGATGCATGTGTTCTACCCCTATTCTAGGTCCGATTATTCTCTTTTATATGTCCTTGAAGCCCGTCAAATAAAGCCCGTGAAATCGAGACTTTTAAGATTTCAAAATTTTATTGGTTTTTCGTACAGGTGGCGTTGGAGCGCCAGTTTTGGGAGATGGGGCACAACACCTTGCGTCCAATGCGCAACATTATTGAAAAACTCATATCCTGAGTTATAGCCGTATGATCGAGCTGAAATTTTGATAGCAACTTTAAACAACTTGAAATTCATTTTGAACGGTGGAGATTGTATTTGGATGTCCCAAACATTCCCAGTAATTTTAGAAAGTTGATGCTCCATATTTCATCTTTCTGCTTTTTCTTGTTACTTTTCCTCCAATCCTTACATCTCACAAAAACAACAACAAATATGCATAAAATCCACCCGATACATGAAAAAAGCCAAGTAAAATCATATATAAATTAATTGCATAAATTTCACTTATCAGTTTCCTTACCCACAAAGATTCAAAAATAAAGCGTTGGAAGAAAAGTCTGCCAAGTTTCTTGAGATCTTCAAGAAACTTCACATTAATATTCCATTCGCCGATGCTTGGCAGCAAAGGCCAAATTATGCTAAGCTCCTGAAGGAGGTGATGTTAGGAAGCGGAAGTTGGAGGAGTTTGAGACAGTGGATTTCACTGAAGAGTGCAGCGCAATACTTCAAAAGAAGATACCATAGAAATTAAAAGATCCAGGTAGTTCTACGATTCCTTGCACTATTGGATCTTCTAATTTTAATAAAGCATTGTGTGATTTAGGAGCTAGAATTAATTTAATGCCTTTGTCTCTTTTCAGGAGCTTAGGACTTGGCGAGGTGAAGCCCACTACAATCACATTGCAGCTAGCAGAAAGATCGCTCACATATCAGCGTGGAATCATTGAGGATGTTCTGGTAAAAATTGATAAATTTATTTTTCCTGTGGATTTTGTGGTGTTAGATATGGAGGAAGATGAAAATGCGTCATTGATTTTGGGAAGACCATTCTTGGCTACTTGTGAAGACAAAATTGATGTCATGAAATGTAATGCTCGGAAATTCTTTACATAAACCCGCATGCATAACTAGGAGATTTATTGATTTAAAAATTAATAAAAATGGGTTAAATGATTTTTATGTGCTATTATGTGAATTAAGTGAAGTATCTGCATGTTTTAAATGTTATTATAGAATTTAACCCGCTATTATGGAATTTATGAATTTATTTTAGAAAAGTCAATTTTCGATCGCGTAGACGAGACTGTGGACGAACGAGATGAAAAATTTCATCCAAAATTTTTACTAAGGTTTTCAAGGGCCATACTTTAGTATTTTAAGATTTTATTTTCAGAAAAATAGGAGTTTTAATATATATATATATATATATATGTATAGAAGCCCGATTTTCATTGAAATAAGCCATTTTAAGGGCTTTTATTCCACTTTTAAATTTAGGGCCTTATTTATTTCGAAAATATTAAGTTATTACCAGATTATTTAGTGGGCTATATTGTGTTTAACTTGATATATTTATTTAATTAAACCCAGTCCATAACCCTACAAACTTATACTAGATTTTTTCATTTTCCCTTCCCCATCTTTACGTTTCACTCTCAGCCGTCATTTTCTGTTATCAGCAGCTTCTTCCCTTCACTGCTCACGCACTTCTTGATTTTCTTGAAGATAAATCAAGGCCTTGACGACCCGTTTGTTCCGGAGAGCAATCTATGCATCGGTATCGTATTTTCGATTGTAATCAATGCTAAGGCACGTTCGAATCCCTTCTTGATCACCATTTAAGTCATATTATTTGAATTTTAGCATGAAAATTCTGATCTTGAATGTTTTTTGTGCTTTTAATGAAGATCATCCAAATTTACATGAGTAATCCACGTTTTTAAGCATTTCCATCATCTTCCTCACCTTTTTTCTTTCATGGACTGTTCCAGTAGGCTTCTCCACACGTTTGGGTCTGAGTTAGGGTCCCTAGGGTTGAGTGGTATGGTGGTTTGAGCCAGGGTAGGCTGGAAACAAAGCAATATCAGAAAATGGTGCAGCAAGTCGCAGGTCTAGGGTTATGTGTAAGATGGGTTCACTGGACCAGGCAGGGCTAGGATCAGGGCTGGGGTTGGGTTGGTTAGGAACGACAAGACTCTGGGTAGGTCCTACCGATGGGGTCTCCGGTCGGTGGTAGCCAGAGCTAGCGGCCGAAAAACTCAAAGGGATGCTGGACGCAAGCAGATGGCAGCTCGGGCTAGGGTTTCGTTTTTGGGTCTTAGACAGGCCGGGCTCGGGTTCTTGGGTTTGGGTCGGGTCTAAAATATGGTGGGTCAAGTTAGTTGGGTCCGGGTCTGGGTAATTGGTAGCGTTTAGTCGTATCACGCGCAAATTAACCCAACTCAGATTAAATAAATAAACATGTAGTAGCGAGAGTAGGGATCGTTCCCACGAGGAAAGTGAAATTTATTTGTGTTCTTAAAAATACTGGAATTAAATTAAAGGAGATTTTAGATTTTAAAAACTAATATGCAAGAATTAAAATAAGGAAGATCAATAAATTAACGAGACTTGGTATCGGTCGACTACACCCTTGAATCATTCACTTGATCAACGATTCTCTAAAAATAATTAATTTTCATTAAATATTCACTATTGAAAATTTATTTTTTGTTCCACCTTAATCTTAGTTAATTAGTCACCAGCGTTCTAGATTAACCCTTACCAATAAATCAACCCAAATACCAGTGATCTAGATTTAAATCTAAGGTAGCATTCATATGAGTGAAACTGATGAATCTAGACACCACATGCACCAGCGGATGTATTTAGCCTAGTCAATTGTTGTTCCTACGATTTAACAAATTCAACAACAGAAAATATTAAATGTAGTTGCTTCACAAATCAGATGATTCAAACAATTACGGATTTGAATTCTAATTTAGCGGTAGATTGTACGAAAGAATTATCAGGTGATCAATCTAATAATCAAACACACAAGCATGAAATAAATCAGAACAACTCTTGATACTCAAATTGAATTAAGCACTAAAAAACTGAATCCAGGCTTAATACATATCAGCTTAATAAAATATATCCAGGCTTAATACTGTAGTGATACAACCATATTGAAAAACTTAAAAGTAAACATTATACAGCTATATCGAATCATGCTATATAATTAACTCCTCAAGGTTCCTGTTCCCTAGTCCTGCCTTGAACTACCAGCTCCGTCCATCCTGCGACCTGCCCCGTGGAATAGGGTGTCCAAGATAACAACTATGACGTGAGCGCTAACGCCCAGTACATAAACATGAGTAAATATATGTATATAATGCATGCAACATGAAGACTGGTAAAGGGTCATCTGAAAAGTCATGCTTAGTACCGGTGCCACATGAGTGCTGCCACCGCACGGATCAACCTCTGGGTGCAACCACACTCGTTTAGTACACCAGAGTAGTCAGACATCCATGTCCCCGCCGTCGCTGTACTCTTAGTGACAGACTATCCAGTATAGAGCTGAGCGGCTCTATAATCAGGTATAACAAGGTATAGGCTCAACGTGTATATGCACATGACATATGAGTATAGAAAGCAGTAAATCATATATCACGTCATATAATAATGCCAAATAAATGCAACATATAAACATGTATACTCGCTGACAATCTCAGTCAATGTGTACGTACCTCTAGGCTAGTTTAAGTATAGTAGATCCTAGGTTCCAAGCCTATATTCAAAAGTTCACCATATCACTACACAAGTTCTATAAGCCTTAACTAAGCTAATAAGTACTCCCAAAACTTAAATAGATTCCCGGACCATACCTTCGTCCGTAGTAAGACCTTTGAAGTCGCTAGTCCGGATGACTATAACCACACCTTGATTATTCCAGAACCTCTATTATAACCGATAGGGCCCTCAAGTATATAACTCACACTATATAACTGATCGAAGAAGGAAAATCGGAATTCTTATTTGAAAATGAATTCCGAAGACCCCTATTTATAGCCAAAAATTCCGGACACGAACGTTTCGTCCGTTCAAGGTTCGTTGCATCCATTCCTGCATGTTTGACACTTGTTAAAACTTGTAGCTTAGTCATCAGGCCACCTCATGCCTGCCTGTAACTCAAGGTTCGTTGCGTCTGTTCTGAGGAACGTTGCGTCCGTTCTGCCCCTTCATCGTTGCATCCGTTCGCCAACGGAAGCTCCGTTCCCTTACTTATCTTTTTAGTTTTGATTAATCATGTAATTAATTAAATTGAGATGCGGGTTACTACATTCTCCCCATCTTTAGATATTTCGTCTGCGAAATAAAATCTAAAGAAGTAATCATAATGAAATATCAATCTTATGACTTATTATAACAACTGTAATTACATCTTTTACATGATAATCAAAAGTACAAAGCAAAAAACTCAGGATATTCTGCTAGCATATGGCTCTCGGTTTCCCAAGTTGCTTCCTAAACACCTCGGCACTGCCACTGTACCATCATAAGTGGTATAGTCTTGTTCCGAAGCACTTTTTCCTTCTTGTCTAGGATATGGAGTGGTCATTCAACATAAGACAGCTTTGGCTCTAGCTGAATATCAGAAGACTGAAACACATGTGATTCATCAGCTATGTACTGTCGAAGTAACGACACATGAAAAATATTATGTATACTGGAAAGATATGGCGGTAATGCCAAATGATAAGCAACATCTCCGATCTTCTCCAGTATCTGGAAAGGCCCAATGAAACGAGGTGATAACTTGCCTTTCACACCGAATCTCATCACCTTCCTAAAAGGTGACACTCGTAAGAATACATACTCACCAGGCTCAAACTGCAATGGCCTGCTGTGAATATTAGCGTAACTGGCTTGTCTATCTTGAGCAACTTTGATCCTCACACTACAAAAAAATATGGAAACAACAACATAGATATAACAACGCTTCGATCGTGAAAGTGTTGTTAAATGTTGTTTGTGGACCTTTGACAAAGTTTTTTATTCAAAGCGTTGTCTTTGAGCGCTTTTTTCGCCTCAACAACAACGCTTTTATTAAAAGCGTTGTCTATGAGCGCTATTTTCAACTCTACGACAACGCTCATTAGAAAGTGTTGTGGATGAGCGCTATTTTCTATTCTACGACTGTAACGCCCCGATTTTATCTTAATTGACTTTATTTGAGATAATCGAAGATTCCAGAGTTCATGAGCCGACTTAAATTTGATCAGGGTCCTTTTTGTAAATTTCGGAATTTTCAGGGACTAAAATGCAAATTTGGTATTTGTTAGATATTTAAGCATGAGTTTGAATTTTCTTCACTCATTCCCTTCCCCTCCAAGTCGTCTCCCTCCATTGAAGCGATTCCCAAGTTCTTCAAGCTTTTAGATTTCTCCCCGAGCTCGATCCGTCCATTGGAAATTATTTCTGAAGGCAGATTAGCGATCACGGCTGAGAGATCTTCGTTATATCGTAAGTATTTCTCCGATCAGATTCGTTCTATTTTTTGGATGTTGTTAGAATCGATTGAATTTGGAGTATGTTGATCTTGACAGAGTTCTGATCGTTTATTCTCTGTCGGTTTTGAAATAGAGCGTCGTTCGGATTTGTTATGAATTTTTAGGCTTTAATTCAAAAATGGGATTTTTGGATTTGTTGGATTGGATTGGATGAATTATTGTTGTTATGGGTTGTTGGGATTGATATTTAGATGTTTGCATTTTTGGTTAGGTGAATTTCTAGCAGTTATGCCGCCGGTTTGAATTTTAAGAATTTTGGAAGTTTTGTTGAGTTTTGGGATTATTTTGGTTTGGATGGATTGTTATTGTACTGTGCTTGTATCCGTACAGATTGATTGAAGATAGCGGAGTTCAGAATTGACAGCTTTCGAATTGTTGAAGAGTTGATTGAGGTTTGGTATCGAGTTGATCTCATCCTCGGAAGTTGACTTGAATTATCTTCATCGTTGAACTTTGTTTGGAATGGAATTTTGATTTGGAATTCTTTTATTGTCTTTGTTTCCAGGTTTGGAGCATCGATGTTTGAAAGAGGTAAAAGATGACTTAGATTGGAATGGAACGTGTGACTCATATCCGACTTGATTCGAGTGTTCCGAAGAATCACATACTTGCATGTTATTTGCTTTTACTTGAATTTAGTTGATTGAGTTATGTTTGCATTGCATTCATCTTGAGCCAAGAATCATTGATTTGAGCAGCGGGCAGGACGACCCTTTTATGATAGATGTTTTGGGGATTATATTGCGAGTGGCCTGGGTGTAGCCGTTTCACCTAGTGCTAGCATACTCCTTATAGTCGCACCAAAGTCTAGAGGATAGAGATACGTAGCACCACCTCGATCGGGAGAGTCGGTGAGTTGTTTACGTGATCTCGTCCTCGGGATCCCAAAAGCAAAAGCAGCAACTCTTTTGATTATCCGACTTGATAATCCCAGATTTTAAAGACATGCATTGCATTTATGCATATGAATTGAGTTTTAGATATGCTTGTGGAATTGCATGATTGTTAATTTATTATTTGGAAGTTGATGCATTTCGTTTGGAATGATTTTCTGTTATTGCATGTTGTCTCTTTTTACTGGGAATATTATTCTCACCGGATTATCCGGCTGTTGTCTTTGTTTGTATGTATACTTGGCAACAGGTGGGGCAAGACCGAGTCAGAGGCAGCATGACTAGGTGGTTGAGATGATAGACGTGAGGCCTTGTTGTTTTAGAAGTCGAATATGTAATCAAACTTAGATCGTATTCGAACTTATTTTGTATTGAATAAGCTAGACGAAAGCATGTTCTATTAGTTCGAGATTGTATAACTTTATAACTACCTTGTATTGGAGTATGCATGTGTATTAACGTTTTGAGTTGCGTTTTAATGCATGATTTTGAGTTTGATGTATCGAATGGCTCTTGGTTGAAGTTGCCAAGCAATTTCTGCTCTGTTCTATTTCTGCTGCAGGGGGCGCCCGAGCTGCAGTTTTTAGCAGCCGAGCGCACCCTAGTATGAGCAATCCAGCAGCTTTGAAGTTTAGGGCGAGCTCGAGCGGCGGTTTTTGACCGCCCGAGCGCACCCCCTATAAAAAAAAAAAAATTCTTGCTTTGTGTCTTGGATCTAGTATGCTTATTTGTTGTATAAATCCGAGATTAGTGGTTTAGAACCGAGGTCTCACATTAAGTGGTATCAGAGAGATAAGATTCTTGGACTGAACTAGAGTGAGCGGGTAGATCGAGTCCGCTTGAATTGGTTTCTCGCATGTGTTTGAGTTATTTAATTGATTTATTAAATACAATGCGAGCATGCTTTATTGTTGGAGAATTATTTGGATTACATGATTTTGTGATTTAAATTGTTAAGCATGACTTATTTGAGATATGAACTGTATTTCATTCGGATCCGAATTCCTATTGCTTGAGCAAGCAGCAGAGGTTTTTGGACACCAAATGGTGGAAGATCGAGGTAATTGTGTCCTAACTCGCTTGAGTATGAGATATTTGTTCTGGATGTATATTGAACAGGAATAGAACTGCATAGAATCCAGACAGGATAGAGTTATACTACGACTGATCAGATGGATATCTTTTCGGCATTGATTGAAGAATTATTGATGAGATTTCAGTCGTTTTAATCACCGACTCTGAAAAGTAATGAGAATGCCGCGAGATGTGAAAGCTGTTTAGTAGAGATGGATCAGACATGGAATTCTCTGGACTACACTTATGACTGATGGATTTTGGGTGAGTTCCCTTACTTCTTTTGAGGAATCTAGATGATGAATTCCCTTTTTGTTGAGCTTTTGGGTTCTTTAGTCTCAACTCTGGATTTTGATTGGAATAAGATTGAACTAGGCCGTATAATACTTAGGCTTTCGGATTTGGATTTTATTATCCGTTGAATTGTTCGTCTGATAAGAATTTTTGATTCAAGGATTTCTTTGATATTATTCTTTAGATGAACTGTTTATTACAGAATTGTGCGGAGGAATTCTCTTTGTTTGTAGTTGATGTTCTAATCTAGCCCGAATTGGTTGATAAACCAGTGGTTGGAGAGTTTTTTGACGTATTCTAGATGAGATTTCTGGATTGCCTCTGAGTCATGAGGTTAGATTCAGCAACGACATGAGATCAGACATCAACAACTGGGAGTTTGAAAGAAAGAGGTATTGAATATTGGACTGGTACTGAGAAGCATTAGTTGAGCTAGGAATTCTTATCGAGGATTTCTTATCTATTTGGAATAAGAATTGTACTGATCTTTCCGAGATTTTGAGCAACGTGAAGTAGCTTTTTGTACCGATCAGTTTTATGCTATTCGTCGATGTCTGAATTCTGTTTGAATCAAATTGTCTTCCTCGATTTTTATGGTCTAGATCGACGTCCTTATCTGAGATTGGAAGATTTATGAATTCTATCCCTGATTCTTCGAGGAATTCTTATCGTTGGTGAAGCTGATTACTTCGCAGAGTATGTTCTTTTGTTTGGACTTCATCTTATGATACCAGTTCTTATTGATTGCAGAAGAGATTGATCAGCGCTTTAGGACTTCTTACTCCTTTCTGTTACTGATGATCTTTCAGTACTTGGTTTTCTTCTTATCGAGATTTTGGATGTATTCTTATTCAGAGGAATTCCGCTCTATTCTAGCCATCGAGACATCTGAAGACGCTCGAGACTCAATGTCTGAATCTGGACTTTGAGCTCGCAACGATCTTATTGATTAGAAGATCTGTTATCTATTGTCTTATGAGGAAATTTTCGTGATATGTTATAATCTTAGGAGTTGGAGTATTTATTTTCGCAGACGGAACTGATTTGGAGACAGAGAAGAGGATTAGATAATTTGAGATTCTGACTGCGAATATTTTCCGAGGAATTATATGCAGCAGCTGATGCTCTGAGCCGAAAGATCTGTTCTTATTTTATCTACTATCGGTATTTTCTTTGATGGATGATTGTTACACTTCTGATTAGAGTTTGAAACAGATAGGAGGCCTATCAGAAATTTTTCTTTTGAGCCAAATCAGAATGGGATAGAGATTACGTTCGAGGAATACGTTACAAGATTTCTGTGATTTGTTTGAGTGAGTTGCTATCCGTGTATGATTGACGATTATTGTTCTGTTGTTGTATTCCCTACGGATTGGTTCTCAGACATGATCAGATGATGGATATTCTGTCAGAATTTTGTCAGATTGTTTTGACTGCCGGATTGGTCATTTCAGACAGAGATTTTTGTTATACCTTTTCTTCTGGATTAGTCTCCGAAGAGGTTTTGTTATTCCAGTTCATCTGAGTTCAATTGATATCCTCAGAACGACGAACAGCCAGAGCAGACGAGTTTAACTTTTGACGCTATGCCATGAGTTGAAGTGCTCGACTTAGCACTAGTTGGCAGAACTCCGGATTCTTGTGGAGACTTTGTACAACGACAGCTTTTTGGTGAATTCTTGAATGCACTTTTCAAGAGTTGTACAAGAAGAGAAGAAGATCCCTGTTGTTTGGAGTGAAAGAGTGGGTGCCCAGTGAGCCAACTTGTGGCTATGGGCTTTGATGACTCTTTGTACAAACGATCTTTTGTTTAATATAATTTACACTTTTATTAATGGCAATGACTTTATCTTTCTTCATATTGTTATATTGTGATATACTATTGTTGTTTTGATAAAGACCTTGAATATACTATAGTGTATGTAAGATGTGGTAGAACATGGGGATGTCTATCATGAAATACATCTTATAGTCACTGTATATTCTAAACTGTTCCTAGTCGATTGAGCCGTCCGATAATAAGGATAAGGATCGCTCGAGTTTGAGACTAGCATTTGCGATGCGGAGTACCACGTTTCATTGGTAGGGAACATGGAGATGTTCGAAGCATGCAAATGGATATTCATAGGATGAATAATCGAACTACCCTATCCGAACTTTCCAAGTGGTTATCACTTATCGAGTGGATAAAGTCCGCGGTTTTGGTTGTACACCATTAGTCCTTACTACTTGAAACATCATGGAGACTCTATATGCTAGTACTGTGCTTTGACTCGTTTACCGACTCTATGGGGGTCATCAGGTGTCGGGATTGGGTACAGTTACAACACATATAGGAGTCGATGCATTGTTGTCAAGGATTCACCACATACTTGCGAGTGTGGATATCCTATGCGATCTGAGGAGATATTAGTGTGACGAATATCTGGCCAGAGTACTTGATGTGATTTAAGAAATGGTTTCTTAGTAGCACATGCGATGTCACTAATTTGATCTTCAAGATGTATTGCATAGTTATCGAATCTTGAGCGACTCTCGATATACCAATGGTTGTTGATTCGATCGGGATATATGGATGAAGGGACCGTACTGTACGCTAACCAAAATCTACTAGTTCTTGTAGGCACTATCAGTGATACCTAGGGAATCATGGGGCGATGTTGCTAGGCGCTTTACCATGATTCGTTGGGCAAGTCGGAAATCGTTGTTCCGAGTCACAAGGAGTTGTGAGCCCACGGCTAGCTGTATCCCTGAACCATTGAGGGTCACACAGTGTAATGGAGTTTTAATCCCCGTTGAGATAGTTAAATTTAAAGAGTTAAATTTAATGAATAAAGAAGTTGGACTTCTTAAATAAGAGTAAGGGAGTAGGATTTCCTAAAATGACATAGGGATGTATATTTTTGGAAACCACTGAATTCGGATTCAGAAAATTTTATCTTGACTTTAAAATGTGCAGAAATGGTTTCTGTGCATATTGGTAAAATCGGTTTATCAATCGGAGTCACGATGAATTTTATATTAATTTCTGAACATGCGGGCTTTGCTTGTCGGACCTCAACTTATGACTAATGGGCCCTAAGGTGTTAGTGGCCTGCATTATAAATAAGTTATTGCAGTACAGAAATTACACACAACTGGTCATAATTGAGACAGGATTTTTCGAAAAAAAAAAAAAAAAACCCTAGCCTCCCCTCTCAATTCGGCCGCCCCCCTCCCTTCTCTGCGTGAGAAATTCCGGTCTGTGATTTTGAATTGCATTCTAGAATAGCGAATCAAATTCGTTTATTCTCTTCGTAGAAAACTTCTGATAGATTTTCTAGTGCAATCTATCAGAGGGATTAAACCTCTATTCGTGGACCTGATTGAAGGAAAGCTTGTTCATCAGTTCCAGGGAGATACAAGAAGCGCAGAGAAATCTGTGTGGTGTCCAATAATCTCGCTTCGAGATTGAAGGTAAAATTTAATAATAGTTATTTCATTTTACACACACAAATAATTTAATCGTTAAACGGTTGATACCCACACTGTGGAATTGTTCCATAATAAAAATTTTAAACTTCCGCTGCACCGGGTATCAATCGTGATTGATCTGAGAGCCGCGTTTTCGGACAGTGGTATCAGAGCCAGGTTGCTCAGATCAAACGATTAAATTAATCGATTGTACAAAAATTTTTGAGTCTTGCTTTTTAAAAACAAAATAAATATTTTAAATAAAAAAAAAATTTTTTCCGGGCAAAACCCGGGCAGCGATTGGATCGCTGCCCGGTGGGGCAGCGACGGTCGCTGCCCCAGGCGGCGCACAGCGCCGCCCAAAGGGGGCGCACAGCGCTGCCCAGCGCAGAGCGCTACGCAGGGCAGCGCTCGGCGCTGCCCAGGGGCGGCGCCAGGCGCCGCCAGGGCAGCGATTGTCGCTGCCCTAAAGGGGCAGCCGGGCTGCCCCGGCCCGCGCCCACGGGTGCGGGCCGGCCCGGGAGTGTCCCGGGCGGCCCGCGGGAAAAATTATTATTTTTTATTTAAATTAATTTTAATGTGTTAAAATTTTATTTTTGGTCCGGTCAAAAATTGTTTTTGATTGGTTCACGAGGCATCGGATCGAATTGTTCGAGTCCGAAAATTTTAAAATTGATTTTTGGATAAATTTGAATTTTTGGAAAATTTTAATATTTTATCCTTAAATTGAATTTTGAAATCAATTATTTTTGGTACAATTGATGATAAGATTTGATCTTATGTATATATTAAGTAAAATATGATTTTATCTATAAAATTAGATTCTGTAGATAAAATATGATTTTATTTAATAAAAGGTAAAATATGATTTTATATGTAAAATATGATTTTATATATAAAATATGATTTTATCCTGTTTAAATTTAAATTCCCATATGCATGATATCCAATAAATTAATTTTGAATTAAATGTTATTGGATAAGGATGATCGATTGCCATGACCAATTTTGTAGGTGTATGTTAGGAATTTACATTTGTTTTATTGTTGTTGGTTTTATTAATGGGCCTGGTTTATGGCCCAATATGAATGTCATATGTAATAAAAGTGGGCCTGGTTTATGGCCCGTTCCTACCCCTAAAATGTATCCCCTACTTGTCATTGCTATTTATTGTAAATACATTAGATTTAGTGGGAGATCAAGATTTGAAGATGGTGGGCCCAGCAGACAATAAAGACGAAGAAATGTAAATTGGAAGCTAATGTAATAGGATTGCATTGCATACTGCATATTACCTAGGATTGGACTAAGACTCGTGATTGGCAACCACGAGTCAATTAGAAATGGAATCGATCATCCTATATATAATATATGATATTATGATTGTATGCATGTTTTAGACATAATTGTATGAATCCGGCAAGCATACAATAAATTGAAAAATGATGAGACAAATTTTCATAATTAAAAATCCCTCATTTTAAATGTGATTTAAAATTGATATCAAGATAAATAAAGGAAATTTAAATTTTTTTAAATGTTCCTACCTTCCATCAACGGTCAATGTATGTGATGCTACCCGCGGATACGGTCCGGCTCATATTATTGGGGGGGCCCGTCCGTCGGAAAGCTGTACATTGGATCGACACATGTTGTAAGTTGGGTGGAACTCCCATGGGATCGGCTCATATTATTGGGGGATCCACATGGCGACCGTCCATCACAACTTAATATTGATGGGTCATCTTGACATGTCACTTTAAACGGCGTCATATTATTGGGCCCTTATTGGACATGAGGTAAAAACATGGGGGTTGCTTTGGAAGCAATTGGGCTCTACCTTTTGAGAATTATGGTTGGCTGATATTATTCGGGACCATAAGTTTGTCAATTGGACTCCATGTTCTCACTAAGGAAAAAGTTTCCCGCTTTCACTAGAGGGTAGTGAAATTGTTAAAATAGTGGGAGTGAGATTCATAAAATTAAATTTCGCCTATTTTATGTCTTAGTAAATTGCTTAAACAATCATTGATATATGTATGTTTTTCTTTTCAGTATTTCATACGATGAATTCGCGTAATCCTTTATTCTCGATCCTCGAACAAAACAAGTTAACTGGCGCAAACTATACGGAATGGTTCCGGAAGTTGAAGATTGTCTTGACTTCGGAGAAGATGCTCTACGTGTTAGAGAAATCACCTCCGAAGGAAGCACCAGCTGACGTAAGTCCGGAGGAATTGGCCAAACTTGATGCATGGTGGGACCATGACATCAAGACCAAATGCTATATGCAAGCCTCGATGTCTGATGAACTCCAGAGGCGATTTGAGGACACCGTGAATGCTGCTGACATTCACGCTCAACTCAAGGAACTTTTTGGGGCTCAATCGAGGGCTGAAAGGTTCGCTACTGTTAAGGAGCTAATGACGTGTCGCATGCGTGAAGGGACTTCGGTCCGTGATCATGGGGTACGAGTGATTTGGCTCATACAAAAGTTAGCGACCCTTGATTTGGTGTTGGAGCATGAACTCAACGTGGATTTACTGCTTCTGTCTCTTCCTTCTTCGTTTGACGGATTTGTGGTAAATTTTAATATGAACAAGATAGAGGCCACCCTTGAAGAGATGGTCAATATGCTTGTGACATATGAATCCACACTTAAGAAGGATAAGCCAGCTTTCTTGGTGGGCTCCTCATCTTCTGCTAAGAAGGGGCCAAGTATGAAGGGCAAGAAACGTTCTGCCCCACCCAAGAAAGTCGAGCCCGAGAAGAAGCACAAGACAAAGGCTTCAAACAATGGAAAATCCAAGGATGTTTGCCATTACTGCAAGAAGCCCGGTCATTGGAAGCGCAACTGCAAGGAATATCTAGAGCAGTTGGGAACTGCAAAGGGTATGTTCTATATTGAAATAAACATTTCACTTAATACTACTTCTTGGGTATTGGATACCGGATGTGGATCTCACATTTGCAATGATTTGCAGGTGATGACAAGAAGTCGCAGGCTTAGAATGGGTGAGACCCAGCTGAGGCTCGGGAATGGTTCCAGAGTTGAAGCTACAGCCATTGGAGATGTTTGTTTAATTTTGCAGAACGGAGGAATGCTTCACAGTCTGCCTATTCCTGAATGGAAATGGGAGTTTATCACAATGGACTTTGTGACCCATTTGTCGTTATCTCCGAGGAACTGTGATGCTATTTGGGTTGTGGTGGACCGACTCACCAAGTCACCGCATTTCATTGCCTATAGTCGAGAGTACAATGTGGATCGTATGGCTCGGTTGTACATTCAGGAGATTGTTCGACTTCATGGAGTGCCTGTGAGCATTATCAGCGATTGGGATCCCAGGTTCACTTCTAGATTCTGGGGGAGTGTTCAGCGTGCGATGGGTACTACTCTCAGTTTGAGTACTGCCTATCATCCGGAGACTGATGGTCAGTCGGAGCGCACTATCCATACTTTGGAGGATATGCTTAGAGCGTGCGTCATGGATTTTGGTTCAGCCGGGCAGGATCATTTGCCATTGATCGAGTTCGCGTACAACAACAGCTATCATACTAGTATTGGGATGGCACCTTTTGAGGCGTTGTACGGGCGACGTTGTCGTACTCCACTCTTCTGGGAAGAAATGGGGGAGAGACAGGCTGAGGGACCGGAGCTTATCCAGCAGGCGGTAGACATTGTCGATCAGATCAAGAAACGGATTAAGACTGCACAGGATCGTCAGGCCAGCTATGCTAATATCAAGCGTAGGCCTTTGCAGTTCGATGTCGGGGAGAAAGTGTTTTTTAGAGTGTCACCTTTCCGCAAGATTCTCAGATTTGTCCTTAAGGGCAAGTTGTCTCCCAGGTTTATCGGTCCGTTTGAGATCTTGGAGAGCATTGGCGATTTGGCTTATCGATTAGCTTTGCCACCGCACCTATCCAGTATTCACGACGTGTTTCACGTATCTCTATTGCGACGGTATGTGGCAGATGAATCTCATATTCTGCAGCGGTCTGAGGTTCAGTGAGCAAGGATTTGACTTATGTTGAGAAACCTATTCGTATCCTGGATTATACGGATAAGGTTTTGCGGAACAAAGTCATTCCTTTGGTTTTAGTTCAGTGGCAGCGCCGAGGCACTGAGGAAGCTACTTGGGATCTTGAGGACAGGATGCGTGAAGAACATCTTGAGTTGTTTTGATTTCATTCTTAAGTTGTATTCAGTTGCAAACTCTGTAAACGTTTGATTTGAATAAAGAATGTTTCTGATTTCTGTATTGCATTTGGTACTTAAGATCTGATTTCGAGGACGAAATATCTTAAGTGGGGGAGAATGTAGTAGCCCGTAACCCAAAATCAGTAATTAAGGAATTAATCATAATTAGTTGGATAGAGTTCGGAAGCTCCGAAGGTGAGTTCGGATGTTCCGAACAGGATCGGAAGCTCCGATGCAGGATCGGAAGCTCCGATCACCCCTATCCGGAGTCAACAAGTGATATTTTGACACGTGGCAGATCAGGATTTTCGGAAGCTCCGATGTCAGGATCGGACGTTCCGATCGAGGTTCGGATGTTCCGATCGAGGATCGGAAGCTCCGATCGTTGTCTATAAATAGAGGGCCGAGGCTTCATTTTCAATTGCCAATTCCGAGTATTTCCCTCTCCTTTCTAGTCTATTCGAGTTGTTCTAGCCTTCCTAGGCTTGACCCGGTGGTCAGCGAGGCGTTCGAAAGTCGTAGCAAAGTTGTGCCCAATTTCTGGAGGCATCGACATCAAAGGGCTAACGACGGACGAAGGTATAGTTTTTGCTTCCTATAAATATTTAAGAGTATCAATAGCTTAGTTAAGGCTTTTAGAGCACTTTAATGATAGTAGTATCATTTGGCAGTGTAGAGCAGACTATAGGCGTGGACCTAGAGTTGGTAGAGCTTGCACTGATTTGAGGTACGGAAGTACTGTTCGAGATATCCTGACTGAGTATGCATGTATTATGTGACTGCATAGTTTATATGTCATTGATTTATGCTGCATTCATTTGCATACTGAGCTATCTCCTTCGAGATGTCTGTTAGTAGGGTTTTTCCCTATCCTGTTAGTGGTTGGAGTTCCATCGATTTGGGTCCGGCATATCCACTTGTATTATGGTATGGGAGTCACCTCCTGAAGCGACGGCACAGCGTGCTACATACCAGGGCCCGGTCTGTCTCTGTTATCTGATCCTTGACCTCGAGTTTATAGGGAGTTCACTTTGCATGCATGTATACTCATACTCTCGTACTGAGCGTTTTATGCTCACGTCTCGTACTCTGTGTTTCTGGACCCTATTCAATGGGGCAGGTTTGCGTTTGGACGAGGCGGGTGGATCCAAGAGGGGCTAGTCAGTGGTTGACCGGCTGGAGCTTCGTCTAGGTTTTTATTTCTGTTGTTTTGAGGTTGATACAGCTATTCGATTTGGTTGTATATTATTTGGATAAATTACAGATTCCTTTATTTGGGATTGTATAATGTTTATGGTTTCCGCAGTTTTATTCTGATATCTGATAAATTAAGTTAATTGCATTCCTAAGTTCTGTTAGTAGGTGATCCGGGTAAGTGTAGTGACCCTTACCTAGATCACCTACTAAACAGAACTTATGCACACAATTAACTTAATTAAATAGATATCAGAATAAAACTGCGGAAACCATAAATGTTATGCAATCCCAAGTAAAGGCATCTGTAATTAATCCAATAATATACAACCAAATCGAATAGCTGTATAAACCCAAAACAACAGTAATAAAACCTAAGCGAAGCTCCAGCTGGCCAACCACTGACTAGCCCCTCCTGGATCCACCCTCCTTGTCCAAACGCAAACCTGCCCCATGGATAAGGGTGTCCAGAAAATACAGAGTACGAGACATGAGCATAAAACGCTCAGTGCGAGAGTATGAGTATACATGCATGCAAAGTGAACTCCCTATAGACTCATGGTCAAGGATCAGATAACAGAGACAGACCGGGCCCTGGTATGTAGCACGCTGTGCCGTCGCTTCAGGAGGTGGCTCCCATACCAAGATAACCGTGGATACACCGGACCCAAATCGATGTAAGTCCATCCACTAACAGGATAGGGTACAACCCTACTAACAGACATCTCAAAAGAGATACAGCAAGATGCAAATGAATGCAGCATAATATCATGGCATATAAATCATGCAGTCACATAATACATGCATACTCAGTCAGGATATCTCGAACAGTACTTTCGTACCTCAAAACAGTGCAAGTTCTACCAACTCTAGGTCCACGCCTATAGTCTGCTCTACACTGCCAAATGATACTACTATCATTAAAGTGCTCTAAAAACCTTAACTAAGCTATTGCATACTCCTAAATATTTATAGGAAGCAAAAACTATACCTTCGTCCGTCGTTAGCCCTTTGATGTCGATGCCTCCAGAACTTGGGCACAACTCCGCTACGACTACCGAACGCCTCGCCGACCTCCGGACCAAGCCTAAGAAGACTAGAATAGCTCCAAAAGGACTAGAAAGGAAAGGAGAACTCGGAATTGGAAAATGAAAGTGAAGCCTCGGCCTTCTATTTATAGACAATGATCGGAGCTTCCGATCCTTGATCTGAACGTCCGAACCCTGATCGGAACGTCCGATCCTGCCATCGGAGCTTCCGAAGATCCTGATCTACCACGTGTCAAAATATCACTTGTTGACTCCGGATAGGGGTGATCGGAGCTTCCGGTCCTGATCGGAGCTTCCGATCCAACCACACGTCATGCCTGACGTAATATTGATCGGAGCTTCCGATCCTGATCGGAGCTTTCGATCTCACCTTCGGAGCTTCCGAACTCTACCCAAGTAATTATGATTAATTCCTTTAATTACTCAATTAGGGTACGGGCTACTACATTCTCCCCCACTTAAGATATTTCGTCCTCGAAATCAGATCTTAAGTACCGAATGCAAATACAGAAATCAGAAACATTCTTTATTCAAATCGAACGTTACAAAGTTTGCAACTGAATACAACTTTAAAGAATGAAATCAAAACAACTCAGGATGGTCTTTACGCATCCTGTCCTCAAGCTCCCAAGTAGCTTCCTCAGTGCCTCGGCGCTGCCACTGAACTAAAACCAAAGGAATGACTTTGTTCCGTAAAACCTTATCCTTGTAATCCAGGATACGAAGAGGTTTCTCAACATAAGTCAAATCCTTGTCTACCTGAACCTCAGACCGCTGCAGAATATGAGATTCATCCGCCACATACCGTCGCAACAGAGATACATGGAAAACGTCGTGAATACTGGATAGTTGCGGTGGCAAAGCTAGTCGATAAGCCAAATCGCCAATGCTCTCCAAGATCTCAAACGGACCGATAAATCTGGGAGACAACTTGCCCTTAAGGCCAAATCTGAGAATCTTGCGGAAAGGTGACACTCTCAGAAACACTTTCTCCCCGACCTCGAACTGCAAGGGCCTATGCTTGATATTAGCATAGCTGGCCTGAAGATCCTGTGCAGTCTTAATCCGTTTCTTGATCTGATCAGCAATGTCTATCGCCTGCTGGATAAACTCCGGTCCCTCAGCCTGTCTCTCCCCCACTTCTTCCCAGAAGAGTGGAGTACGACAACGTCGCCCATACAACGCCTCAAAAGGTGCCATCCCAATACTAGTGTGATAGCTGTTGTTGTAAGCGAACTCGATCAACGGCAAATGATCCTTCCAGGCTGAACCAAAATCCAAGATGCACGCTCTAAGCATATCCTCTAACGTACGGATAGTGCGCTCTGACTGACCATCAGTCTTCGGATGATAGGCTGTACTCAAACTGAGAGTAGTACCCATCGCACGCTGAACACTCCCCCAGAATCTAGAAGTAAACCTGGGGTCCCGATCGCTGACAATGCTCACAGGCACTCCATGAAGTCGGACGATCTCCTGAATGTACATCCGTGCCATGCGATCCACAGAGTACTCTCGGCTATAGGCAATGAAATGCGCTGACTTGGTGAGTCGGTCCACCACAACCCAGATAGCATCACAGTTCCTCGGGGATACCGGCAAATGGGTCACAAAGTCCATTGTGATAAACTCCCATTTCCATTCAGGAATAGGCAGACTGTGAAGCAATCCTCCAGGTCGTCGGTGCTCTGCCTTGACCTGTTGACACACCAAACATCTCGAAACAAACTGATAAACACTGCGTTTCATTCCCTTCCACCAGAAACGAGTACGTAGATCCTTGTACATCTTGTTGCTCCCAGGGTGAATACTCAACTTAGTGTGATGTGCCTGAGACAAAATCTCCTCTCGCAACTCTTCGTCCTGTGGAATCACAAGCCTACCAGACAAACACAGAAAGCCATCTGACTGATAATGAAATCCAGACGAGCTACCCTCGTTAGCTAGATGAGCTAAACGATGGGTCTTCGGATCGGACATCTGAGCATCTCGGATCCGTGAGTACAAGGCTGGCTCAGATAATATCGCAAACATCTGGATACTCTGCATACCTTTCTTATGCTTTAAGGTATAACCTGAAGTACAACAGTCACTAATCGCACTAGACATCGAACAAGTCTGAAGTGCGGATAGTCGCACCTTGCGACTCAAAGCATCAGCGGTGAGATTAGCAGCTCCCGGATGGTACTTAATCTCGCAATCATAGTCCTTAAGAAAATCCATCCAACGTCTCTGCCTCATGTTCAACTCTGCCTGAGTGAACAAATACTTGAGACTCTTATGGTCGGTGAAGATCTCAAATTTCTCGCCATACAGATAATGACGCCAGATCTTCAAAGCGAACACAATGGCTGCCAATTCCAAATCATGGACTGGGTAGTTGTCCTCGTGAAGCTTCAGCTGTCTAGAAGCGTATGCGATCACATGCCCATTCTGAGTCAGGACACAACCTAACCCCTGAAGAGAAGCATCCGTGTAAACTACATACCCTCCAAATCCTGACGGTAATGCCAACACCGGCGCAGAAGTCAACCGCCGTCGAAGCTCACGGAAATTCTCCTCACACTCGGAGGACCACTCGAAATCCACACCCTTGCAAGTAAGCTGCGTCAACGGTCGAGCTAACTGAGAGAAGTTCAGAATGAAGCGACGATAATACCCTGCTAGACCCAGGAAACTACGGATCTCAGCAACTGTCGTCGGACGCGACCAATTAAGTACCGCTTCAATCTTGCTTGGATCAACAGAAATCCCTTCCTTGGATATGATATGGCCAAGAAAGACCACTCTATCCATCCAGAACTCACACTTGCTCAGCTTGGCGTACAATTGCTCATCTCGAAGAGTCTGCAGTACCAACCGCAAGTGAGAAACATGCTCTTCCATATTATGCGAATACACCAAGATGTCGTCAATGAAGACCACGACAAACTTGTCCAAATACTCCCTGAAGACACGGTTCATCAAATCCATGAATATAGCCGGCGCATTAGTCAAACCAAATGGTATCACTAGGAACTCGTAATGCCCATAGCGAGTACGGAATGCAGTCTTGGCTACGTCCTGATCACGGACTCTCAACTGATGATACCCAGATCTCAAGTCAATCTTGGAGTAAACTGACGTGCCCTGCAGCTGGTCAAACAAGTCATCAATGCGAGGCAACGGATACTTGTTTTTCACAGTGACTCGATTCAGCTGCCGATATTCAATGCACAGCCGCATCGACCCATCTTTCTTCTTCACGAAGAGAACAGGAGCTCCCCAAGGAGATACACTAGGACGAATGTACCCCTTGTCCAAAAGATCCTGTAGCTGATTCTTCAACTCACGCATCTCTGACGGAGCCAAACGATACGGTGCTCTAGAAATAGGCGAAGTACCCGGCATCAACTCTATGCCAAACTCGACTTCCCTAGCAAGAGGAAAACCCGGAATCTCATCAGGAAACACATCTGGAAATTCATCCACAACAGGAATGCTCTCTATCCCAATACTCTCAGCGGACAAATCAACTGCATAGATAAGGTAGCCTTCCCCGCCAGACTCTAGAGCTCGACAGGCTCTCAAAGCTGATACCAAAGGCATCGGGGGTCGCGCTCCCTCACCATATAAAAACCAGCTCTCACTCTCCTCTGGATGAAAGCGTACTAATCTCTGATAGCAGTCCACTGAAGCTCGATAGGTAGTCAACATATCTTTTCCCAGAATGCAATCAAAGTCGTCCATCGCCAGGACCATGAGATTCGCTAACAGAATGTTCCCTTCGAACTCTAAAGGGCAACCCATCACTAGACGCTTAGCCAAAGCAGATTGGCCCGTCGGAGTAGAAACAGACATCATTACGTCTAGTGCAATGCATGGTAACTTATGCCTCTTAACAAAACGTGCAGAAATGAAGGAATGAGATGCACCAGTGTCAATAAGTACAAGAGCAGGTATACCATAAAGCAGATATGTACCTGCGATGACTTTCTCATTCTCCTCCACAGCCTGATCATGTCTCAGGGCAAACACCTGGCCAGAAGCTCGTGGCTTCAAATGGGAACTCCCAGCAGACTGTCCCTGCGACCTCTGCTGTACGGTGGCCTGAGAACCCGATCCTGAACCAGAACCAGAACCGCCTCCCCCAGACAGTGGACAATCTCTCCGGATATGACCAGTCTCTCCACAACGAAAACAAGCTCCAGAAGCTCTACGGCACTTGTCGGATGGATGGTTCTTTCCACAGTGATCACACTTGTCCTTCTTACCGAAACGGACAACACCTCCAGAACCAGAGGAAGAAGAAGATCCAGACTTCTTGAAAGTTTGGGCACGGGGACCCAAAGAACTAGCAGGCCTCGACTGAGGGAAAGACCTGTTCCGCCGAATGCTGTCCTCCGCCTGGTGACAACGGCTCACCAAACCCTCGTAGGACATGTCGTCGCCAACCGCCACACGGTCATGGATCTCAGGGTTAAGGCCCTGAAGGAACAGATTATACTTCATCTCTGAGCTATCAGCAATCTCGGGGCAATAGGATAGCAGATCAAAGAACCTCTGCTGATACTCATCAATAGACATGGCTCCCTGTCGCAGACTCAGTAGCTCGCCTGCCTTCGACTGACAGAGTGCAGGAGGAAAATACCGCTTTTGGAAAGCTGTGCGGAACTCGGCCCAGGTGGCCACTCCTCTCGCCGCAACAAAAGGTGCAGAAGTAAACCTCCACCACCTGCGCGCACGCCCATCCAGAAGATAGCCAAGGGTCTCCACCTTCTGCTCATCGGTGCATTGGAAAGTCTGAAAAGTCATCTCCATGCGGTCTAACCAGTTCTCCGCATCCTCCGGAGACTCACCTCCAACTAAGGGCTTAGGACCCATAGCTAAGAATCGACGCACAGTGAAACGCTCGTCGTCATGGTGACGATGACGCCGTTCTCGACGAGGCTCCCGGTCGGCATCACCCCAACGCCCACCAACACTGCCATGAGAACTCTGGTCATCACGATTTGACATCTACAAAAATACCTCAAGATGAGACTAAATCCCAAGAAATCTTTTGCATGCTCTGATACCATAAATATAGTGACCCTTACCTGGATCACCTACTAAACAGAACTTATGCACGCAATTAACTTAATTAAACAGATATCAGAATAAAACTGCGGAAACCATAAACGTTATACAATCCCAAGTAAAGGCATCTGTAATTAATCCAATAATATACAACCAAATCGAATAGCTGTATAAACCCAAAACAACAGTAATAAAACCTAAGCGAAGCTCCAGCTGGCCAACCACTGACTAGCCCCTCCTGGATCCACCCTCCTCGTCCAAACGCAAACCTGCCCCATGGATAAGGGTGTCCAGAAAATACAGAGTACGAGACGTGAGCATAAAACGCTCAGTGCGAGAGTATGAGTATACATGCATGCAAAGTGAACTCCCTATAGACTCGAGGTCAAGGATCAGATAACAGAGACAGACCGGGCCCTGGTATGTAGCACGCTATGCCGTCGCTTCAGGAGGTGGCTCCCATACTGAGATAACCGTGGATACGCCGGACCCAAATCGATGGAAGTCCATCCACTAACAGGATAGGGTACAACCCTACTAACAGACATCTCGAAAGAGATACAGCAAGATGCAAATGAATGCAGCATAATATCATGGCATATAAATCATGCAGTCACATAATACATGCATACTCAGTCAGGATATCTCGAACAGTACTTTCGTACCTCAAAACAGTGCAAGTTCTACCAACTCTAGGTCCACGCCTATAGTCTGCTCTACAGTGCCAAATGATACTATTATCATTAAAGTGCTCTAAAAACCTTAACTAAGCTATTGCATACTCCTAAATATTTATAGGAAGCAAAAGCTATACCTTCGTCCGTCGTTAGCCCTTTGATGTCGATGCCTCCAGAACTTGGGCACAACTCCGCTACGACTACCGAACGCCTCGCCGACCTCCAGACCAAGCCTAAGAAGACTAGAATAGCTCCAAAAGGACTAGAAAGGAAAGGAGAACTCGGAATTGGCAAATGAAAGTGAAGCCTCGGCCTTCTATTTATAGACAACGATCGGAGCTTCCGATCCTTGATCGGAACGTCCGAACCCCGATCGGAACATCCGATCCTGCCATCGGAGCTTCCGAAGATCCTGATCTGCCACGTGTCAAAATATCACTTGTTGACTCCGGATAGGGGTGATCGGAGATTCCGGTCCTGATCGGAGCTTCCGATCCAACCACACGTCATGCCTGACGTAATATTGCTCGGAGCTTCCGATCCTGTTCGGAGCTTCCGATCCTGATCGGAGCTTCCGATCTCACCTTCGGAGCTTCTGAACTCTACCCAAGTAATTATGATTAATTCCTTTAATTACTCAATTAGGGTACGGGCTACTACAGTAAGGGTCACTACACTTACAGTCCATGGAATCTAAACTCCTCAAAATCAAAATACTAATAAACTGAATAATTCTAACGTAAAACGAAAGTATCGAGATAACAGTTATAATATCAAGTCATTAAGCTGACTCGTGATTATTCCAAGTGCTTCAAATACCCTTACGTGTGTCAGACCAACAACCCAAATTATCAAACGACTCAACTCTTAAAAAAAGAACTCACTCCAAATATATATATATATCATCAACTCTTAGGCCATATCTAAAGCTTATATTATACTTGACATCGAAACCAAAATTTATAACAAGTGTTATGCCACACCTGACCAATTACACGAGCCTATAAAAATTTAGGCCTTCATCATTCAGTCATCACAATATTTATAAGTCAGGCTGACAAGTTCCCAAATCTATTTATTTAAACGTAGTGACTTGAACGTCAAACCCAATAAAGCTTACATGGTAACACCAACCATGCGAACCCTTATGTATTATCAAAGATTATCAAATTCTTTATCAAACTAACTTCACAATTATTCTTATTCTCAAATATTCAAGAACCTAATACAAAACATACTTATCATCAATTTATACCTCATATAATTAATATTACAAACTTAAAACCACAAACCACCAACTATAATCTTATGGTACAAGTGTAATCTCCAAGAAAATCATGACTTCTTCGTTAAATGAAAAACCTTAATAGTTAAATGAATGACAATATGATATCTGTGAACCCGACTAACCTAATTTGACACAAGCGGACTTAATTCCAAAAAATATATACTAGCCTCTATAAAGTAACATTTTAAATTCACCAAAGAAGAAAATGATGCAACCCTCGATTAATCGATCTTGCGAGGAATCCTACTCTTGCCTCAAGCAATAATTCTATTGCTATCACATTAACTTAATACCTCTTATCGGAATTTACCTTTATTGTTCTGTCTTCCGCTCTTCATAAAAATTTCCTAGATAGGGTCCGCTACCTCTTACCATCACAAACCCAATAATTTACCAATGAAATCATTCTAACTTAAAATCAATAAGTTACTACAAAAATTCAAATGACAACCCATATATCATAAATATCAAAAATAGTTTCAACAAAATAAAATCGAATTCCCATATTCAAAATTCCTTGTGGTCAATCAGTCGTATAACATGTCTTGGGGCATACTGCATCACCACATATTCTTCACGTAAATCGCAATGCATAACTAAGTATTTTAAAACTTTGCTAACATAAATTCTTAAGTCATAACATATGCTCCTGATAAATCATAATAAAACATTTAAAACTTACAGACCGGTAGTAGGATTTCTGAGCTTCACGTGGCAGATGGACACCCTCCAAGGACCGTGCTTTGATACCAATTGAAACGCCTACTACTAATAAATGCGGAAATTTTTATTTTTTTTTTAATAATACTACTATACATACATGCCCATATATATATGTATATAAAAATAACATACTTTTTCTTAAATAACCTGAAAAAAATATTAAATAAATAAATCCTTAAAAATGTTTCATGCATCAATTTAAAATAATAAACAATGCTGTTGAAAAATCTCATATGCGGAAACAATAATAAAATAAAACATGTTTCAAAACTCAACATAATAAACTAAATAGTTGCGACGGTCACGGGGTCCACTGCTCCGTGAGCTCATAAGTCCTCACCACTGGTAGGAGCTACATAAACGTCATCATGCTCACCTGCACCATATAAGCGTAGTGAGCCTAGGGGCTCAACATGTCTAATCCTTTATAACAAGGTTAAAAATAATGCATCACATAATTACTAATACATATACATGTACATGAGCATGCATGAAAATATTTTCATCACATAATAAAACTGCTGAATCATAAACTGAATCATAAACATATTATTTCTTCATCATATATAACATAATTGAGCAATGCTTTTGAAACCTGAAGATGGTCCTATCCATAAGTGTGACGCTCATGTGTCGACTGATCAGTCTCCTGAACCAACGTACGATGGCGGTGATAAATCACCTACTATGGTAGTAAACTACCGAATCATATGGTTGATAACCACCCCTATGGTAGTAAAACTACCGAATTATATGGTGGAAAACCACCCCTATGTTACACATACTTCAATTTCCACCAAAATATTTTATTGCTCATCATTTACATAATTATATACATAAGAAATTTCATGAATGCATGCAATGAAAATAAGTCTGTAATATATATTTAATTAATTTTTCATAATATACTTAAAATAGACTTCATGCATAAAAATAGTTAAATATATATTCCGAATTTATTTATTTTTCATGGGTTGGTCCAGACTGCTGGTCACTCATCTGGGCCCATTAAACTTAAATAAAACCCAATAATCATATTTTTAGCCCAAATAACTTAATTAAACTTAACTGGGCCCAAATAAAATATTTAAGTCCATTAACTTAATTAAACATAATAAAATTCTAGACTGGCCAAAAATCCACTGACTGGTCCAAAAATATTCATGGTCTCTCAAGCCCATAAAAATTATTAAGCTAACTTAAATAAATTATTTAAGGCCCAAATAAAATTATTTGGAGGCCCAATTAATTTTCTATCTAATTATTAAAGCCCAAAATACACTTAAACTATTAAATACTTAAAAATTAAAATACTCGAGCTCGGCCCACCTAACCCGGGCCCGGACCACCTGACCCAACCCTGCTACTACCCAAACCCGACCCGGACCACCCAGCCCAAGCCCAGCCCAAAATAAAACCCAAAAGTTCAAAACTTAACCCAAACATATTTTTGCTCACAACCAACTCTGTGCAGCTGTACTAATTCCTTTCGTTCTCTCTGATCAGACAATATTTGACCATGAAACCACTTCTAGAACTTAGCCAACATCAAGACGTTTCCAACAAGCTAAAAATCTGCCCAAACGGTGGTTCGAGGAAGGAGAACAAAGCCTAGCAACATGCTGTTCTCCAAGCTCGCGTCCAGCCCTGAGCGGCTGCCGTAAATCTGATCGTTCTCCCTACTCCGGCCATATTTTTCCGTGAAACCACTTCTCAATCCTAGAAAACATCTAGGGGGTTCAAACCCTTCAGACCTCACCCCAAACCATGGCCTGAGGAGGTAGACCGAATCCTTCTCCATCAGAACCCAAATATGCGCGATCTGGTGCACCAGAGAAGAAGTGCTTCGTTTCAGACCCTTCCAGCCCCAAACTGACCACACCACTTGACCATAAGGACCCTCACACATGCACCCAGACGTTGGACATCAGTTTGGACCATCCCATGCATAAAAAAAACGTGAGCATGAATCATGAAAGCAACCAAATTTGTGGCTTGTTCATGCCATGAACGAAAATTCTGTACATAATCCATATATAACCTTAAAAAATGATGATTACAAACATAAAAACGAAATACATAGCTTATATGGTGTTGAAAGGAGAGAATTCAACATGCCTTGCTAATTATTATCGAATAATATCGCGTATACGGCTCCGGGACGACGAGACGGCGAAGAACTCCAAAAAAATCCTGAAGGGCATGGCTAAGGGGCTGAAGAAGATGATGATAAATCTGATGAATGATGTGGGGGAGGCGGCTAGGGGATTAACATGAGTTTGGAGTTTTAGGTTTAGTGAAAAAAAATAGATTTTTAGATTGATAATCTGTTAATTAGGAGATAATTGCATAATATATATAAATAATACTTAATAAAACTCAATATAAAACTACCATGTTGATAAAATACTTAAATCCCGAAATTAATAAATATGCTAATTTTAAAAATTAATAAAAGTCAATAAAGGGACTAATTTTGGCTAAAAATCAACCCTTAAATAAATATATAATTAAATACTAAAATTTTCTTGACCAAAATATCATAAAATATTATTTTTAAGGCTCATAAAATCTCATAAAATATTTTTGGCTCAAAAGTTGATATCTCGTCCGTCCTCGGTCCCGTCTACGCGATCAAATAACTTATTTAATCAAAAATCTAAAAATACAATAATTGCGGGTTAAATGCTAAAATAAATTTAAATCATGCATATAATTCACATAATAACACATAAATGTCATTTAACCCAAATATAAATTTTAAATAATTATTTTCCCTAATTATGCATGCGAATTTACGTATAAAAATTTCCGGATGTTACAATTCTCCCCCCTTAAATTGAATTTCGTCCTCGAAATTCGACTGATCAAAATTAATCTAATAACGGAGTCTCTCAAAAATCCAATTTACTAAATCCACGATTACCTATCTAGTTCCCAAGTTTCAGTATCCTAAACGTCATGCTTCTGTTGCGCACTCTGATAAACAAAATATTTTATCCTTCCTAGGTGTCCTCTTTATCTCCATCAAACCTACATTTATAAACTTCCGCTGCTGAAACACCTCGTAAAGAGAATCATTAAAATTTACTTGCATTCCACTGTAAACAAAATCTAACATTTTATACAAATCTTAGTACTATAATGAAAGTGAACTCACATACTTACCTCAACTTATACGTAAAACTCAAATATTAACTCTACTATTCATCTTCCTAAACACAACAATCGCACTATGCCAAAACTTGACTGATTTCATATGCTTATACACTCTACTCATCAATCCCCCAACATTCGTGAGCCGCACTTTTGTTCCCAAATTTATTTATTAAAACATAGGATTACAATATCAACTCCAATAAATTCAACTTGTAAAGCTTATCCACACACTAGCCTTCTATAACAAGTTAAACATCTTTGAGTTGAACATCTGCCATTCATCGCAATTTTCTTCAACTTATCCATTTTTCACTACGCTTCCAACTATTGAACACTTGAAAGTCTTAAATCTCGATTGCTATATATCCATGAAACCCAAAAAGTGAATTTAGTGTCAAACGTCATGTACAACATAAATTCTCCTAACGTCAGTAATATGCTTAAAATATATGAATTCTAATTTTGTGGTTAGTTTAGGCTTAAGGCACTCAGATTCTCCTATTGGAGGATTGAAATTCCCCTAACAGTATTTACATGTCATCGTCTCTAAATAGCGTAATCATATAACATTCAGTAGTTAATTCCATATCATTTCCTATTTGCCTCTACTTACAGTCCATGGAATCTAAACTCCTCAAAATCAAAATACTAAGTCAATTACCTAATAAACTGAATAATTCTAACGTAAAACGAAAGTATCGAGATAACAGTTATAATATCAAGTCATTAAGCTGACTCGTGATTATTCCAAGTGCTTCAAATACCCATACGTGTGTCGGACCAACAACCCAAATTCTCAAACGACTCAACTCTTAACAAAAGAACTCACTCCAAATATATATATATATATATATATCGTCAACTCTTAGGCCATATCTAAAGCTTATATTATACTTGACATCGAAACCAAAATTTATAACAAGTGTTATGCCACACCTGACCAATTACACGAGCCTATAAAAATTTAGGCCTTCATCATTTAGTCATCACAATATTATTAAGTCAGGCTGACAAGTTCCCAAATCGATTTATTTAAACGTAGTGACTTGAACGTCAAACCCAATAAAGCTTACATGGTAACTCCAACCATGCGAACCCTTAAGTATTATCAAAGATTATCAAATTCTTTATCAAACTAACTCCACAATTATTCTTATTCTCAAAGATTCAAGAACCTAATACAAAACATACTTATCATCAATTTATACCTCATATAATTAATAGTACAAACTTAAAACCACAAACCACCAACTATAATCTTATGGTACAAGTGTAATCTCCAAGAAAATCATGACTTCTTCGTTAAATGAAAAACCTTAATAGTTAAATGAATGACAATATGATATCTGTGAACCCGACTAACCTAATTTGACACAAGCGGACTTAATTTCCAAAAATATATACTAGCCTCTATAAAGTAACATTTTAAATTCACCAAAGAAGAAAATGATACAACCCTCGATTAATCGATCTTGCGAGGAATCCTACTCTTGCCTCAAGCAATAATTCTATTGCTATCACATTAACTTAATACCTCTTATCGGAATTTACCTTTATTGTTCTGTCTTCCGCTCTTCATAAAAATTTCCTAGATAGGGTCCGCTACCTCTTACCATCACAAACCCAATAATTTACCAATGAAATCATTCTAACTTAAAATCAATAAGTTACTAAAAAAATTCAAATGACAACCCATATATCATAAATATCAAAATTAGTTTCAACAAAATAAAATCGAATTCCCAAATTCAAAATTCATTGTGGTCAATCAGTCGTATAACATGTCTTGGGGCATACTGCATCACCACATATTCTTCACGTAAATCGCAATGCATAACTAAGTATTTTAAAACTTTGCTAACATAAAGTCTTAAGTCATAACATATGCTCCTGATAAATCATAATAAAACATTTAAAACTTACAGACCGGTAGTAGGATTTCTGAGCTTCACGTGGCAGATGGACACCCTCCAAGAACCGTGCTTTGATACCAATTGAAACTCCTACTACTAATAAATGCGAATTTTATTTTTTTTTAATAATACTACTATGCATACATGCCCATATATATGTATATAAAAATAACATACTTTTTCTTAAATAACCTGAAAAAAATATTAAATAAATAAATCCTTAAAAATGTTTCATGCATCAATTTAAAATAATAAACAATGTTGTTGAAAAATCTCATATGCGAAAACAATAATAAAATAAAACATGTTTCAAAACTCAACATAATAAACTAAATAGCTGCGACGGTCACGGGGTCCACTGCTCCGTGAGCTCATAAGTCCTCACCACTGGTAGGAGCTACATAAACGTCATCATGCTCACCTGCACCATATAAGCGTAGTGAGTCTAGGGGCTCAACATGTCTAATCCTTTATAACAAGGTTAAAAATAATACATCACATAATTACTAATACATATACATGTACATGAGCATGCATGGAAATATTTTTATCATATAATAAAACTGCTGAATCATAAACTGAATCATAACCATAATCATAAACATATTATTTCTTCATCATATATAACATAATTGAGCAATGCTTTTGAAACCTGAAGATGGTCCTATCCATAAGTGTGACGCCCATGTGTCGACTGATCAGTCTCCTGAACCAACGTACGATGGCGGTGATAAATCACCTCCTATGGTAGTAAACTACCGAATCATATGGTGGATAACCACCCCTATAGTAGTAAAACTACCGAATCATATGGTGGAAAACCACCCCTATGTCACACATACTTCAATTTCAACCAAAATATTTTATTGCTCATCATTTACATAATTATATACATAAGAAATTTCATGAATGCATGCACAAAAAATATGTTCGTAATATATATTTAATTAATTTTTCATAATATACTTAAAATAGACTTCATGCATAAAAATAATTAAATATATATTCCGGACTTATTTATTTTTCATGGGTTGATCCAGACTGCTGGTCACTCATCTAGGCCCATTAAACTTAAATAAAACCCAATAATCATATTTTTAGCCCAAATAACTTAATTAAACTTAACTGGGCCCAAATAAAATATTTAAGCCCATTAACTTAATTAAAAACAATAAAATTCTAGATTGGCCCAAAATCCACCGACTAGCCCAAAAATATTCATGGGCTCCCAAGCCCATAAAAATTATTAGGCTAACTTAAATAAATTATTTAAGGCCCAAATAAAATTATTTGGAGGCCCAAATAATTTTCTAACTAATTATTAAAGCATAAAATACACTTAAACTATTAAATACTTAAAAATTAAAATAGTCGAGCCCGGCCCACCTAACCTAGACCCGGACCATCTGACCCGACCCTGATACTACCCAGACCGGACGCGGACCACCCAGCCCAAGCCCAGCCCGAAATAAAACCCAAAAGTTCAAAACTTAACCCAAACATATTTTTGCTCACAACCAACTCTGTGCAGCTGTACTAATTCCTTTCGTTCTCTCTGATCAGACAATAGTTGACCATGAAACCACTTCTAGAACTTAGCAAACATCAAGACGTTTCCATCAAGCTAAAAATTTGCCCAAACGGTGGTTCGAGGAAGGAGAACAAAGCCTTGCAACATGTTGTTCTCCAAGCTCACGTCCAACCCTGAGCGGCTGCCGTAAATCCAATCGTTCTCTCTACTCCCGCCATATTTTTCCATGAAACCACTTCTCAATCCTAGCCAACATCTAGGGGGTTCAAACCTTTTAGACCTCACCCCAAACCATGGCCTGAGGAGGTATACCGAAGCCTTCTCCCTCAGAACCCAAATATGCGCGATCTGGTGCACCAGAGAAGAAGTGCTTCGTTTCAGACCCTTCCAGCCCCAAACTGACCACACCACTCGACCATAAGGACCCTCACACATGCACCCAGATGTTGGACATCAGCTTGGACCATCCCATGCATAAAAAAAACGTGAGCATTAATCATGAAAGCAACCAAATTTGTGGACTGTTCATGCCATGAACGAAAATTCTGTACATAATCCATATATAACCTTAAAAAAATGATGATTACAAACATAAAAACGAAATACATAGCTTATATGGTGTTGAAAGGAGAGAATTCATGCCTTGCTAATTATTATCGAATAATATCGCGTATACAGCTCCGGGACGACGAGACGGCGAAGAACTCCACAAAAATCCTGAAGGTCACGGCTAAGGGGCTGAATAAGATGATGATAAATCTGATTAATGATGTGGGGGAGGCGGCTAGGGGATTAACATGAGTTTGGAGTTTTAGGTTTAGTGAAAAAAAATAGATTTTTAGATTGATAATATGTTAATTAGGAGATAATTGCATAATATATATAAATATTACTTAATAAAACTCAATATAAAATTACCATGTTGATAAAATACTTAAATCCCGAAATTAATAAATATGCTAATTTTAAAAATTAATAAAATTCAATAAAGGGACTAACTTTGGCTACAAATCAACCTTTAAATAAATATATAATTAAATACTAAAATTTTCTTGACCAAAATATCATAAAATATTATTTTTAAGGCTCATAAAATCTCATAAAATATTTTTGGCTCAAAAGTTGATATCTCGTCCGTCCTCGGTCCCGTCTACGCGATCAAATAACTTATTTAATCAAAAATCTAAAAATACAATAATTGCGGATTAAATGCTAAAATAAATTTAAATCATGCATATAATTCACATAATAACACATAAATGTCATTTAACCCAAATATAAATTTTAAATAATTATTTCCCTTATTATGCATGCGAATTTACGTATAAAAATTTCCGGGTGTTACACAAATTATCGTATACAGTATTTCAAATCAATATGTTTTTAACTACCACCTGTTTACATCATATAAACGGCTTCATCTTGGTAGTTTCACAAATTACTCTTTCAAATCATGATCTCATTTCAATTTGTGGAGTTTCTAAACTATCACTGAACTAATCTGGTCAACGATTTGCAACTTCATCAGAAACTCCTTGTACATTTAACTTCGAAAACATACTATTTCAGTTCCATCTAGTTGCTCTATCTTCTGATAAAACAATTATTGGATGAATCCCAAATTCATTGTTGTGCATTTTCTTCAAAATCTGATATTTTTTTTCGGACATATCAAGCACAATCAGATAATCAATCATAATAGAATTCATTCATTCTGATCTGAGGCTTCAATTCATATCTTAATCTGGTATTCTGTACTGAATTCTCATCGCTTCAGTTACTTTCTGTGTTTAGTTCATTCTCTGAACAGTTCTGGCTTACTTCCAATCGAAAATCATTCTGATTGAGGATATATTCATCTGAATATTTAAACCAGAATACACAGAAATCTAAAATCAATTCATCAGATGTCTATTCCATTCCTCATTTCTATCTCTAAGTACAGACAATTCATATCATCTAATCCAAAAATTCAGGGATTAAATTCAAATTCTTCTATCAGTTACGAGCCAACAATCTTAAAATACGCTGAAATATCATCAAAGGATCAATAATTCTCAAAATCAAAAGAATAAATCAAGATTGAGAAAATCCCTCAATCAAGGTCATCCAAAAAAAAATCAAATCGTCTGGATAACAAACTCTGCAAAGTGAAAACAACTCACCTGCATTGCATAACTCAGAATGAGTGAATCAACACAGGCTCTAAAAAAAAGCAATGTGCCATGAGAGCCAATCAATATTCAATCATTCAAAAATTATATCTCCAGTTGATGTAATTCGATTCAGCATAATCAAAGAAAAGACTCATCTGTAACAGATTTTCATAGCATCCTCTATTTTCTAAGCCTCAAAATCATTATTTAGCTCATAATCTCATTGCGTCGGTAATTTATCAATTCATCAATTCGCTATTGAATTCCAGTTCGCAACTGAATCTAAAGTCAAAAATATTACCGGAACATCTCTGTAATCTCTATTCATTGGCATACCTATCACTGCTGGTTTAGATCTTGAACATATCTAGTGCATCAAATATACTGATTTCAGAATATTTCTGTAATCAAACATCATATATCAAACCGAAATCATAGAATCTTAATTCGAGATTCTATATCATATCAACTTATTCATATGCACGTTATGTTCTTGCTGATCTAATTTTATCGCTTCTTATCATCAATTCTTCTATTAATCTGTATTCGAATATTGCATCATCATCTATCATGCAACATAAACAGATATTTCAATACGAACAAAAATCATCTTCAGTTTTAGTTCATCGAAGCAATAGTTCCATTCTTCCGTTCAATTCACACAGTCTCTTTTCTGATACAGAGGTGATCATATAATAATCTTTCAGCTATCATGAATCTATTGCACCAATAATAAACAGGTCAAAACAAAATAAATCTGTTACCTGAAATTTCATTCTCAGGTGCAATTTCATTCTGATTCTCTGTATACTTCTAGAATAGAAATTGTAGCTACATATGTGTTTTTCTCACACACCGTAGCATCTTTACAATTTTTGTCCTTTTGCTTCATCATTCAGCTTCATTTATATTAAACAAGACTAGGTCTTTCATAACATACTTCAGTCGTCAGCATTTATTCAGACCTATTTTTCGAATTCAAGCCATAACTAAACAACTCAATCTTGAGCTTCTGATCATTTACAATTCAAAGAATTATAATAGACTTGAAATCTAACAAGACATTCTTCAATACTCAAAATATTCAGCTTCTAAAAGGTATATTTTTTTTTCCTTCTCATCATTTCTATCTGTTGTGGCAAAGAAACATTAATAAAACTCTGTTATAAGCACTTACCAACAAATAAATATACCTCTATTTGGTCAGAATTTATTCGTCAAAATCTATCAGCTAGTTGCTAGGTCTTGAAGTTGGTTGACAGTCAATCTAATACATCATTCATCGGTATCTTCCAGATATCTGAACATCAGTTCTTCAGAAAAACTTCTACCTGCAATATATATATTCATTCGCTGATATTCTGTTTTGTTCAATCAGAGAAATTTCATTCAGCTGAGCAATAATACAGTTCTGTTCAATCTGACCATACCATTCTGTTCAGTCTGGCCATACAACTCTGTCAATCTGGGGTGCTTACATCACCCAAAGAACAATATTCTCTTTGATTCTGGGTGCTTACATCACCCGGGGAAATTCTTAAAATAACATCGATGAGAATTCGAAAATTTACAAATCAGTAAATTAATCAATTTAATTTCAAAGGTAGATCAAGAGCACATGCAATTAGTAAATCATCGAATCAAATACTGTATAATCATGCAATACTATAAATGCATATGACTCACTCTACCCCGCTCAGCTTCTATCTCAGGTTGTGGGGACCTCAGGTTGCTAATCTCGTTTTAGGGCAACTAATGATTAATTAAACAATTAATCAAACAATTAAAGAATAATAAATCAAGAGCAAAAAAAAAATTAATTTTTTTTAAAATTTCAGAGCCTCGCTCGATCGGGCAAAGTCAGCCGATCGAGCGAGCAAAAATATCAAATTCTCGGGTCTGCACAAACATTGGCCTCGCTCGATCGGGCAAAATCTACCGATCGAGCGGGCAATAAAAGTCACATTTTCTGCCCAAGAATCACAAGCCTCGCTCAATCGATAACTTTCACCCGATCGAGCGAGCTACCCTCTACTCAAAATCTGCTGCTGATCTTTGCTGTCAAAACGTTAGTACAAGGTATATATTCTCATCCAAATCAATTCTATGCATGTTATAAAATCTGAGAACATGCATAAATTAATATACCAAGTTCTTATCAACAAATCATACAATATAATACATCCGATAAATAGCATAAAAGACATAAATCAACAAGCTACACTAACTCTCAAAAGTGAGCTTCTAAACAAGATTTCAATGTCAAGTTCAATGCTATTTAACTATCATTCTTCAACTTAATCCAAGTCCACACTTGCTACATCTCTCTGCCGAGCTATCAATGTTCTCTCAACCAAGCTCCTGCCCCACCTGTTGCAATGCACACATACAAAACAAAGCAACAGTCGGATAAACTCCGGTGAGAAATCATTCTCAGTATAATCAACATATAAATGCGTTAAATAAATTCATATCAACTCTAAACATATCAACTCAAGAATAGAGTAAAAATAACGCATATATCGACTCAAACATTAAATCAAGACTCAATTTATATAGCGCGCTTATCTCAAGAATTGATTCTTATCACTTCATTGCCATCAAGATTTGTAACCGATCTTGACATGGATATCCATCTAACGAGTTTGTAAACGACTCGCAAATAAGGTTAACCGCAACCTTGGCATAGAATCAACTCAATATACAATCATATCAAAAGCAATAAAGATCCACTACCTGTGATGGATCGACAATAACATAAGTTCTACCTCAAAAACAAGTACTTAAACAAGTATGTGATTTGTTTGGGATAACTCAAGAATAGTCGTTCTTGAGTTTCACAGTTCCTGACTCGCGATGTCGTCATTATACCTTTCATTCTCGAGTTGACGATGTTCCACATCTGGATAGGAAGTACAACTACTCCTTCAAGAATCTGATCATTCAAACCTCAATCCATCTTCAATCAAATTCACTTCAATCTTGATCGCTTCTTCTTCGGTTTCAAGTTGAGGTTCTTGAGTCAATATTCTCCTATTAAACTCTGAAACATATCATCAAAACATGTATATCAAACCTCATTCTATTCAATCATTTCAGAATTGAATCAAAATCATCCATATAGATTCAATCAACATCATTTCAAAATTCAACTTCTTCTTATTCGGTATAACTCGGAGTCTTGCATCGTTCGTCTTTCAAACGTGACTGAAACTGAGAAATAAAAATGCTATATCATTGCTAACATTTCACAAACATCTCAATTCAATCTTTGGTTATCAAAACTGATCCTAAAACATCAACCGGCGTTGTAGCGATTGAAAATCGGTAACCGACTCGGTATCGAATTCCTTTCTAATCAATTCAGTCATTCGTATCACTTATATCAGCTGAATTCATCATTCAATTCATCATATCAGCAGCTAAATATATCAAATGTAAGCTGTACATCATAACAAGTTCATTCCTTAGTTCATTTTCATTCCAGCTTCGATATATAACGGCATACGAATTCAAGAACACAAACATCAAGTCATAATCTGATCTCTGCCAAATTTCGTTCTTCAAAACATGCCGAGATAACAAAATACTTACATCAATACAAAGTCTTCATCGCAAGATTCCAGAACATCTTTCGGAATCGAAATCGGACAAGCGAAACAAAAGTTATCGACGTTTGAAAATTGAAAAGCAAAGGAAATGGAAGAGGGTTCGAGCTCCTCTGTTCTCATTTCTGAATCTGATATTGACATACACGTATCAAGGCTGAGTAAGCTTCAGAAAAATGGATATGTATTGAATATTTACAATTTAGTCTCTCAAGTCTTCATTAATTGCAATTCAATCCTCGTCTTTCTTTTTAATTCAATTTCAATCCAAAATAATTTAAGAATATTAGAATTCAAATCGAAACTCTAAATATTTCCAAATTAAATATACTTGGATTAAAATAAATTAAATTCGGATTAATTAAATAATCCCGACCATTTGCACTTTAGCCCTTGCAACTTCGATATTTTCAAATCAGTCCCTGATCGGGTTGTATCTTCAAAATTAATCTTTGTTAATTCCCGAAACATGGAATTTAATCTTAAATCCCATAAATATTCAAATCGAATATTTATTCTTTTAATTTAAGAATTCTCGGAATTTAATTCTCAAAATCCGTAAATTCTCAAATTAAATATTTTGGGCTCGGAAATTAAATCTATAATTTCTTTCACTTCTCAAATCGATATTAACCCATAATATGGAATTTAATTCTCAAATACCATAATTAATAATTTAATATTTTCAGGCCTTACAAACATCCCCTTTGCCGATGCTTTGGAGCAAATGCCGAACTACGCAAAATTCATCAAAGAGGTGATGTCCAAGAAAAGGAAGCTGCAATAGAATGAGGTGGTGAATCTAACTGAAAAGTGCAGTGCGGTGCTACAAAAGAAGATGCCACAAAAGCTTAAGGATCAAGGGAGTTGATCGACGGAATACTAACACTAAAATTTGCTCTTAAAATCTCTCAATTCCAGTCGAAATAATCGCAAGTGCACGATTCAAGTTATAATAAGATGTACTGAGTATGAGTATCGTCCTCAGGGACCAAACAATAATAATTTGTTTCTTTAATTTATAACTACACAAAGTATCAAAAATTTTATTTTGGATTCTATCTAACATTTAACACTAAGAACTCAATGTAAATAATTCTAAATTTCACAATCACGAAACCAATTTGCACCACTAAAAGAAATAACAATTTGAAAGTATTTTGTTGGAATTTCGGTTTACCTTTCCCCTAATTGAACTGGACGATTGGAACTTAATTAATGCGCATAAATTTGGCAAAAATCCATGTAACATTCACACTCTGTCTCGAGGTTATGCCAAAATAATCAAATCAGTGAAACAATTAAATCTCTCTAATTATTTATCACGGCCGATTGCTTTGCGTTCTATGAATTCTACAACTTTCAACCTGGTGGTCTATGGATATTAACATGTACTAAATACCATATCTCTATGCATATTTTAAGTCCATGGATTCTAACATTCGTCCTAATTATGAACCTATCTCTCGACAGCAATTCACAATTTACGAATCTATGTTAAGGGTAGCTAATCATCAACATAGAGAAAAACACATGATAAAATCAATTATAAACATAAATCAAATCTCAATACGTCCGGTGATTCAATCACACTACAGTGTTTCGGGGTTCGGATCCCCTTGATTCCAACAAAATATAAGTTTAGCTACTGAACGTCATTACAAAATTCAATCTAAAAACAATGCTTAACATAAAAATTCAGAAAAGTTGAAGAGAAAAACTCCCAACGGAGATGAGAAATCTTCAATATTCAGAGCCGCCTCCTCCTGTCTCTGTGCATGTGTCCAACCCTCAAAACTGTTTAATAACATCCTATTTATATGGCCCAAGAGTCCTCGTCAAACCAATTACCCGAAATAAAATATTTCCCAAAATTACGTGCAGGCGCCCGAGCGGTAGAAAATAGCCGCCCGGGCGCCTGAGCTCTGCCTCGAGGGTTTTTCTTCAAACGGGAGTGCGCTTGGGCGGTAGAAAAGTGCCGCCCGAGCGCCTGAGCTCTGCCTCGAGGGTTTTTCTTCTAACGGGAGTGCGCGCGGGCGGTAGAAAAGTGCCGCCCGAGCGCCTTGTCTTTTTCCAGAAATACAAAGTCCTTCTCTTGCTTTCCTCACGGCCGCATGCATGCAATGCCTTATCACTATAAATCAGCATTTCCTAGTGATTTTCTGCAGTACAAATAAATAAACCAGAGGAGTGACTACAAACACAATAAAACAAAAAAAACAGAACAAGAATGGTAATGAACCGACACAACGTAACCGAAACGAATGCAAAACAAACACAAAACATGCAAAATAACGCACAAAAACGACTCCTATCAACCTCCCCAAACTAACCTTTTCCTCGCCCTCGAGCAAAATAGGTGACAATTCTAACATGCAGAAACAACAAAAAGACGACACAAGTAGGTAAAATCAACCTTCTCAAGCCTCAAAACTTTTTCCAACAGAAACCAATCCAATCATATCAACATGCTGACCTTTTAAAACAAAAATTTTTTTAACAATAACTAGCAAACCTTGCAAACTTAAGAATCTCACAACTCCGTTTTTGGAATACTCTACTCCGAATTCAATTCACATATTCTATGATCATAAGGACTTTTTCAGTTATACTGGGATCAAGATTTAGAAACATTCAATGATACACACACTCACGACTGGTATAACTCAACGAAAAATAGTGTGTGCATATTTAGGTCAAGAATCCACATTCATTAACCGTGTCTATCAACAGTCCATCAGCAAAATTCCTACAACCCCTCTCCACTAGTATATTGGGCAACTGTAACTCGGTCAATAGGTCTTATTCGGCTTATAATGCCAGGCTAGGTTAATGGCTCCAAATGAAGGACAATAATTCAAAGAGGGAGTAAATGATGATCATTCTCTACAGTCTACTCCTTTTGACTCACAAATTCGCACCTCTTCTCATTCATTGATTTCCAAATTTTTCTTTTCTTTCACTAGCCTTCTGCCAACATTCTTTTCTTTCTTTATTTTCCACCACTTTTTTTTTTCTTTCTTTTGTACTGAACACAACCAACACACCATTCCAATCTCAATTTTTCATTCGGAGCATAAACAAAAATAAACTACATTCAATTTACTCCCCACAAGGTAGGAATGAGTGTTTAAGCTATGGGTAGAAGTTATAGGATATTGAACAAAGTCGAATGGGGCTTTACCACACGTTTTCACGCATGCCATTCGTTTTCTATTAAGCTCAAATTAGGCACTAGGGACACATTAAGTCAAGGGTGGTTTGAAAAGCACAAACATAATTCAAAAAGAATTGCCTATATCACTCCTAAATCACAGTATACCCGTATTGCACCTCAAGGGATGTTTGAACTTGTTCTAGACAAATTTCAATTCACAGTTAACTCATACAGATCTCAATCAGTGCAGAACAGAGAATCATCAGTAGTAAGCGATGCTTACACCAAAACAAGCTTCAGATTATGCACCTCTCATGCTCATATAAACATGAAGGCTCAACTGGGCATCTAAGGATAGTTCACAAAAAATTTTAAGCCCAAAGATCAAACAAATTGCCTCAATCATATCCAAGTTTGTATGTTTCAACTTCAGATTCAAGTATACCTCACAGAGTGTTTAGAGATCTATTCATCGACTTGGTTGTACTAGTTCAAAACTATTTGTCAAGCAAAGAAGATTATTTTTTTTTTTTATCATTGGATTTTTGGTTTCATTCACAACACTTGCAACAATAGTACAAACGACTCGAACGAACAAAAAGCATGAAAATAGAATGAAAACACAAAAGAAACAACCTCCCCAAACTAAAGACGAGCATTGTCCCCAATGCTACTTGACACCACCAAATCTAAAAACACATAAAGAAACAAAAAAACAAAAAAACAAAAAAACACTAATCACTCCCCTGGTCTGAATCAGAATCCTCCTCATCGAGGTCTTCGGGCAGATCCCGAAGCGGCGGAGCATATTGGAATGAGAAGGGCAGAGGATACGACGGTGGAACTGGATAAGCTGCAGGGTCCATCCCAGCATTTGTGAGCAGCCCTCGCATCATGGCATTGGTAGATTCGTTGTGGGCTGCATTAACCTCCTGGCATTTATCCATGTGTTGCACCCAGGCAGAAATTTCTCTCAGTGTCTCATTTGTGGTGCGTCGAGCAGGGGGTGGCTTAAGCACATTCCTCGATGATTGACCGGGTCCAGAATGTGCCCGGCCATCAGATGTAAACTCCCTGAGTCGGAACAACTTTTTCGCCCTCAAAATAGTGTCATCCACCTCCTGCGTTGGGTGCAACCATTCTTCGTCATCCCGGTTGGGACACTAGCTCGCACACAAAGTGCAGAAACAATGGTCGGAAAGAATATCGTAATGTTGGAAGTGCGAATGGACGTGTACAACTCTCGATTGATAATCCGTCCGACATTGAGCGGCCATTGCTTGTGCACGGCATACAGCAGCACCGCCCTGCTCATCAACACCTCATTGGTGTGGGATACCGGCATTAATCTATGAGTCAGAAAAGCATACCACAAGTCCGGTTCCAACCGCAAATATTTTTCTTTAAAAGACACAAATTTCACTGAGTTTTTCCAAACGTTTCCATCATAGCACAGAACATTAGTAATTTCATTATAATCCGGGTTAGCCTTAAATGCTTGAAATTGGCTATCATTCACATCCGGAGTTTCCAAAAAATCATTAATAGCGGCAGGAGTGAAAGAAGCCATCTTACCCCGCACGAAAACCGTGCTATCTGTACGCTCGACGGCATTGGCGTAGAACTCTCGTACCAAGGGGACAATCGCCGCTAGAGGTTGTTGGCAAAATTTGGTCCATCCTCGAGCCACGATGCCAAGGGAGGCGGTGCGTTCTTCGGAGAGATTGAATCCCCTCTCTGAAATTGGATTCCTATTAGATTTGGCCGCCTCCTACCTCGCCTTAGCTTCTTCCGAGATGAATTTCCCATCTATGATGTTGGATGGGGTAGCCCTAGAAGTGGCAATCTTTTGTTTCTTTGGCGCCATGGTGTACGAAACTTGAAGAATCAATTGATGGACCTGTGAATTGGAGAGAACAAAGAGAAGTATGGAGTGAGAGAGAGAGACAGCGAGAGAGATTAGGGTTAGGAAGAGGAATTAGAAAGAGAATTGTAAAAGAATGAAAGGGGGATCGGGTTTTATTTTTTTCTGAGTCTGCGCGATGAGCCCGAGCGGTAGAAAACAGCCGCTCGGGCGCACCCCCTTTTATTTTTTAAAACACTGAACAGAAGGGATGCGCCTGGGCGGCAGAAAATAGCCACTCGGGCGCACCCCCTTTTTTGAAAAAAAACATGAAAACAGAAGGGATGCGCCCGGGCGGCGAAAAACAACCGTCCTAGCGCATCCAAAAATATTTTTTTTTAAAACTAAAACTAAAACGAACAAAAACAAAATTAAATAAAAGAGAAAGTAGAATGTAGTTCTCAATTTAAAGTCGAGAGCTTGACTTTTCTTCCTCCCCAAACTAGTCTTGGTCAGTCAATGTGGTGATGACCGGCATGTAATCAATGTCACCCCCCACGTAGTGCTTAAGACTTTGAGCATTGACCGTAAAAGACTTGTTTCTGGCATCTTTGATCGCAATGGCCCCCGATGGATACACTGTGGTGATTTTATAGGGGCCTGACCACCTAGACTTTAGTTTCCCGGGAAACAGCCTCAACCGGGAGTTGAATAGCAAGACAGCATCTCCTTCCTTGAATTCTCGCTGACGAATGCGCTTGTCATGTATTCTCTTGGTTCATTCCTTGTACGAAACCGCCATATCATATGCACTGTCGCGGAATTCCTCCAGTTGATTAAGCTCCAACAATCTCTTTTCACCTGCAGCAACAAATTCAAAGTTTAGGGTCTTAGTAGCCCAATATGGTCTATGTTTTAACTCAAAAGGTAAATGGCATGCCTTTCCAAATAACAGTCTATAAGGGGAAGTGCCTAAAGGTGTTTTAAACGCGGTCCTATAGGCCCATAAGGCATCATTAAGTCAAAGTGCCCAATCTTTCCGATTAGTACTCACACTTTTCTCCAAAATCTGTTTGATTTCTCGATTGGACACTTCCACTTGGCCACTGGTCTGGGGGTGATATGGGGTAGAGACTTTATGCTTGACACCATATTTTTTTAAGAGTTTGTCAAAAATTTTATTGCAAAAGTGGGTGCCACCATCACTAATGATTGCACGGGGTGTACCAAACCGATTAAAAATATTTTTCTTCAAAAATTTCAATACAACCTGTGCATCATTTGTCGCATAAGCTTCAGCCTCTACCCATTTTGAAACATAATCGACTGCGACCAGAATGTATTTTTTTGTCATAGAAATTGGAAATGGTCCCATGAAGTCGATTCCCCATACATCAAATATCTCACACTCAATGATATTATTTAAAGGCATTTCATTTCGGTTTGAGATATTACCTGTCCGTTGACATCTATCACAAGATAATACAAACAAGCGCGCATCCTTAAAGAGATTGGGCCAATAGAACCCACATTCAAGTACCTTTGCTGCTGTTTTGACTGGCCCAGCATGGCCACCTACCTCACGATCATGACAATGACTGAGGATGCTTTGCATTTATCCTTCCGCCACACATCTTCGGATCATTGAGTCAGCACATATTTTAAACAAAAATGGTTCCTTCCAAAAATAATGCTTGACATCTGATAAATTTTTTTCCTTCTGATGGAAAGACAGATTATTTGGGAGTGTGCTTGTGACTAGATAATTCGCAAATTTAGCATACCATGGTGAAGTTTTTATGGCAAAAAGTTTTTCATCAGGGAACCAATCATCTATGACATCTATCTCATTTGTTGCACCATCAGCAATGCATTCTAATCTAGATAGATGATCAGCTACTACATTTTCAACACCTTTCTTATCCTTGATCTCTAAATCAAATTCTTGCAAAATTAAGATCCACCTAATCAGTCTAGGTTTCGCATCTTTCTTTGCCAACAAGTGCTTAATAGCAGAGTGATCTGTGTATACTGTGATTTTTGAGAGTACAAGGTATGAATGAAATTTATCCAGTGCAAATACTACAGCTAACAACTCTTTTTCAGTGGTGGCATAATTTAGTTGAGCTTCATTAAGAGTCTTGCTAGCGTAGTAAATAGTTTTGAATACCTTGTCTATTCGTTGGCCAAGCACTGCGCCAACAGCAGAGTCACTTGCATCGCACATGACTTCAAATGGAAGATCCCAGTTCGGTGATGTAAGTATTGGTGCAGTCACCAGTCTTTCTCTCAACACTTCAAAGGCCTGCAAACAATTTGAATCAAAGTCAAAAGGGGCATCTTTCATTAGCAAAGAAGAAAGAGGTTTGGAAATTTTTGAAAAATCCTTAATAAACCGCCGATAGAAGCCGGCATGGCCCAGGAAACTTCTGACTCCCTTGACTGTCGTAGGTGGAGGCAAATTTTGAATAACGTGCACGTTGGCTTTGTCCACCTCGATCCCCTGCTCAGAAATTCGGTGACCCAATACTATACCTTCTGTCACCATGAAATGGCACTTCTCCCAGTTCAGTACCAAATTTGTCTCCTCGCATCTCATTAAAACAGAATTCATGTTATGCAGACATGCATCAAAAGATTTACCGAAAATAGAGAAATCATCCATTAAAATTTCTAAAAAATTTTCGACCATATCATAAAAAATGGCAGTCATGCACCTCTGAAAAGTAGCAGGAGCGTTACATAACCCGAAAGGCATACGTCTATAGGCAAACGTACCATATGGGCAAGTGAAAGTCGTTTTATCCTGGTCTTCAGGTGCAATCGCTATTTGATTGTATCCCGAATACCCATCTAAAAAACAGTAAAACTCATACCCAGCCAGTCTCTCTAGCATTTGATCAATGAAGGGGAGGGGAAAATGATCCTTACGGGTTGCGTCATTTAGTTTTCTATAGTCTATGCACACACGCCAACCTGTAACTGTCCTAGTGGGTATCAGTTCATTTTTCTCATTATGTATGATAGTAATTCCCCCATTCTTTGGTACACACTGCACCGAACTCACCCATGGACTATCAGATATATGATAAATGATACCTGCATCCAGAAGTTTGATTGTTTCAGCTTTTACAACTTCCTGCATTTTTGGATTCAATCTCCTTTGTGGTTGGACCAATGGGTTGGTGTTCTCTTCCATTAAAATTTTGTGCATGCATAAGGATGGATTGATTCCTTTGATATCCGCCACTTTCCAGGCAAACACACTCTTGTGTTTCTTGAGCACCTCCATTAGTCTGGCCTCCATCTCACCTTTCAAAAAGGAAGATATTATAACAGGTAACTTATCATTCTCACCTAAAAACATGTATTTGAGATGGACAGGTAATTGTTTCAATTCCACAGTAGGTGGTTCCTCAAGGCTTGGTTTTTGGAGAACTAAATCCTTCCGGTCACCAAGGTCTTCAAGTCTAAGCTTTCCACCTCTTCTCCATGACTGGTTGTCATTCAAATATGCGGTCATCTCTTAAATTCCATCACTGAGAACGTCCACTTGCTCAGAGATAAGTGCAGCTTCTAATGGTTCTTGAAAAGTATCCTGCACATAATCAAATAACAGTGAGTCCACTACATCCAGTTGAAAACATTCTTCATTATTCTGAGAAAATTTTAAAGCATTAAAAACGTCAAATGAAATTTTCTCTTCTCCCACTCTTAACAGCAACTCCCCCTTCTGGACATCTATTAATGCCTTTCCTGTCGCCAGGAAGGGTCTACCCAATATGAGTGGCATGTCCAAATCCTCTTCCATATCTAACACCACGAAGTCCACGGGGAAGATGAATTTGTCCACTTTTACAAGCACGTCCTCGATTATCCCCCGTGGATATTTGATGGACCTGTCTGCCAGTTGTAACGACATTCTGGTGGACTTTGGTTCTCGCAAGCTCAATTTCCTGAACACAGAGTAAGGCATTAGATTTATACTAGCACCCAAATCACATAAAGCTTTATGAAATTGAATATCATTAATCACACAAGGGATAGAGAAACTCCCTGGATCTTTTTGCTTTAATGGGATTTTATTTTGCACCAGTGCTAAGCAATTCTCAGTCAGACTAATCATTGCATGCTCCTCCAGTTTCCTCTTGTTGGAGAGGATCTCTTTCAAGAACTTTGCATAACTTGGCATTTGCATCAATGCATCGGCAAAGGGAATATTAATATTCAATTTCTTGAATACTTCTAGGAATTTTCCAAACTGAGAATCTAGTTTTGCCTTCTTCAGGGCTGCAGGAAAAGGTGGTGGCACAACAATTTTTGCTTGTGAAGTGGGTGAAAGTGTTGGGATAGATGACTTACCTGCAATTCTTGTTGATGTAGCCAATTCTGGCTCTTTCTCGACCTGTGGTGCAGGCTCTACTATCTTCCCACTCCTAAATTCAATTGCTTTTACCTGCTCCTTCGGATTCTTCTCCATGTCACTCGGCAAGGTACCCTGATCTCTGCTGAAAATTGTTTTGGGCAATTGCCCTATCTGATTCTCCAGATTCTTTATTGAAGCATCTTGATTCTGCATCCGGGTTTCAGTAGATAATATGAATTGCTGCATCATCTGCTCTAAACTCGATTTCCCTTCTTGAGGTTGTCTGCCGTAGTTCTGATTCCCATATGGCTTATTGTTCTATCCACTCCACGAGAAATTTGGATGTTGTATCCACCCTGGATTATAGGAGTTCGAGAATGGGTCATTCCTTGGGCAATTTTGATTCCCCATTTAACGTGCCATAACACCCTCTAGTTGAGAAAATGTTTGACAGTCTTTCGTGAAATGTTCTGCACCACATTTTTCACACCATACTTCTTGAACTTGCATCACAGAGTTTCCTATACTCAGTTCCTCAATTCTCTTGTTCATGACTTCAAGTTGAGCGGCCACTCCTTTCAGATAAAAGGTGATAGCTACTAGATGCCATTTCCTCAATTAATTCATAACCATCCTCTGACGATTTTCGCAGTAAATTTACACCTGCAGCTGCATCTAACATGGTATGATTAGAGTGAGAAAGACCATAATAAAAAGTTTGTACCACAAGACCGTCTGATAATTGGTGGTGTGGACATCTCCTTAGTAGATCTTTGTAGCGCTCCCATGCTTCATAAAATGTTTCCTGTTCTCCTTGGGAAAAATTTGTGATGTCAGTTCTTAGTTTCATTGACTTAGATGGTGGAAAGTATATGGTGAGAAAAGATTTCGCCAGATCATCCCATGTCATGATGGAACCTGCAGGTAAATTTGTCAGCCATGCTTTCGCCTTATCTCGTAGTGAAAAAGGGAATAAACGCAAACGAATAGCGTCATCAGAAACTCCCTGTATCTTGAATGTATCACAAATTTCCAGAAAATTTGTGAGGTGCACATAGGGTTCATCAATGACAGTCCCGCCAAATTGAAGTGTGTTCTGAATCATTTGAAGAATAGTAGGTTTTATCTCAAAGTGATTTTCCGCTACAGTTGGCCTGATGATGCTTGGTCTAGAACTTTTGATGTTTGGTAAGGCGAGATCCATCATGGATCTGTAAACTGGTTGTTCTTGTTCTTGTTCTTCTTCCATTTCTTCTTGTTGTTGCCTTCTTCTTCTTCTGTGAAAAGTTCTCTCGATTTCTGGATCAAAAGGCACTAGTTCTTCAGATGAGTGTCGCATGCACTGCAAGAGAATCCTGCAGTTCACAGATGGAAAAGAGTGATTAAAATTGAAATAGAGAAAAACCAAATAAAACAAATTAAAATCTCAATATTCCCCGGCAACGGCGCCAAAAACTTGATCAATGGAATACTAACACTTAAATTTGCTCTAAAAATCTCTCAATTCCAGTCGAAATAATCGCAAGTGCACGATTCAATTTATAATAAGATGTACTGAGTACGAGTATCGTCCTCAGGGACCAAACAATAATAATTTGTTTCTTTAATTTTTAACTACACAAAGTATCAAAAATTTGATTTTGGATTCTATCTAACATTTAACACTAAGAACTCAATGTAAATAATTCTAAATTTCACAATCACGAAACCAATTTGCACCACTAAAAGAAATAACAATTTGAAAGTATTTTGTTGGAATTTCGGTTCACCTTCCCCCTAATTGAACTGGACGATTGGAACTTAATTAATGCGCATAAGTTTGACAAAAATCCCTGTAACATTGACACTCTCTCTCGAGGTTATGCCAAACTAATCAAATCAGTGAAACAATTAAATCTCTCTAATTATTTATAACGACCGATTGCTTTGCGTTCTATGAATTCTACAGCTTTCAACCTGGTGGTCTATGGCTATCAACATGTACTAAATACCATATCTCTATGCATATTTTAAGTCCATGGATTCTATCATTCGTCCTAATTATGAACCTATCTCTCGACAGCAATTCACAATTTATGAATCTATGTTAAGGGTAGCTAATCATCAACATAGAGAAAAACACATGATAAAATCAATTATAAACATAAATCAAATCTCAATACGTCTGGTGATTCAATCACACTACAGTGTTTTGGGGTTCGGATCCCCTTGATTCCAACAAAATATAAGTTTAGCTACTGAACGTCATTATAAAATTCAATCTAAAAACAATGCTTAACATAAAAATTCAAAAAAGATGAAGAGAAAAGCTCCCAACGGAGATGAGAAATCTTAAATATTCAGAGTCGCCTCCTCCTGTCTCTATGCGTGTGTCCAACCCTCAAAACTGTTTAATAACATCCTATTTATATGGCCCAAGAGTCCTCGTCAAACCAATTACCCGAAATAAACTATTTCCCAAAATTACGTGCAGGCGCCCGAGCGGTAGAAAACAGCCGCCCGGGCGCCTGAGCTCTGCCTCGAGGGTTTTTCTTCAAACAAGAGTGCGCGCGAGCGGTAGAAAAGTGCCGCCCGAGCGCCTGAGCTCTGCCTCGAGGGTTTTTCTTCAAAGGGGAGTGCGCGCGGGCGGTAGAAAAGTGTCGCCCGAGCGCCTTGTCTTTTTCCAGAAATACAAAGTCCTTCTCTTGCTTTCCTCACGGCCGCATGCGTGCAACGCCTTCTCACTATAAATCAGCATTTCCTAGTGATTTTCTGCAGTACAAATAAATAAACCAGAGGAGTGACTACAAACACAATAAAACAAAAAAACAGAACAAGAATGGTAAGGAACCGACACAATGTAACCGAAACGAATGCAAAACAAACACAAAACATGCAAAATAACGCACAAAAATGACTCCTATCAGGATTTTTACTATTCCTTGCACAATTAGTTCTTCTTATTTTAATTATGCACTTTGCGATTTAGGATCTAGCATTAATTTAATGTCTTTGTCTGTTTTCAAGAGCTTAGGACTTGGTGAGGTGAAGCCCACAATGATCGCATTACAGTTGGCTGATAGATCTATTACATATCCGCTTGGAATCATTAAAGATGTTTTGGTAAAAATAGATAAGTTTATTTTTCCTGCGGATTTTGTGGTGTTGGATATGGAGGAAGATGGAAATATGTCATTGATATTGGGGAGACCGTTCTTGGCTACTGCTGAAGCAAATATTGATGTTAAGAAAGGAGAGCTGTCGATGGGAGTTGATGGTGAGAAAGTGATCTTTCATGTGTTCAATGAGGCTAACAATCCATCCACGGAAAAGGTGTTTATGATTAAAGAATCAAAGAAGATGGAAAGTTGTCGTGCAGATGTTAGTGCTATAAAAGTGCCAAGAGAGAAGGATCCACCGGTGCTAAAGAAGAAGAAAAAGAATAGAAAGAAACCAAAGATCAAGCGGATTGTAGAATATATTTGGAGGGTGAAGGAACAAGGAAAATCCTAAAATAAAGCGGAACCGGGCTGAAAGCAGCATAGAGTCGGGCTATGGACTATAAACTAAGCGCTTTTTGGGAGGCAACCCAAGATTTTTTTTGTTATTTGCTTTATGTTGATTTGTTTTTTTTTTATTTTATTTTGTTGTTTTTAATATTTTGTGCATGTTGAGACTAGAAATCAATAATGATTTTGAGCTGTGTAGGGGAAAAAGTATGGAGCTGAAAGAGTTTAGGAGCCACCTTTGATGAAAAGTTTTGAGTGATTAAGATGGTGTCAAGTACTGAAGCTTGGTGCCTAAGGTATGTGTCCCTTGTTTTTAATGAATATTGTACATTGAGAACAATGCACAATTTAAGTTTGGGGGGATGTTTAAAAATTGTGAAAATCTGAAATTTTTTATGAGTTAGTTGGAGTTGAAGGCATGATGTTGTAATTATGTTGGCCTATGATGAAAATAATTTTTGGTGTTAAAAATGTCAATGCTAGCTATATTTAATCTTGAGTTTTCACTCATATGCACTATGTCTTGATTGTCTAGAACCTAGTGAATAGAGAAACTTTGTGATATTGTGAGTGAATTGGATGATTTGATTCTTAACTTTGGTGATTTATACTTGAAACCGAGATAGACTTTTACAAGCTTAGAAATGATTTAGGCAAAATTTTTATTGAATGATGAAAAGTTGCCAAAGCAACATAAAATTTTTTTGTTAAAACAAACTCCATCCGGGCCTGGAAAGGGATTGAAATTCTAATCACCAATCCAAGGCTATGTTTGCAGAAAAAATGGGGTTGATGCTTCATCCGAGCTATAGACGAGGGGATTGAAATCCGAATCCTATCTTTAGTTATAGCTAAGTTTGCGGGTAATTTATGGGGCTAAAATAAATTTGGATGCAAAATCCAGCGATGTTATGAAAAATCTTTGATATAACTTGAAAAATCCTTTTGATCTTAGTGAGTAGAAGTTGAACATGGTGGAGACTGTTTTGAAACTAGAGAGCGGAGTTGATGATTCTATGAAACAAACTTGTTGCACTAGTGTATCGAAAGCGAGGAGGATAGACAAGATTGGTGAATCACACACGCACGAGAACTCTTGAGAATATTAGCCTACATGTGTATTTAATCTTGGAATGTAAAAATTCGGAGGCTAACTATATTGCTCATTATTGTTTTGCTCAGGACTAGCAAAAGTCTAAGTTTGGGGGAATTTGATAAGTGCAATTTATGCACTTAATTTATATATGATTTTTCTTGACTTTTGTGATGTATCGAGTGAATATTATGTGTATTAGTTGTTGTTTTTGTGAGTTGCAAGGATTGACGCAAAAGTAGCAAGAAGAAGCAGAATGATGCATTATGGAGTATCAACTTCAGAAAATTACTGGAAATTATTTAGGCATCAAAATCAAATCTCTACCGTTCAGAATATATTTTAGGATTTTTGAAGCTACTGTCAAAATTTCAGCTCAATCCGACGGTTAGATTGAGAGATATGATTTTTTGAAAACTGTCGCGCGATGCAGAATTTTTAACCCGAGAGGCATGCGCGGGCGCGCCTCATTCACGCGCGGGCATGCGTCAGGGCAAATTTTGAGCATCCGGAGACAGAGAGTCATGCACGGGCGCCCCTCTCTTCAGGCGCGGGCGCGCCATCGCGAAAATCAGTTTTTTGGGTTTTTCGGGAAGGAAACCTTTGAACTTTTGTGGGCTTTTATTTATTGGATTTGAAGCACATATCAAAGGGAGTTTTTTGCACACAATTGAAAAAAAAGCTGCCGCACATCAGAGGAGAATCAAGGATCGATCGAGAGAAGATTTTGGAGACTTTGGAAGAGAAAATTCTGCACAAGTTGGAAGAACATCAAAGAACAAAGGTGAAGTTAGATCGTCCGGACACGGAAGATCAAATATTTGGATTTGTTTTCTTTCTCTTGAATTTATATTATTTATTTGATGTCTAGTTTCATGAATATGAATTGGTTTCAACTATTTTTGAGTATGAACTAAACTTTATATGTCTAGAGGTTGATGTAGCCTGGTCAAGACATGTTTATGAATTTTTTATTTTATTAAATTGAGTTCTTCTAAATTAATTGTGATTCCAGTTTTGATAGTCTTTTCAATTTACTGGCCATAAATTGATTTGTCATATTTATTTAGAAACCGGCACTCGGGAGAGGGGATTTAGAATAGGATCAATAGAATTCACACTATTAATTGTTTATTTATCTCGAAAGAGTTTATAACTTTAATAGAGCCTAGAAAGAACATTATTTTATACATATCACTACACGTAAATTCTCAATAGGGATATTAGAATTGATCGGTGGTTGATACACTCTATTTGATACTCGGGAGAGGGAAATAGTATAATCTATGTGTTCTTGGTTATTAATTGAAATGAACTCATGAAAATAGATTAATTAGGAATAAACATTGTCGAGACTAGGTGAAATCAAAACCTCTAGACTATTTCTCTCTGATTGACAATCTCTTAAGAATTTTGTGTGTGCGCGCTTTGCAAACTTCATTATTTATTTAATTTGTCAACAATTCTCTAAAGTTTGATTTTCTAGATAAAATTAAGACTATTTTAATTACAAGTATTGAATATTTTCAAATTACTCCTTGTGGGATCGACACTCTCTCTTTCACTATATTAAAACTTGACACTCGTACGCTTGTGTAGTAACCCGCAATTAATCAAGGTAATTAAGGTAATTAATTACTAAATTATGCCTAAATAGTCCAAGATAAATCGGACGGTCCGAAGAGGAGTTTGGACGGTCCGAAGTGGATCGGAAGCTCCGTGCCAAGATCGGAGGCTCCGATCGAGATCAGAAGCTCCGTCGGCAAGATCGGAAGCTCCGATCTGGATCAGGGCACACGTCATCGTTTACGTCAGCAAGGTGATGTCATGGCTGACGTAATATTGAGCGATCGGACGCTCCGAAGGTGCGATCGGAGGTTCCAATCAAGTTCGGATGGTCTGAACGGGGTTCGGAGGTTCCGATCGCCGTCTATAAATAAGGGGCCCGAGCCCTCATTCTGTGCACCAATTTCCCTCCTCTCCTCTGGTTTTCGAACCTTATTACTTAGATCTACGGAGTTCTAGGCATCCTATTGGGAATCCGGAAGTTGCCTAGCGATCCCGGCGTCGTAGCGGAGGTGTGCCTAAGTTTTGAGGCGATTCTACGCCAGCGGGCTGACGACGGACGAAGGTATAATTTGGCTTCCTAAAAATATTTAGGAGTATGAAATAGCTTAGTTAAGGCTTTTAAAGCGTTTATAGTGATACATGGACTTTTGCATGTGTAGACGCAGTAGAGCAGACTTGTAGGCTTTGGACTTAGACGGGCGTGCTAGGAGTTGACCTGCAGTGTTAGAGGTACGTAAGTACTGACCGAGATAGCCGGCATGATATTTATACATATGTGTGTGATGCATGATGTATGTGCTGTATTGGCTATGTTTTACTGTTTTTAGCACATGCATATGTTTTTACGGAGACTGCATCGGGTATGATGTGAGTCATGACAGTTTCCATCAGTCGAGGCGATTCTTCCTGAGGATTCGTGTCTTGGGAATATACGAGTACCACGCGGAGTCACTCTCTTGCCCGGTACAGTGTATTCCAGGCGCCATGAGTAAAGTGATTTAACCCTGATTTTTAAAGTCATGTGCATGCTCATATCTGTATTTATATCATTGCTTCCGTATTGAGCGTAGTCGCTCACGCCCTTTATGTTTCGTGTTTTGGGACACCTTGTGGCAAGTCAGGTCTGAGGCTGGACGGTCCCGGTGGTTCCCAGCAGGGTTGAGGTTGCTACCGTGCAGAGGTAGTTGGTTAGGGATTCTGATACCCTAATTTCGATTTGGTTGTATAAAGAATTATACACTGTTTCTATCGTCGGTTGTATTCTGCTGATTGGATTTGTTGTACTTTGGAATTATCCGCTATTTAACGCTTTATTTATTGTTGCTTGCGCTAATCACTCTGATTAGGTAGTGGATCCGGGTAGGGTTGCTACATTTATTGGTATCAGAGCGCATTGCAACTGGGAATTAGTAAAGCGGATTTTAAGAGTTGTCTGTTGTTATTGACAGATGGCAGATGATGATTATGAGAGTCAGGCTAGCAGTGGTCGTTGGGGTGATCCACCAAGGAGACATCACCATATACATCATCATGAAGATCATAGGCGTTTTAGTATGAACCGTTTTCTTCAGATGGCTCCTAAGCCATTGGTAGGTGGCGAGGCTCCTGCAGTTGCTGAGGACTGGTTGGAGCGTATGGAGAGTTGTTTTCGGGAGTATCAGTGTACTGAAGCCCAGAAGATGGAGACTTTAGCTTTTGTTCTAGAGGGAAATGCGAAGAGGTGGTGGAGAGCTACTTCTACTCCGTTGATTGCCGTCAAGGGTACAGCTACTTGGGCTGAGTTTAAGTCTTCCTTCGAGAAGCATTACTTTCTTCCAGCTTTGCGTCAGACGAAGGCGAGCGAGTTGCTGAGTTTGCGATAGGGTACTATGACCATTGATGAGTACCAACAGAAATTCTTTGAGCTTCTTTCTTTCAGTCCCCATATTGCGAGTAGCTCAGAGACGATGCACGATCTATTTCTTCAGGGCCTTAACCCTGACATTCATCAGTTGGTTGTCGTGGGCAGAGAGAGGAACTTCGAGAATTTGGTGAACAATTGTCACCAGGCAGAGGACAGTCTGCAGAGGAACAGGACTTTCGGATCTTCTGCATCCAGACCATCTAGCTCTTTGGGTCCAAGGGCCCAGTCTTTTAAGAGACAGGGTGGTACTTCTTCTTCTTCTTTCGGATCTGGCGGTGTTCATCGTTTTGGTGATTCACGACATTGTCGTCAGTGCAAACGGAAGCATCCCCCAGGACCGTGTCCTCATATCACTGGTGTTTTTTTTCAGTGCGGCCAGGAGGGTCACATGAAGAGAGATTGTCCCACTTTGGCCGGTACAGTGAGTGGTTCGGGGAGTGTTGGTGGTTCTCAGACCACTATCTATCAGCCACCGCAGTATCAGCAGCACCCTTCGCCGCAGCAGCGTCAGCAGTCGCAGCCATCGCACCGACATCATTCTCAGTCTTCTTCGAGAGGACAGTCATCGCGCCCGCGTGCTCAGGAGCAGGTGTTTGCGCTGAACCAGGAGCAGGCTCAAGCAGATAGTGAGAACATGATTGCAGGTACTTTTAGTTTGTGCGGTTTTCCTGCTTATCTTTTTATCGATACCGGTGCTTCGCATTCATTCATATCAGCTCGGTTTGTTAAGAGGCATAGATTACCTTTTGTTTCCTTAGACGTCTTGTTAGCGGTTTCAACTCCGATGGGTCAGGAAGTCTTAGCTAAGCGTCTTGTTTTGGGTTGTATTTTGGGATTTGAGGGACATCTGTTGAGCGCTAACCTAATGATTTTAGCGATGGATGACTTTGATGGTATCATCGGGATTGATCTTCTGACTTCATATCGAGCGGTAGTGGATTGCTACCAGATATTTGTCCAGTTTCGCCCCGAGGCTGAGGATTCTTGGTATTTCTATGGTGAGGGAGCGCGACCCCCGATGCCAGTGGTTTCTGCTCTGAAAGCCCGACGTGCTTTAGAGTCTGGCGGGGAAGGCTACCTGATCTATGCGATTGATGCATCCTTAGAGGGTCCAGACATGGAGGAGATGCCAGTAGTCAGTGAGTTTCCGGATGTGTTTCCCGACGAGATTCCAGGGTTACCACCTGTGTGAGAGATCGAGTTTGGCATTGACTTGTTGACAGGGACAACGCCGATTTCCCGAGCACCGTACCGATTAGCTCCATCTGAGATGCGAGAGTTGCAACAGCAGTTGCAGGATCTTGTTGATAAGGGCTACATTCGACCCAGTGTTTCACCTTGGGGAGCCCCGGTTCTATTCGTCAAGAAGAAGGATGGTTCGATGCGTTTGTGCATTGACTATCGTCAGTTGAACAAAGTGACAGTAAAGAACAAGTATCCTCTCCCGCGGATTGACGATCTGTTTGATCAATTGCAGGGTACTTCTATCTATTCCAAGATCGACTTGCGTTCTGGGTATCATCAGTTGCGAGTTAGAGACGAGGATGTTTCAAAAACAGCATTTCGTACTCGATATGGGCACTATGAGTTCTTAGTGATGCCATTTGGTCTGACGAATGCTCCAGCTGTTTTCATGGATTTGATGAACAGGGTTTTTCGAGAGCTCTTGGATAAGTTCGTTGTAGTGTTCATCGATGACATCCTTGTGTATTCTCGTAGCATGGATGAGCATGCCTTTCATCTTCGTACTATTTTACAGACCTTGCGAGAGCATCAGTTGTATGCTAAGCTCAGCAAGTGTGACTTCTGGATTGACCGAGTTGTGTTTCTTGGTCATGTCATTTCTAGAGATGGAGTATCAGTGGATCCTATCAAGACAGAGGCTATTCTTAATTGGTCGCGCCCGACGACAGCATCTGAGATTCGTAGTTTATTGGGTTTGGCCGGATACTATCGTCGATTCGTGGAGAATTTCTCTCAGATAGCCAGGCCTTTGACACAGTTGACGCGAAAGGATGTTTCTTTTGAGTGGTCTTCCGCGTGCGAAGACAGTTTTCGTGAATTGAGACGTCAATTGACGACTGCTCCAGTGCTATCCTTGCCGACTGGATCTGGTGGTTTCGTAGTCCACAGCGATGCCTCTCTTCAGGGTTTGGGGTGTGTGTTGACTCAAAATGGGCATGTGATTGCCTATGCCTCCAGGCCAATAAAGACTCACGAGGGGAATTATCCCGTACATGATCTAGAGCTTGCAGCCATTGTCTTTTCTCTGAAGATATGGCGTCATTATTTGTACGGTGAACGATTCCAGATTTTTACTGATCATAAGAGTTTGAAGTACCTGTTCACTCAGGCAGAGTTGAACATGCGACAGCGCCGTTGGATGGACTTGCTGAAGGACTATGATTGCGAAATCAATTACCATCCAGGATCTTCTAATCTGGTTGCTGATGCGCTTAGTCGCAAGATTTATTTGAGTTCCCTTCATACCAGTGCAGTGTCATGAATGGTCGAAGAGTGTTGTTCCTTGGGTTTCACTTTCCGTCATAAGAAGGAACAACAGGGAGTTCGTGTTGCGTCTGTGCTTGCCGAGCCAGCCTTGTATAGACGTATTCGTGAGGCACAGGGTGTTGATCCCAAGATGCAGAGATTAGCCCGATTCACTGAGGGTGAGAATTCAGCTGGTTTCCATTTTCAGGCGGATGGTTTGTTGTGTCTTTCTGGCCGTGTGGTTGTGCCTGATGATTCCACACTTAGAGACGAGATCTTATCGCAAGCTCATCATAGTAGGTTCTCAGTACATCCTGGCAGCATGAAAATGTACAAGGATCTACGTACTCGATTTTGGTGGAAAGGAATGAAGCACAACGTTTACCAGTTCGTGTCCCGATGCCTTGTGTGTCAGCAGGTCAAGGCAGAGTATCGTCGATTCGGAGGTCTACTTCACAATCTTGATATTCCTGAGTGGAAGTGGGAGCATGTGACGATGGACTTTGTCACCCACTTGCCTATGTCTTCCAGGAATTGCGACGCGATTTGGGTTTTTGTTACCGATTGTCGAAATCCGCGCATTTCTTACCATATAACCGGGATTTCACCTTCGACAGGATGGCACGGCTGTATGTGCAAGAAATTGTCCGTTTGCATGGTATTCCACTGAGTATTGTGAGCGACAGAGATCCTCGTTTCACCTCAAGATTTTGGGGGAGTTTTCAGCGTGCTCTTGGTACCACTTTGAGTTTGAGCACAGTGTATCATCCAGAGACTGATGGACAATCGGAGAGGACTATCCGTACTCTCGAGGACATGCTTCGAGCTATCGTAATGGATTTTGGCCCAGCATGGCACGATCATTTGCCATTAGTGGAGTTCGCTTATAACAATAGCTACCATAGCAGCATTGGTATGGCACCATTTGAGGCTCTTTATGAACGTCGTTGTCGTACACCTTTGTTTTGGGACGAGGTTGGTGAGCGGCAGGTGGAGGGTCCTCAGATGATTCAGCAGATGACTGATGCAGTAGAATTAATCCGACGCAGGATTAAGGCATCCCAGGATCGACAGGCTAGCTACGCGAAGACTCACCGCAGGCCACTTTATTTTGAAGAAGGAGAGTACATATTCTTGCGTGTATCACCTTTCCGGAAGGTGATGAGGTTTGGTATCAAGGGTAAGTTGTCACCAAGATTTATTGGTCCTTTCGAGATTCTCGAGAAAGTTGGAGACGTGGCTTATCGTCTAGCCTTGCCACCGAATCTTTCGAAGATTCATGATGTGTTTCACGTGTCTTTGTTGAGACAGTACGTGGCGGATCAGTCCCACATCTTGCGTCCGACTGAGGTGCAACTAGACCACGATTTGTCATATGTGGAGAAACCTCTCAGGATTCTCGACAGGAAGGACAAGGTGCTTCGTAACAAGCACATACCGTTGGTGATGGTACAGTGGCAACGTAGAGGTACAGAGGAAGCTACTTGGGAGTTGGAAAGTAGGATGTTAGCCGAGCACCCCGAGTTGTTTTAAGATTTTTTACTCTATTGTATCGAATGTATATTGTTCAGTTGTAATAAGAGAATTAATTTTGCGTTCTATGTATTCCTTAAAATGTAATTTCGAGGACGAAATTTCTTAAGTGGAGGAGAATGTAGTAACCCGCAATTAATCAAGGTAATTAAGGTAATTAATTACTAAATTATGCCTAAATAGTCCAAGATAAATCGGACGGTCCGAAGAGGAGTTCGGACGGTCCGAAGTGGATCGGAAGCTTCGTGCCAAGATCGGAGGCTCCGATCGAGATCGGAAGCTCCGATCTGGACCAGGGCACACGTCATCGTTTACGTCAGCAAGGTGACGTCATGGCTGACGTAATATTGAGCGATCGGACGCTCCGAAGGTGCGATCGAAGGTTCCGATCGAGTTCGGATGGTCCGAATCGGGTTCGGAGGTTCCGATCGCCGTCTATAAATAAGGGGTCCGAGCCCTCATTCTGTGCACCAATTTCCCTCCTCTCCTCTGGTTTTTGAACCTTCTTACTTAGATCTACGGAGTTCTAGGGATCCTATTGGGAATCCGGAAGTTGCCTAGCGATCCCGGCGTCGTAGCGGAGGTGTGCCTAAGTTTTGAGGCGATTCTACGCCAGCGGGCTGACGACGGACGAAGGTATAATTTGGCTTCCTAAAAATATTTAGGAGTATGAAATAGCTTAGTTAAGGTTTTTAAAGCGTTTATAGTTATGCATGGACTTTTGCATGTGTAGATGCAGTAGAGCAGACTTGTAGGCTTTGGACTTAGACGGGCGTGCTAGGAGTTGACCTGCAGTGTTAGAGGTACGTAAGTACTGACCAAGATAGCCGGCATGATATTTATACATATGTGTGTGATGCATGATGTATGTGCTGTATTGGCTATGTTTTACTGTTTTTAGCACATGCATATGTTTTTACGGAGACTGCATCGGGTATGATGTGAGTCATGACAGTTTTCATCAGTCGAGGCGATTCTTCATGAGGATTCGTGTCTTGGGAATATACGAGTACCACGCGGAGTCGCTCTCTTGCCCGGTACTGTGTATTTCAGGCGTCATGAGTAAAGTGATTTAACCCTGATTTTTAAAGTCATGTGCATGCTCATATCTGTATTTATATCATTGCTTCCGTATTGATCGTAGTCGCTCACGCCCTTTATGTTTCATGTTTTGGGACACCTTGTGGCGGGTCAGGTCTGAGGCTGGACGGTCCCGGTGGTTTCCAGTAGGGTTGAGGTTGCTACCGTGCAGAGGTAGTTGGTTAGGGATTCTGATACCCTAATTTCGATTTGGTTGTATAAAGAATTATACACTGTTTCTATCGTCGGTTGTATTCTGCCGATTGGATTTGTTGTACTTTGGAATTATCCGCTATTTAACGCTTTAATTATTGTTGCTTGCGCTAATCACTCTGATTAGGTAGTAGATCCGGGTAGGGTCGCTACACTTGCGAGTAATTTTCACAACAGTCAATGCCTTGGTAGGATGAGAAGTTGATGGCTCCTCTTAGGTTCTGATTTCCAGATCGTAGTCTTTGAGATCAACGAATAGATTATGAAGCTCAAGCTTGCTGAGATCTTTAATTCTCTCATTGCCATAGTCTTTACGTCCCATTCTCGGGAAAGTTCTCGCATTACCTTCAAAGCAATCTCACGGTTAGAATATGTTTTGCCAAGTGATATGAGTTCACAAATAATATTGTTGAATCTTTCAGCAAACTCAGTCATAGTTTCTTCTGGCTTCATCTTGTCATTATCAAACTTCTGAATAGCTACAGTGAGTTTTTCTCCTTGGGCTGATCGTTGCCCTCACATAGTTGAGTAAGCTTCTCCCAGATCTCTTTGGTTGTTGAGCAAGTCTTGATCTTACTGAACATGTTCTCGTGCAGAGTTTTGTAGAGAATGTACTTGGCTACGTCGTCAAGATTTGCCTTCTTTATGTCCTCTGTAGTCCAGTTAGATCCAGGCTTCTCCACCATTTGTGGTTCACCACCTGAGATGGCCACAACAGTGTTTTCTTTAAGGATCTTCATCGGACCATCGGTAATTAAGTACCACATGTCATCATCATGTGCTGACAAGTGTTCCTGCATGCGAATTTTCCAATCATCATATTCTTCCTTAGAAAACATGGGGATTTTAATGAATGAAGTCATGATGAATAAGTAAATACCAGTAGCAAAGAAAACACCTGCTCTGATAACACTTGTTGGGGATCGGGTGTGTGTGTAGAGAAGGGGTGAATACACACTTTAAAATATTTGTTTGAACAATTGAGTAAATGTTACTTCACTCAACTAATTTTATCAACTTCCTAACTTGATGTGAACTACTAATTTTAGTGTGGAAACAGTTCACGCAGATTAGGTGATAAAAGTTAAACAGTCAAGCATGCAATGATAAGAAAGACTTATAAATACCCGATAAGGAACTCCTAGATTTAACAATGATAAGATTCTAAGTTCTTATCAAACTTCTTTCAATTGTAGCTAGTGTTTGTTGATGAGTTCGTGGATTTAGAATCTCAAATCCGTAGATCTTGTCTAATGCTCTTTAGTCAGCAGTCTGGACTTGAGTAACTCTTGTATAATCTTTTGAAGATCAGATATGCTTCTGTTTTACAAGGGTTGGAATGAGCAATTTGAATATAAGAGTATTTCGAGTGCTCGGGAAGATATCTTGGAGAGAATTCTTTGATTATTTTCGTTGATGCATCTTATTCAAGCTCTTCCTTTCTCTTTATATAGAGACTGTCTTCAACGTCTTTCATTGTACATATGTTCATGATTCAAAAGTTATTTCAAAAATTTGAATTTTAGATATATTCCATGAGATCATAAATACACATATGTTAACATAATTCATAACTATTTTATACTAAAATTTTACAAAAAAAGTTTTGGGGAAAAATATATTACAAAATTGAGCTAATGTGACTATTTTTTAATAAATGTTGTTGCATTTAAAAGATAATTGATAAGACATTTAGAATTATTTCATTTTAAATTAGATTATACATTTTAGGGGTTGAATAAAATGTAAAAAATAAAATAAAATAATATTTCAAATTTATTTTATATTAATATTTTGTTAATGAACATTAATTTAGTTAAAATTAACATGATATGTAAGATTTAAATTTCAAATAAATCCGGTATTTATAAGATTTCATATCCATTTTCGAAATCATTTATACAAATCACATTTCTTCCTAAATAATTAATTATTAATATTAAATAATTTTAAAAGAACAAGACATATTTTAATAATAATATTTTAAATAATAGTAATGACTATTATCAATCCAATCTAATTTGATAACAATGGTTTAAACATGTTTATTTTTTAGTAATATAGTAATAGTAAGACTATAATCAATGCAACAATGAATAATTAAATTAGTTTTTTTAATTTTTGTGGAAATGACTTAATACCCCCTTGACTTTTCACACAATACAAATGAAACAACAATTAATACAATTACAATTACGACTATTCACAAAACAAACTCACATATTTATTGAAGTTGTATATAATTATGAGTTTTGATATCATGAGCAACCATTATGGCACCTACATGGGCAACAATTGATGTGATATCTTGTACATCCAATCAGTGATTGTCACGTCATCTTGTACAAATTTTTTTTATAGCAAAGGTACATATTAACCTGGTGACAAGGGTGATCTCTCAAGACCCATGTGTTATTGGGTTTATATTGCATGCACGGGAACGTCGATACCACAGTGAGAGTATTATAGCCCCAGTACTCGTGTGTGGCCAACAATTGGCCACGCATGAAAATGGGCCAATTAAAACCCACGCTGCAGAGGGGGTAATACCTCCCCTCTATTACCCTTTACATAGCTTCGAATTTTCCCGCACTTGTGTAGGTATTAATAGTTAGATTAGATATGAAATTAAAATTAAAAAAAAAAATACATAAATTTTTTTTTGTCTTTTAATTAAATTGTATGTTTCTCAGTTTTGTTCATGTTATCCATCAATGTAGAGTCTTAGTCCATTAGTTTGCACTTTTCTTTTTATTTTATAAATTTAATCATTTTTCATGAGTGTGTAGACGTGACATCGAAAAATAATATCGTGTTATTGTAAAATGTTGACATGATGATAGACATTGTTGACATATCCGATGTCAAATAATCACAGATGAAAAAAGAATAAATTAAATTGAAAAAAAAATTATATGTTAAAGAATTCAAAGTGTGAATTGATCGATATTATAACAAAAAATGAAAAGTGTGGAAGTAACGATACAAAAAATTATAATTTATAATATATATTTGAAGAAACAAATATAAAAATTAGCTAGAATATAAACCCTTCTCCACCCCATTTCCCTGAATATTCTCTAGTCCATCCATTCTTTGACTCTCCCTCTCTTAATTAACGTTGCATGTCATCCTTTCTCCGCATCATATTTTCGCATCTATTATCTTCTCTCCACAAAAGCGAGAAGAAAATCATTAGATGTTCACCGGCTTCCGCCTCCGCCTCCGCCCCGTCTAGCTTCAACTCCAGCTTCCTCACAAATGCCATGTGATCCTGACATGGACTCGAACTCCGCATCTGATCTCATTTACCCATTTGGGAAACTGGATGGTGTCTCCGACGAAGATTTTCTTGAAGCCGCCGGAGAAATCTTCTTCACTGCATGCAGGTCTTCCCCAGGATTTGGGGGCCGGAGCGCCGCCACAAAACACAACCCGTCGGCTTATAATATTGTGGCGGAGGGACCCGGGTCTCCGGTTAAGTGGTCTGGGGTGGGGATGGCGGTGACCAGCCGGTTGAAGAGGGCGCTGGGGCTGAAGATGGTGAAGAAGTCTCCGTCGTCGAGGCGGGCGAGCATGTGCGGGTCGAGTGGGATGGTTTTCACGGAGGCGCAGGCCGCGAGGTTGAGGCGGCCGATGACTGCGGTGGAGGTTATGAGGAGGCAGCTGAGGATGACAGAAGAGAGTGACAACAGGCTACGTAAAACTCTCACAAGAACCCTCGTAGGCAAAGTATGTGGCAAACACTTTGGATACTTTTGAAACAATATCTTAATTTCATGATGGAAAATCTGCATGTTGAATTATATATATAAATTCTCTGTTTTCTTGAAAAATAAAAAAAAATATTGAATTGTTGGTTTGTATTATATATTTCTTGAACAGACAAGTAGGCGAGCAGAGGCAATCATCCTTCCTCTCGAACTACTCCGCCATCTGAAACCATCCGAATTCAACGACCCAGTGGAGTTCCATCAATGGCAAAGGCGCAAGTTGAAGATTCTAGAGGAGGGACTCCTCCTCCACCCTTGTGTTCCATTAGAAAAAACATTAGACACATTTGTTGCTAAACTTAGACATATCTTTCGATCTTCAGAGGCCAAGGCGATAGAGACGGGGAAAAACTCTGAAACCATGAAAACTCTTAGCCATTGCGTCATGTCTTTAGCGAGCCGAAGCCTTGATGGTAAGGCGACTGATTCATGCCATTGGGCAGATGGATACCCGTTAAACATGTATATCTATATTGCTTTATTGCATTCAGTGTTTGATGTTAAGGATGAGACACTAGTGCTTGATGAGGTCGACGAGTTGCTCGAACTGATTAAGAAAACATGGCCTGCATTGGGGATTAACCGATCAATCCACAACTTGTCTCTCTTTTGGGTATTATTCAAGCAATATGTTGTGACCGGAGAGGTGGAGCCAGATCTTCTGGGGGCTTCAATCGTGGTCTTAAACGATGTAGCAGACGATGCTAAGAAGGTTGAGAAGGAAGTCGTTTATGTTAAGATGTTGGCTTTTGTTTTGAATGTGGTAAAGAGATGGGCTGAGAAGAGATTGTTGGATTATCACTGGAATTTTGATCGAGGGACGATTCGCATAATGGAAAATGTTCTTCCTTTAGCCGTATCGGCCACAAAGATATTGGAAGATGATGTACCTTTCTATGTTTGTGTAGAAAATGGAGAAGAGGTTGATGATTTACCCGGTAACATTGTTGATCGATACATTCAATCATCGTTAAGGAACGCATTTGCTAAGGTTTGTCTAATCCTTTTCTGCATGATATTGTCTTTGTCTTGAAAGATGTGGCCACCAAAAACAAAAACCTTTAAATTATCTAACATATTTCTATTATCAAAAGATGCTAGAATATCAAAACATCAATGGGAAGAATAACGAAACGAGAGAAGCGAATGAGGTGCTAATGCATCTAACCAGAGAAACCGAAGAATTGGCAGTAAAGGAGAAGGATATATTCACCTCTGTTCTCAAGAAATGGAACCAACATGCTGCTGGAGTTGCAGCTGTTACTCTACATTCTTGCTATGGCACATTGCTGAAACGGTACCTAACTGGAACATCCTCATTCACAAACGAAGCGGTGCTGGTCTTGCAGAGGGCTGGAAAGCTCGAAAAGGTGCTGATACAAATGATAGTCGATAGCTCTACTATAGGTGAAGAAGGATACAAAGAAATGATGAAAGAATTTGTTTCTTACGACGTTGATTCCATCATAAGAAGACTGTTGAAACAATGGATTCAAGAAAGGTTGAAGAGAGGCAAGGAATTTATCAAGCAATCAAAAGAAAGTGAAGTAAGCTTATTATAAAATACATTGAACCATGGTTTGATATTAGACTTAGACAGTGTTTGGGAGTTCTTTTAAGAAGCATTTATCAGCTTTTCCTTAACAAAATTTCAGAAAATTTCAAATTTTTTGTAAGTAGAAGCTGAGAATTGCTTCTTAGAAGCTCTTCCAAACACTACCTTAGAGGAGGGATGAAACACCACTTTTTTGCTCCCAAGCCGGTTGGATCAGTAAAGATTGGTCAGTTAATTTATGAGTTTTTTTTCACTTTATCATTTTTTTTTTCAGACATGGCATCCAAAGTACAAGAGTGAGCCATACGCACATTCCGCGGTGGAGCTAGTGAGATTCGCCAAGGAAGCTGTTGAGAGCTTTTTCGAAATTCCGGCTATTATACCTGAGACATTGGTTTATGATCTTACGGATGGATTGGGGCATTTCTTCCAAGATTATTTGGAGTTTGTTGCATCATGTGGTAAGAATTCTTGAATTCTTATTTAATTATTTACAAAGAGCAGATAAGGACTAGTCTAAAGTCAAAAGATTTATAAATTTCACATGAATAAATTTTATGAAACCACCCGTGAAATTGCCTTCTTTATTTTTTATTTTTCAGTATTGTGTTTCATATCTCTTTTGCAGGATCAAAACAAAACTATCTCCCTAAACTTCCTCCCCTAACAAGATGCAGCCCTGACTCAAAATTTTCAAAACTTTGGAAGATAGCATCTTGCAATACCGGCGTAGACGATTCAAACCAAAATGTGCCACATGTCGGAAACAACTTCAATCCTTTCACAAGTCGAGGGACACATCGTATTTACATTAGGCTTAACACCTTGCAGTATCTTATCTCCCAACTTCACTCCATAGATAAAACACTCTCCCTTTCCCAAAATGTGATTTCTTCACCTAAAAGTCGTAAAAGAAACAAACAACTTGGAAGTTCCTATTTTGAACGTTTCCAATCTGCTATTCAAGTCGCGCTACAACAAGTATCAGAAGTTGCAGCCTATCGTCTGATATTCCATGACTTGAACTCGGTTTTCTATGGAAGTTTATATGTTGGTGATGTAGTGAATGCACGAATTAGACCGGCATTGAGAACACTGAAGCAAAATATCTCTATTCTGTGTGAAATAGTTACTAACGGGGCTCAGGTACTAGCTCTAAAAGAAGTTATGAAGGCTTCTTTTGAGGCTTACCTAATGGTTTTGCTCGCGGGTGGGAGTTCACGGGCCTTTTCTAGATCGGATCACCCCATGATTGAAGAAGATTTTAGAGATTTACAGAAGCTTTTGTGTACATGTGGGGAAGGCTTGATAGTCGAAGACGTTCTTGAAAGAGAAGCCGAGATGGTGGAAGGTGTGGTGGCACTGATGAGTGAATCGACTGAGCAACTAATCGAACATTTCAATATTGTGGCTTGTGAAGCTAGTGGGATAGGTTTCATAGTTGAAGGTCAGAAGCTACCTATTCCACCGAAAGGGAAATGGAATCGGTCTGATCCTGATACCATACTGAGAATCCTTTGCCATAGAAATGAGGAAGTGGCTAACCAATTCTTGAAGAAAACTTTTCAATTGGAAAAGAGAAGGGCATCTAGGGTGGTGTAAAAAGAATAATCTTGGAGAAAAGAAAAGAACACACACACTCAATTAGATAGAAAAATATATACAAAATATTGAAAGAGGATGTGGAATTGTATATGATACAAAACTTTGGATATGTAAAGAAAATTGGTCTGTAACATGTCTTCTATGTTTGCTGATAGCTAGTGAAGGCTGATAAAGATGTTTGCGAGTCACCACGCTTGTGATTAGTACAAGAAATTTATAGAATATTGTTAGAATGCAAGTTAGTAATAAATATTAAGAACACCACCCGCCCCCTACCCATGAGCCACCCCATGGTCATGGGAATGAAGAGCACAATGTAGGATTGACTACTGGTTATATTGAAAAACTGCGTTGTTACCATCATTATTGTTCGTCATTGTAGAATCTCATAATTTAGTGTTTTGTATGTTACTTCCAGCATGCAAGACCAAGACAAGACATGACTATGTTTGCAATTCAAAAATGAACTCAATAGATGAAACTTCCTATTGAGAAACATCTGAATTTGAAACTATGAAATTTCTTGACAGATGAATAAGCTTCGCATTTACAGTAAGACTAGTACAATCTTAGACTCAGTGAACTAGTGGATTCACAAAAAAATCATCCAACGAGATGCTACCCGCCAATCTGGCCAATAGTGTAATACCCGAAAAATCCATAAATCTATTCATGATTTATTAAAGGAATTTTAAATTAATTTTAAGTTATTGTATTTTATTATTTAAGATTTAAAGTTTATTCTCAATTAAATAATTTTATGTGTTGTGTAAATGATTTAAAAGTTGATGTTTCATGTATTAAAATATATGTTTATTTGTTGTATTAAATAATTTTATTATAATTGATTCTCGACTAAGAATACGAGTCTAGCCTACGAACTATATCTTAGAAAATAATTATACGAGTATTTTGAGTATAATATTGTTATGGTTTCATTTCAATCATCAGAAGGAGAAATTTTTTTTAGTCGAGTTTGAGGCGTGTTGGACAGACTATGTTGATGTAGTCTTCCTATCCACCGCCCCTTATCACTATCTACTCCCTACCCCACCCTTTATAACCATGTTCTCCCTAATCAATTCTTGTCCCCCAATTATTCCTCTATGCACGTTCTTTCCCTTTTCCGTTTCATCTTTCTTGCACTTATATATTATTCTTGTTGTTGTTGTTGTTGTTGTTGTTGTTGTTGTTTTGTCATCTCCTTCTCTCCCTTTCTTTGTTCCATTGGCTCCCCAAGTTCTAGGTGAAGTTTAGCTTCTAAAATTCATCTCGTGTCAAGTTAGCTCTTTGACGAGGTTACAGATCATCTCAACCTCCAAATCATTCAAGCTCGCCTCCCCCTGTGCGGCTACTGTATTTTGATCATAACTTCTTCATACAATGGCAAAACATCAATCCGTTTGAAGGGTCGTCTTCCTTACACCCATACCTTCGATTTGAGCTATAAATCGCTATTTTAAAAGGACGTTTCAGCCTAAATCAAAGCCTTCTTGTAAGCTATTTGTACAATTATTTTCTGCTGCATTTCTTCTTTGATTTTGTCTTTGGATTTTGGTGTCTCCTCACCATGTATATGTGTTATTTTGAGCCTAGGAATAGCTGAACAAAGCTTTTCATATCAGCTCATTTCAGCCTCACTTTGAGCATGTCTCGATTCTGTTTGAGTAAGGCTAGATCTTTACAAGTTCGTGTTAATTCCGTTCTTCAAAGATCAAAGGCAAGTACAATTTTAAAGGTTTTGAAACCACCATTCAAAATATAATTATTTTGATATGAAAATATGTATGTTGAGATATGTATGCATGATTTTCCAGAATTTCAAGAACATGAATTTTTTATTTTAAGGGTTTGAAGAGCATGTTATGTGATGGTAAGAAATCGTGAAGCATAAGTAATTCTTGTCAAGTTATTGAGTTTGATTCAAGAGATACATGTTTATTTTAAAGTTTTGATGAGTTCCCGAGGTTCTAAAATATGTTTTAATTAAAGTATATGGCTAGAGTAGTAGAAAATATCATACTTTGAAGTATTAAGTTAGTTTGAGTTAAAACTTTGAAATGTTGCATGTGCAGGATTGTCACAGATTAGCAACACTCATTACAATTTTGAAGATCCAAATTATTGTATTGATTCAAATGATATGAAGCCAATTTTATTGGAAAGGTAGCTTATTTATCTACAACTTTCATGTTTTGAGTTTTGTCAAAATCATTTTGGAAGATTGGCCAAAATCTCCCCGAAGTGTGTCAAGTGGTTTGAATTTCCGGCAGTGACACATACCGGGAGAATGAGCATACATTTTTACTGAAAAATCCAATTGAGGTGAGATATTCGGCATTGGAAATCCAAGATCAATGGCTACAACTTTCATGTTTACCACTTTTCCAAATTTCGAACGTAAAATATAGTTTGAGCGCCTGCAACATGCTTCTCCAGAACAGGCCTCGCTCGAGCGCGAGATCTTGCAGCTCGAGCGAGGATGTTTCTGTCCCAAAATGTAATCATGCATGGTTTTAAGTTCTAAATGAATGTTTATGATGTGTGAAGGTGTTTTAAGTATGTTTAAGAGTTCTTATGCAAAAAGTTTCAAGTTTTACGTCAAGAACAAAAAGAACGACTTATGCGGACCGATTATGTTATGTGATGCATGTACATATTTAAGTTTCATTCATGAAACCTATGTTCAGTATGAAAGTATGAATTTTATCATCTCTGACATGCAATAAGTTATCGAGTAAAGTTTTATGTTCACAAAATGAAAGCTAAGATGGAAATTACGACGTTTCAATGATGCTTCATAATGAATGATATGTTATGATGATACGATGATATGATGATGAAATGAAAGATGATGAAGCATGAATGAATAATGTTATGATGAAGCATGAAGATATGATATGTTGATGCACGAAAATATTTTGATGTTTTATGTGTCTTTGTGGTGGCAATACGGGACTGGTACTCCGATTTGGGCTCCGGAGGGACCTTTCCAAATATGGCTCAATGTACAGGTTAGGTACTCCGGGATGAGCTCCGGAGAGGCCTCCGAAAATGAATGAACTAATGTTATGAGGCGTAATGCCATATGGCTCAATGTACAGGTTAGGTACTTCGGCATGAGCTCCAGAGGGGCCTCCGAAAAGAAAGAAAATGCTTGTTAATCAACAGGAACTACGAATGTGCCCATTATGACGGTTGCTACAATTTCACATTATTCATCACCCCAAATGATAAGTTTTTATGTTATGCTCATGGTTTATGTTCATGGTTTAATGTATGTCCAAGTTACATGATTTTCATTAGATGTTAAGTGCAAATGTTTATTTAAGTATGAAATGACAAAGTTAACAAGAAATGCATGAAGTCTATTTTCAAGATTTAAAGTTAAGTAAGTTGATGTCCATGTTTAAGTTTCTTGCATCTTTTATGAGTTGAAAAGTTCATGTTCAAGATTTTAAGCTTAAAGTTCCAAGATGTTTACGTTAAAGTTCTTCAAGTTCAAGGTATCATGTTATGTATATTTAAGTTATTTTAAGTTTAAAGTATTTTGAAGCTATAATGATATTAATATGCTTATTTTAATCTTGCTGAGTTCTTTAGACTCACTATACTTGAATGGTGCAGATGGTTTAGAAGTTTTGATTTAAAAAATTTTGGTACCACAGCTGAAGAGTCCAAGAGACGAAGACATTGCATGACACGACAGTTCAGAAGCTCTAATGCATTTAAAGCAGAAAGATTTACTTATATTTATTTATGTCATGTTGTTATAATATTTTATGTAAGATGTTTAAAAGTAATGATTTAATTTATTTAAATTGTCAGTCTTTTAAAGATGAGTTTTGAGGATTTCAAATGTTTCGTCTTTTAAATGTTCATTTTAGTTTGATATTTGTTATGTGAGTTCCTCGATTATTTTAACTACGTTGTTTGTTTACAGTAACTCACATTTCCCCATCCTATTTAAATGTTAGTAGTAAGTTTTGACGTGACCTATTTTAAATGGTCTTTGTTATAGAGTTGCATCAGTGTTTCTTAGAATTCGTGAACACTGAGTCACGAGTTTTATTGTTAAAGATTTAGATTTTAAATTCTTTTGGAATTGGTATGATGCACTCGTTGTATGGTTTTAAGTTTAGAAAAAATTTTCCAACCTTTTTCCGCAACTATTTCCATTACATGTTTGAAAAATACGAGACGTCACAAATAGTCACGCCTAAATAATTTGCGAACTATAAAAGATGAGTCGGCGAAAAATAATCTGGTAAGTAGTTCCAGGTATTATGCAAGTGTCAGAAGTATAGGATTAGAAACGTTAGTCAAAAGAGAAGGAACTCATGACTCCTAATAGGGATATCAATGCGTAACATTGAATACCGATATTTATCGCAAAATTACAAGAACTAGTTGCAAGAAACGATTTGAAGAAAAAATTCATTCACTCGGTGTGTTTCTAAATACTTTAGTGGTCATAAGTATTCAAACGTTAAAATCTAACATCGAAAGTATCACAATTCAACATGAATTAATAAGAAAAAATAGAGAAATGTTTTACATTGTAAGAGAATAAAGTCCAACCAGTGTTTTTGTGTACAGAATGAGAATAGAACTGTCTTGTAGCATTTATAGTTGTATTTCACAGTTTGCACGATGAAAAATCGATGGTCAATCCGATGGGTACCAGCAAAGCATAATAATTATAAGCTTCACATTACAATGGATTTGCAATATGCAGTTCCTGTTGTTGGGAGAGCTATCTCGAGCCTTGATATGACTCCTTGAGTGTAGTTTGTTTGACAAGTGGCGCCTGAAGTGACTGCATTTTGACTGTTGCAAATATTTTCATGGACTCTCCCATTCATTAGGTAATATTTTTGGAGAAAAACTTCTTAGAACAGCAGAAGTGCTTCTTGTTTGCGTTAAAAAAAAATGAAGAAGCCTGTCAATGCACGACTCGTGTAGGTGTGCAAAATGCAGAAAAACTGAAGCAATGCATGGCCTTGGGAGATGGATGAGTTAGGGTGGGGTGGTGAAGTCCTGACTTAATTCCAGACTCCATCTATGGTATGATGATGACAATGGTTAGTGTGTATCAGTTCGTACCTGGTGATGGGCGTTCCAATTGTATCGTGTAATCTGGGCTTGTCTCAAACATTTTGACTGAAAAATTACGTTCGGTTCTAGCAGAATGCTCGCCTACTTCTTCCTGAACCTCCTGAAGCCTATTCTTGAAAGAATCAGGCATATTAGCAATCACCAATTCCCTCAGTGTTGCATTATATCTAATTCCTTCAGGAACCATTTTCAAGTTGACACATTCATCAATTTTCAGGCTTTGAAGTTTAGGCATTGCTCCTTCCACTACTGTCCAATTATCTACACTTCTCTGCCCTTGAAGTTCAAGATTTCTTAGTTGGGGGAATCCCTGGAAAGTGCAATGAAGCTCATTCGTCTCGATTGCATTCTTACGTAGCGTAAGGGAAAGCAAGTTAAGCAGTTTCTCCAGTGTAGCCATTGGATCTTCTTTGAGCATGCTGTTTCTCAGGGTTAATTTAACGAGGCTGCGGCTAAATAAGCCGTGTTCAGGTATCTTATCGATATTACCAATCAAATCTAGTTTACGAAGATTAGCGCACCCCACAAGTTGATTCAGGAGAGCCAACTCTCTTTCAGACGGAAAAAGTGGCGGACACGTAAAGAGGAGTCTCTTAGATGGGTGGAATTCATGCTGAGGTATGTATAAACTGCCTGAAGTTTCTCTGTTTCCAGTTTTATTACTGCAGCCAGTTTCTGAAGCGCTGTTAGTTTGAAGAGATCTCGATAATCCAAGACACGTGTATCAAAGTTTTTGAGGACCTTTAGGTTGCATAATTGACTTAGCTGCAACTTCTCTGTACTAGTGTGTGTTGGAGGGAGATACAGGTGTCTCAACTGATTCAGGTTCCGTATGACATTAGGAATGATTAAACATATGGAAAACGGTAGTCGTAAATCAAGTGTTTGCAAGTGTTTCAGATTTCCTATGGAATGTGGCAATTCAAGAAACTTTGAACCTCTAAAACTCAAGTACCTTAGGTGGACCAAACTCCCAATAGCTTTGGGTAGTTTTTTACCAAAGTCGAACCGTTCCAGGCTCAACACTTTCAGAAGTTTGGATTCATTGCATAGCAAATCTAGTGTAGGCTGCAGATTTCTTTGGTCACTAAGCCGGGAAAAGAACAACGCTGACCCGATGTTGTCAAGGTTTGCAATAGGAAAACAATTGTTGACATCATATTCTACTGCAATGGAAAGTCTGTGCATGTTACCGATAGACACTGCTGTAGGCGATGACGAAGGGGAACTAATCAAGTTAGTTTCATGGCTGAAAGGAAACCTGTTCAAGAAATTTTCTTCCTTTCCCTTCAAAAGGCATAACTCCCTCGTGAAGTCGTGAAGCTGAAAAGTCTTGAATCGTCCAGTTAACTCGTCCACCAGCACTTTAACCATGCACCTTTGAGCTAGTTCGCCTAAGTAGCATTCCCCTACGTCCGTGATCGATTCTTGATTCTTGTCACCTGTTGATTCTGATGGTAAAAAGCCTTCAGCATCCCACAAAAGGTAGAGTTTTCGAGTGGGGATTTTATAATCCTCCGAAAAGTTTCCCATATGCAAGAAGCATGGCTTGAGCTGATATGGTAGGTCATGATAACTCAGTGATAAAACATCACGTATTCCTGCTTTTTCTTGAGAGCTCCTTCCACTTCTGGAATATGAATCCAAGTTTTGATGCACCATTTTCCATTCGGTTATTGTAGACTTAGTCGTTAGTATTCCCCCAAGGAGCACGATAGCTTGTGGCAGCCCGGCACACCGTTCAACAATCTCCTTTCCTACTCTCTCCACTTCTTGCTGTATTTTTGGGTCTGTAAAGTATATATTTTCAATCATGATTAGGAGTCATTCATGCCATTTATGTCCAATTATTTCCGCCATCCAATCAAATACTTTTGTCGGACAGAGGTAGTATGTCGAATATATACAAAATCAACTTAGTTATTGTACCTTGGATACTGTCTTCTGGACCAGAAATATCAAGAAAATCAGTGGAATCATCTTCTTCCATATCCGATCCACACGTGCCAAAGCTTTGTGTACTTGATGCTCCGTCGTCATTCTCATCCTCGTCATCATACTCATCATACCCTCCTGTAAAACAAATGCATCAGGAGACCTTATAAATATGATAACAACTCTCTGAATCAGCTGAAAATTTCAGTCCCGAAAGGATACCTTCAATGTTTAGTCTGTTACCAATTTTCTTCTTAAGTAGCTCCCAACTCTCTTTTTCGTCTAATCGCCTTTGCTCGTAGAGATAACATCCCACATGAGTCTGATCGACATGATCAGCGATTTCTACTCTACGTGTTGTGATCAGAACTTTGCTTCGATTTTGTTTGGTGGGAAAGGCAGGTCTGAGTAAATCCCAGAATTTGTTATCCCACACACCATCAAGCACAATAAGGCATCGTTTCCTTTGTTGAATGCTGAAAAGCTCGTTAACCAGGTCGTGCACCTTCAATGCTCTATCCGGTTTCTTGCCCTTCTCCGGCTCGAGATTGAATAGGATCCACTGCAGAACATCCTCCAGCTACAAATGCTGAGATACATATATCGAAGCAAAAGCTTGGAAATGATTCTTGATGTGTTCATGAGAGTAAATCCTTTTCGCAAGGGTGGTCTTACCAATTCCAGTCTCTCCTATAAGGCACACGACTTGTGAATCGACATCTCCCACCAGACGCTCCGCTAACGCCTCCAAATCCGCCTCAAGGCCGACGAAATCATCGTCTCCTCGATGCAAATATGTTCCCCTGCGCTTCTTGATTCGTGCATGCGGCCTCGGCTCTATATCTTGAACTCGTGAATCTGATCCAAGGGCAGTGATCTTATCCTCAACAACCTTGATCCTCGATTCGGCATCCTTGAAACTGCTGTTTTTTTAAAAAACTCATCCTATTTTTCTTGCTTCGAGTAAAAATTTTATTTCGTACACAGCTTGTCTTGTGTCATCCACCCATTTTCGGGTTCCTTCGGATTCAGCAATCTCCTAAATGGACATTAACTTGGGTAGATTCGTCCGAATAAGCTCGATTCGAGCTTGTAATTTCGTCGAGTTTCTGGTGTCATCCTCTAGCAGCTCACCAAGAAGACTTTGGATAGCATAAATTGCTATGTATACATCCATTGCAATTTCCCCCCACCCCAAAAACAAAAGGAAACCAGAAGCAATTTTTCAGCTAACATAAATATTTTCGAAATAAATATGAAAAATCATTACTCAAGAGTTGACTTTGATATAATTTTAGCTTGCTCAAAGTCCTCGCTACCGCGTGCAGGACCAACGGAATCTGCTCCTTCGGGCTGTTTATGTTGACTTGGTCAAATTGAAAATTTTAATTATTATTATTATTTTTTTTTTTTGAATCAAAATTTTTAATAGTTTTTTTTAGATGGAAAGTTTGTAATTGTATCAAGAGATATTGTTCAATACAAGCATAACCAACCAAGACAAAAATTCATCATTTATCCAAACAAAAGATAACTGGGAAGAAAGAGCGAAAATAGCTAATTTATGGGCTACACTATTAGCTTGTCTACGAATATGCCCAACCCTTGAAACGAAAGGCGTCTTAAGCATTGATGATATTTCCTCTGCGCAACCACCAACATAATCAAGTTGTTCCTGATTGGTAGTGACTGCTTACACTGCCAATAAGAAATCTGATTTAGATTTTTTTTAATAACATTGTGCTGATAAATTTATATGATAATATATTTTTCCTTGAATAATGAATGTTAAATCAAATAAGGGAAGTTTCACATTGAATAAAATACCGAACCATGATATCAGAATGTGTCAAGTTTAATAAAACGACAAACCATGACACTCATTATGTGCAACTATGTGAGAATTACTAACATGACGTCATATGCATCCAATAGGTGAACTTCACATTAGCCGATGTTTACCTGATCATATCAAAACTCCATGTTTGATATATATATATATATATATATATATATATATAGAGTTTTGATCCCACGCACCATAGGGTGCGTGGGGTTCCACGTGCACCCGTGCAAAAAACAACTTCGATTATCTTGAAATTTTCACGATAGGATCGTCTCAAAAATACAAATCCAACGATATATCATATGATACAAATTTCAGTTTCGGTAATCGGAATGCAATTTTCGATCATCTTCCTATTTTCGAACACTGAGGTTGAAATTTATATCATATGATATATCATTGGATTCGTATTTTCAAGACAATCCTACCGTGAAAATTTCAAAACAATCGAAATTGTTTTAGGCACGGATGCACGTGGAACCTCACGCACCCTAGGGTGCGTGGGATCGAAACTCTCTCTCTATATATATATATATGTGTATATCTTTCTATATTATAAAAGTTGAGGTCCTTAGTTGTCCGACTTGATGGCGCCAAATAGTTTTACAAAAATATCCATGTCCACTTAAAAAAATCTAAATTTACTCATAACTACCACATCTTATTCACTTTCAAAAGTTCAAAAGTTCAAATATTATCTTTGACAAATCAAAGATTCATATATTATTTAAAAAAATTATATCTTTACTAACTTTATTATTTTACACACGCAACGCGTGTGCTCCGTCGCTAGTTATAGATAATGAATCGAACCATGTACGGTACAAAGTTGTAAATGAGTCGAAACAAATTGGTTTCCGAGAACTTCGAGGATTTTAATAAGTATTCCATCTGTGAATTCAATACTTGACTATATTCAATTTTTTTCGAGTTGAATTCGAACTCAAATTGTTTTATTCAATATAGTTTTAATATTTTATCAATACAAATAATTATATATATATACATATTGAGTCTTAATGACTTTTTTTTTTTAGAAGTTTTGATTTCAATAGCTGTAACGCCCGAAATTATTTAATTTTAATCCGAGAATATTTAATTTGGGAATAATTGGAGTTTTGATTTAAATTCTAATATTCTTAAATTATTTAGGATTGAAATTGAATGAAATGAGAAGTTGAGGACCAAATTGCAATTTTTGAAGATTTGAGGGGCTAAATTGCAAATAGGAATGGGTTATCAGAATTGTGAGTTATTACTCAGCATGTATACGTGTGAGTTGTTAAGGAATTCAGAAATTTGAAGAACACTTAGAACATTTTAACGACATCTTCCTTTCCTTCTTGGTGTTTTAGTTTCAAATCGCCATATCTTTTGATCCGGTTATCCGATTTCGATTCCGAAAGATGTTCTGGAATCCTTGCAAGAAGACCTTCAAATTGATGTATGTTTTTATGTCTTTCATCCTGTTTTGGAAACCCAGAAATGGTAGAGATCAGTACATCAGTTGTTGTTTGATGTTTATGAAGCATAGTATCGGCTATTGTCAAAATCGAATCGACGAACGGCTATGGCTTGTATTTTTATGAATTTCCAGCAATGATTTCGATATCTCTACCTTATGTTTTGCTGGTTTGATTGAAATACAGCTGGTATAATTATAGAGGTGTTATATTTGAGTTTTGGGATTGCCGACTTTAACCGTAACGCCGACGAACTTATGATTTAAGACTGTTTTGCTATCTTGTATTGAGCTGTGATTTTGATGAGTTCTAGCTGATGTTGGTAAGCTTTCAACACTTTATTTCAACACTTCGGGCTGTTTATGTTGACTTGGTCAAATTGAAAATTTTAATTATTATTATTATTATTTTTTTTTGAATCAAAATTTTTAATAGTTTTTTTTAGATGGAAAGTTTGTAATTGTATCAAGAGATATTGTTCAATACAAGCATAACCAACCAAGACAAAAATTCATCATTTATCCAAACAAAAGATAACTGGGAAGAAAGAGCGAAAATAGCTAATTTATGGGCTACACTATTAGCTTGTCTACGAATATGCCCAACCCTTGAAACGAAAGGCGTCTTAAGCATTGATGATATTTCCTCTGCGCAACCACCAACATAATCAAGTTGTTCCTGATTGGTAGTGACTGCTTACACTGCCAATAAGAAATCTGATTTAGATTTTTTTTAATAACATTGTGCTGATAAATTTATATGATAATATATTTTTCCTTGAATAATGAATGTTAAATCAAATAAGGGAAGTTTCACATTGAATAAAATACCGAACCATGATATCAGAATGTGTCAAGTTTAATAAAACGACAAACCATGACACTCATTATGTGCAACTATGTGAGAATTACTAACATGACGTCATATGCATCCAATAGGTGAACTTCACATTAGCCGATGTTTACCTGATCATATCAAAACTCCATGTTTGATATATATATATATATATATATATATATATATAGAGTTTTGATCCCACGCACCATAGGGTGCGTGGGGTTCCACGTGCACCCGTGCAAAAAACAACTTCGATTATCTTGAAATTTTCACGATAGGATCGTCTCAAAAATACAAATCCAACGATATATCATATGATACAAATTTCAGTTTCGGTAATCGGAATGCAATTTTCGATCATCTTCCTATTTTCGAACACTGAGGTTGAAATTTATATCATATGATATATCATTGGATTCGTATTTTCAAGACAATCCTACCGTGAAAATTTCAAAACAATCGAAATTGTTTTAGGCACGGATGCACGTGGAACCTCACGCACCCTAGGGTGCGTGGGATCGAAACTCTCTCTCTATATATATATATGTGTATATCTTTCTATATTATAAAAGTTGAGGTCCTTAGTTGTCCGACTTGATGGCGCCAAATAGTTTTACAAAAATATCCATGTCCACTTAAAAAAATCTAAATTTACTCATAACTACCACATCTTATTCACTTTCAAAAGTTCAAATATTATCTTTGACAAATCAAAGATTCATATATTATTTAAAAAAATTATATCTTTACTAACTTTATTATTTTACACACGCAACGCGTGTGCTCCGTCGCTAGTTATAGATAATGAATCGAACCATGTACGGTACAAAGTTGTAAATGAGTCGAAACAAATTGGTTTCCGAGAACTTCGAGGATTTTAATAAGTATTCCATCTGTGAATTCAATACTTGACTATATTCAATTTTTTTCGAGTTGAATTCGAACTCAAATTGTTTTATTCAATATATTTTTAATATTTTATCAATACAAATAATTATATATATATACATATTGAGTCTTAATGACTTTTTTTTTTTAGAAGTTTTGATTTCAATAGCTGTAACGCCCGAAATTATTTAATTTTAATCCGAGAATATTTAATTTGGGAATAATTGGAGTTTTGATTTAAATTCTAATATTCTTAAATTATTTAGGATTGAAATTGAATGAAATGAGAAGTTGAGGACCAAATTGCAATTTTTGAAGATTTGAGGGGCTAAGTTGCAAATAGGAATGGGTTATCAGAATTGTGAGTTATTACTCAGCATGTATACGTGTGAGTTGTTAAGGAATTCAGAAATTTGAAGAACACTTAGAACATTTTAACGACATCTTCCTTTCCTTCTTGGTGTTTTAGTTTCAAATCGCCATATCTTTTGATCCGGTTATCCGATTTCGATTCCGAAAGATGTTCTGGAATCCTTGCAAGAAGACCTTCAAATTGATGTATGTTTTTATGTCTTTCATCCTGTTTTGGAAACCCAGAAATGGTAGAGATCAGTACATCAGTTGTTGTTTGATGTTTATGAAGCATAGTATCGGCTATTGTCAAAATCGAATCGACGAACGGCTATGGCTTGTATTTTTATGAATTTCCAGCAATGATTTCGATATCTCTACCTTATGTTTTGCTGGTTTGATTGAAATACAGCTGGTATAATTATAGAGGTGTTATATTTGAGTTTTGGGATTGCCGACTTTAACCGTAACGCCGACGAACTTATGATTTAAGACTGTTTTGCTATCTTGTATTGAGCTGTGATTTTGATGAGTTCTAGCTGATGTTGGTAAGCTTTCAACACTTTATTTCAACACTTCGGGCTGTTTATGTTGACTTGGTCAAATTGAAAATTTTAATTATTATTATTATTATTTTTTTTTGAATCAAAATTTTTAATAGTTTTTTTTAGATGGAAAGTTTGTAATTGTATCAAGAGATATTGTTCAATACAAGCATAACCAACCAAGACAAAAATTCATCATTTATCCAAACAAAAGATAACTGGGAAGAAAGAGCGAAAATAGCTAATTTATGGGCTACACTATTAGCTTGTCTACGAATATGCCCAACCCTTGAAACGAAAGGCGTCTTAAGCATTGATGATATTTCCTCTGCGCAACCACCAACATAATCAAGTTGTTCCTGATTGGTAGTGACTGCTTACACTGCCAATAAGAAATCTGATTTAGATTTTTTTTAATAACATTGTGCTGATAAATTTATATGATAATATATTTTTCCTTGAATAATGAATGTTAAATCAAATAAGGGAAGTTTCACATTGAATAAAATACCGAACCATGATATCAGAATGTGTCAAGTTTAATAAAACGACAAACCATGACACTCATTATGTGCAACTATGTGAGAATTACTAACATGACGTCATATGCATCCAATAGGTGAACTTCACATTAGCCGATGTTTACCTGATCATATCAAAACTCCATGTTTGATATATATATATATATATATATATATATATATATATAGAGTTTTGATCCCACGCACCATAGGGTGCGTGGGGTTCCACGTGCACCCGTGCAAAAAACAACTTCGATTATCTTGAAATTTTCACGATAGGATCGTCTCAAAAATACAAATCCAACGATATATCATATGATACAAATTTCAGTTTCGGTAATCGGAATGCAATTTTCGATCATCTTCCTATTTTCGAACACTGAGGTTGAAATTTATATCATATGATATATCATTGGATTCGTATTTTCAAGACAATCCTACCGTGAAAATTTCAAAACAATCGAAATTGTTTTAGGCACGGATGCACGTGGAACCTCACGCACCCTAGGGTGCGTGGGATCGAAACTCTCTCTCTCTATATATATATGTGTATATCTTTCTATATTATAAAAGTTGAGGTCCTTAGTTGTCCGACTTGATGGCGCCAAATAGTTTTACAAAAATATCCATGTCCACTTAAAAAAATCTAAATTTACTCATAACTACCACATCTTATTCACTTTCAAAAGTTCAAAAGTTCAAATATTATCTTTGCTGTTGGAAAACTGGCGAGTTCCCAGACCAATTACGATTGATACCCGGTGCAGCGGAAGTTTAAAAATTTTTCATGGAACGTTTCCATGGTATGGGTATCAACCGTTCATCGATTGAATTACGTGTGTGTGTAAAATTTAAATAACAATTAAATAAATTTTACCTCAAATCTCGCAACGAGATTAATGGACACCAACAGAACAATTCTGCTCTTGTTGTCTCTCCCTGGAACCGATGAACGCCTTCAATCAGGTCCACGAACAGAGGTTTAATCCCTCTGATAGATTGCACTAGAAAATCTATCAGAAGTTTTCTGCGAAGAGAATACACGAATTTGATTCGTTATTCCTTACTGCGATTCAAAATCACAGACCGGAATTTTCTCGGGCAGAGGGGGAGGGTTCGGCCGATTTGTTGAGAGAGAGGCTAGGGTTCGATTTTTGCTCTGTCTCAAAAATTATGACCTGTTGTGTGTAATTTCTGTACTGAAATAACTTATTTATAATGCAGGCCACTAACACCTTAGGGCCCATTAGTCATAAGCTGGGGCCCGACAAGCAAAGCCCGCTCGTTCAGAAATTAATATAAAATTCATCGTGACTCCGATTGATGAAACGATTTCACCAATGTTCACAGAAACCATTTCTGCACGTTTTAAAGTCAAAATAAATTTTCCTGAATCCGAATTCAGTGGTTTCCAAAAATGTCCATCCCTATGTCATTTTAGGAAATCCTACTCCCTTACTCTTATTTAAGAAGTCCAACTCCTTAGTTCATTAAATTTAACTCTTTAAATTTAACTATCTCAACGGGGATTAAAACTCCATTACACTGTGTGACCCTCAATGGTTCAGGGATACAGCTAGCCGTGGGCTCACAACTCCTTGTGACTCGGAACAACACTTTCCGACTTGCCCAACGAATCATGGTAAAGCGCCTAGCAACATCGCCCCATGATTCCCTAGGTATCACTGATAGTGCCTACAAGAACCAGTAGATTTTGGTTAACGTACAGTACGGTCCCTTCATCCATATATCCCGATCGAATCAACAACCATTGGTATATCGAGAGTCGCTCAAGATTCGATAACTATGCAATACATCTTGAAGATCAAATTAGTGACATCGCATGTGCTACTAAGAAACCATTTCTTAAATCACATCAAGTACTCTGGCCAGAGATTTGTCACACTAATATCTCCTCAGATCGCATAGGATATCCACACTCGCAAGTATGTGGTGAATCCTTGACAACAATGCATTGACTCCTATATGTGTCGTAACTGTACCCAATCTCGACACCTGATGACCCCCTCAGAGTCGGTAAACGAGTCAAAGCACAGTACTAGCATATAGAGTCTCCATGATGTTTCAAGTCGTAAGGACTAATGGTGTACAACCAAAACCGCGGACTTTATCCACTCGATAAGTGATAACCACTTGGAAAGTCCGGATAGGGTAGTTCGACTATTCATCCTATGAATATCCATTTGCATGCTTCGAACATCTCCATGTTCCCTACCAATGAAACGTGGTACTCCGCATCGCAAATGCTAGTCTCAAACTCGAGCGATCCTTATCCTTATTATCGGACGGCTCAATCGACTAGGAACGGTTTTAGAATATACAGTGACTATAAGATGTATTTCATGATAGACATCTCCATGTTCTACCACATCTTACATACACTATAGTATATTCAAGGTCTTTATCAAAACAACAATAGTATATCACAATATAACAATATGAAGTAATATAAAGTCATTGCCATAAAAGTGTAAATAATATTAAACAAAAGATTGTTTATACAAAGAGTCAACAAAGCCCATAGCCACACAGTTGGCTCACTGGGCACCCACTCTTACAATCTCCCACTTGCCCTATAGCCAACTAGTCATATTACGTAGACCCATTGCTTCGCGATGTTTGTCAAACAATGGTCCTGGCAAAGGCTTAGTAAGTGGATCAGCGATATTGTCTGCAGAGGCCACTCGTTCGACACTGATGTCTCCTCTTTCCACAATCTCCCGGATTATGTGGTATTTCCTCAGTACGTGTTTGGATCTTTGATGAGACCTTGGTTCCTTTGCTTGAGCAACGGCACCCGTGTTGTCGCAGTACACCGGGACTGGACCAACAAATTCAGGAATGACGCCCAACTCTTGGACGAAATTCCTCATCCAAACGGCCTCTTTAGCAGCAGCTGATGCTGCAATGTATTCAGCCTCAGTGGTGGAATCCGCTGTGGTGTCCTGCTTGGAACTCTTCCAAGAGACAGCACCGCCATTGAGCATGAACACAAATCCAGAGGTTGACTTCGAGTCATCCACATCACTTTGGAAGCTAGAGTCGGTATAGCCTTCCAGTTTGAGTTCTCGTCCTCCATAAACCATGAACATATTCTTAGTCCTTCGCAAGTACTTAAGAATGTCCTTCACGGCTTTCCAATGCATCTGACCAGGATTAGACTGATATCTGCTCGTGACACTCAGAGCAAATGCTACATCCGGTCTGGTAGATATCATCCCATACATGATACTACCTATAGCTGACGCATATGGTACATGTGTCATATTCTCTATCTCTGCTTCAGTCTTGGGACACATAGACTTGGATAGAGAAACTCCATGACACATGGGTAGATGTCCTCTCTTGGACCCATCCATTGAAAACCGTTTCAATATGGTATCGATGTAGGTTGATTGAGTGAGTCCTATCATTCTCTTAGATCTATCCCTATAGATCTGTATCCCAAGAATGTAGGATGCCTCACCCAAATCCTTCATCGAAAATCTACCTGATAACCATATCTTTGTTGACTGCAACATCCCTACATCATTCCCAATGAGTAGGATGTCATCAACATAAAGTACTAAGAATGTCACCGCATCCTTAACTACTTTCTTGTACACGCAAGGTTCCTCCGGGTTCTTGATGAAACCAAAATCTTTTATTGTTTCATCAAATTTCTGGTTCCAACTTCTTGATGCTTGTTTTAGACCATAAATTGATCTCTGAAGCTTGCATACCTTATGCTCGCTTCCCATGGATGTGTACCCCTCAGGCTGCTTCATATAGATTTCCTCCTTAATGTCTCCATTAAGAAAAGCAGTCTTCACATCCATTTGCCATATCTCATAGTCATACCATGCAGCTATGGCAATTAGGATTCTTATGGACTTGAACATTGCAACTGGTGAAAAGGTTTCGTCATAGTCAACTCCTTGCCTTTGAGTATAACCTTTCGCCACCAATCGCGCCTTGTAAGTCAATATCTTACCATCAGGCCCAAGCTTTCTTTTGTAGATCCATTTACACCCTATTGGAACAATTCCATCGGGAGGATCCACTAAAGACCAGACTTGGTTAGTATGCATCGAATCCAATTCAGACTGCATAGCTTCAAGCCATAAATTCGAATCCGCATCAGAAATTGCTTCCTTGAAGCTTCTTGGATCACATCCAATGTCGGGTTCATCTTGACCCTCTTCAAGAAGAAGACCATATCGAACTGGAGGTCTAGAAGTCCTCTCGGATCTTCTAGGTGCAGGCGTGTTCAGCAATGGTTCCTGAGGTGTGGGATCGTTATTTTGTATTTCGGGTTCTTCTCGAACTTCTTCGAGTTCCATCATCTCGCCTTTCTTATCCAATAAGAACTCCTTCTCCAAGAAGGTGGCATTCCGTGAAACAAACACCTTTGTTTCAGCAGGATAATAGAAATAATATCCGATTGAATTCTTCGGATACCCCACAAAATAACACAAGCTGGATCGACTATCCAACTTATCTCCCACTGTCCGCTTCACGTAAGCAGGACATCCCCAAATCCTCAAGTACGAATACTTAGGAGCTTTGCCATTCCATAACTCGTATGGTGTTTTGTCCACTGCTTTAGTGTGGACGTTGTTCAACAACAATACCGCCGTTTCAAGCGCATAGCCCCAAAACGAAGGTGGAAGCTCAGTGAAGCTCATCATGGATCGAACCATGTCCAACAAAGTTCGATTACGACGCTCCGATACACCATTAAGCTGTGGTGTCATAGGAGGAGTCCACTGAGAGAGAATCCCATTCTCTTTTAGATAGTCCAAAAACTCGGTACTCAAGTATTCTCCACCTCGATCCGATCGAAGTGCTTTAATACTTTTACCTAGCTTGTTTTCTACTTCAGCCTTGAATTCTTTGAACTTTTCAAATGCTTCAGACTTATATTTCATTAAATATAAATACCCATACCTAGAATAATCATCAGTAAAGGTAATGAAGTAGGTGTGGCCATGTTGAGTCCCTACTCTAAATGGACCACAAACATCTGTATGGATCAAATCCAACAGATTTTGACTACGCTCAGGCTTCCCCTTAAAAGGAGATTTAGTCATTTTCCCTTTTAGGCAGGATTCACAAGTAGGTAGAGAGTTAATATCAGACATATCAAACATGCCCTCTCCCACTAGCTTGTTCATCCTCCTTGAGGAAATATGACCTAGTCTAGCGTGCCAAAGGTTTGCCGGGTTTTGACTATCGATTTTCCTTTTGTTTGTTGTCGCCGGTTTGTCAATACAATTTACTGGAACGTCTTTTAGTTTTAAATTGTATAGATCGTTTTCAAGTTGTCCATTTCCAATTAAACATTCATTCTTGTAAATATTGCAAATCCCATTCACAAAATTACAAGAATAACCATCTCTATCAAGCATAGAAATAGAAATAATGTTTTTAATTAAATCTGGCACAAATAAAACATCTCTCAACAATAATTTAAAACCATTCTGCAAAATCAAACAAACATCTCCAATGGCCGTAGCTTCAACTCTGGAACCATTCCCGAGCCTCAGCTGGGTCTCACCCATTCTAAGCCTGCGACTTCTTGTCATCACCTGCAAATCATTGCAAATGTGAGATCCACATCCGGTATCCAATACCCAAGAAGTTGTATTAAGTGACATGTTTATTTCGATATAGAACATACCCTTTGCAGTTCCCAACTGCTCAAGATACTCCTTGCAGTTGCGCTTCCAATGACCCGGCTTCTTGCAGTAATGGCAAACATCCTTGGATTTTCCATTGTTTGAAGCCTTTGTCTTTTGCTTCTTCTCGGGTTCCACTTTCTTGGGTGGGGCAGAACGTTTCTTGCCCTTCATACTTGGCCCCTTCTTAGCAGAAGATGAGGAGCCCACCAAGAAAGCTGGCTTATCCTTCTTAAGTGTGGATTCATATGTAACGAGCATATTGACCATCTCTTCAAGGGTGGCCTCTATCTTGTTCATATTAAAATTTATTACAAATCCATCAAATGAAGAAGGAAGAGATAGAAGCAGCAAGTCCACATTGAGTTCATGCTCCAACACCAAATCAAGGGTCGCTAACTTCTGTATGAGCCAAATCACTCGTACCCCATGATCACGGACCGAAGTCCCTTCACGCATGCGGCACGTCATCAACTCCTTAACAGTAGAGAACCTTTCAGCCCTCGACTGAGCCCCAAAAAGTTCCTTGAGTTGCGCGTGAATGTCAGCAGCATTCACCGTGTCCTCAAATCGCCTCTGGAGTTCATCAGACATCGAGGCTTGCATATAGCATTTGGTCTTGATGTCATGGTCACACCATGCATCAAGTTTGGCCAATTCCTCCGGACTTATGTCAGCTGGTGCTTCCTTCGGAGGTGCTTTCTCTAACACGTAGAGCATTTTCTCCGAAGTTAAGACAATCTTCAACTTCCGGAACCATTCCGTATAGTTGGCGCCAGTCAGCTTGTTTTGTTCGAGGATCGAGAATAAAGGATTTCGCGAATTCATTGTATGAAATACTGAAAAGGAAAACAGACATATATCAATGATTGTTTAACAATTTACTAAGACATAAAATAGGCGAATTTAATTTTATGAATCTCACTCCCACTATTTTAACGATTTCACCACCCTCTAGTGAAAACGGGAAACTTTTTCCTTAGTGAGAACATGGAGTCCAATTGACAAACTTATGGTCCCGAATAATATCAGCCAACCATAATTCTCAAAAGGTAGAGCCCAATTGCTTCCAAAGCAACCCCCATGTGTTTACCTCATGTCCAATAAGGGCCCAATAATATGACGCCGTTTAAAGTGACATGTCAAGATGACCCATCAATATTAAGTTGTGATGGACGGTCGCCATGTGGATCCCCCAATAATATGAGCCGATCCCATGGGAGTTCCACCCAACTTACAACATTTGTCGATCCAATGTACAGCTTTCCGACGGACGGGCCCCCCCAATAATATGAGCCGGACCGTATCCGCGGGTAGCATCACATACATTGACCGTTGATGGAAGGTAGGAACATTTAAACAATATTTAAATTTCCTTTATTTATCTTGATATAAATTTTAAATCATATTTAAAATGAGGGATTTTATTTATAAAAATATTTGTCTCATCATATTTAATTTATTGCATGCATTGCCGGATTCACGCAATTTATGTCTAAACATGCATACAATCATAATATCACATATTATATAGGATGATCGATTCCATTTCTAATTGACCCGTGGTTGCCAATCACGGGTCTTAGTCCAATCCTAGGTAATATGCAGTATGCAAATGCAATCCTATTACATATGCTTCCAATTTACATTTCTTCAGTCTTCATTGTCTGCTGGGCCCACCATCTTCAAATCTTGATCTCCCACTAAATCTAATGTATTTACAATAAATAACAATGACAAGTAGGGGATACATTTTTAGGGGGTGGGAACGGGCTATAAACCAAGCCCACTTTTATTACATATGACATTCATATCGGGCCATAAACCAGGCCCATTAATAAAACCAACAACAATAAAGACAAAATGTAAATTCCTAACATACACCTACAAAATTGGTCATGGCAATCGATCATCCTTATCCAATAACATTTAATTCAAAATTAATTTATTGGATAACATGCTGTGGCAATTCAAATTTAAACAAGATAAAATCATATTTTATATATAAAATCACATTTCACATATAAAATCATATTTTATCTCCATATCAAATAAAATCATATTTTATCTATAAAATCCAATTTTACAAATAAAATCATATTTTACTCAATATATCATAAGATCATATCTTATCATCAATTGTACCAAAATAATTGATTTCAAAATTCAATTTACGGATAAAATATTAAAATTTTCCAAAAATTCAAATTTATCCAAAATCAATTTTAAAATTTACGGACTCGAACAATTCGATCCGAAATCTCGTGAACCAATCAAAAACAATTTTTGACCGGACCAAAAAATAAAATTTTAACATATTAAAATTAATTTTTAATAAAATATTAATTTTTCCCACGGGCCACCCGGGACACTCCCGGGTTGGCCCGCACCCGGGGCGCGGGCCGGGGCAGCCCGGCTGCCCCCTTAGGGCAGCAACGCTTGCTGCCCTGGCGGCGCCTGGCGCCCCCGCTGGGCGGCGCCGAGCGCTGCCCTGCGCAGCGCCCAGCGCTGCGCTGGGCAGCGCACAGCGCTGCCCTGGGCAGCGCCGTGCGCTGCCCTGGGCGGCGACGGTCGCCGCCCTGGGCGGCGCCGTGCGCCCCCTTTGGGCGGCGCCGTGCGCCGCCCCTGGGGGCAGCGACCATCGCTGCCCCTTCCGGGCAGCGATCCAATCGCTGCCCGGGTTTCGCCCCCGGAAAAAAAAAAAAATTTTTTATTAAAAATATTTATTTTGTTTCAAAAAACCGAGACTCAAAAATTTTGTACAATTGATTAATTCAATCGATTGATCTGAGCAACCTGGCTCTGATACCACTGTTGGAAAACTGGCGAGTTCCCAGACCAATTACGATTGATACCCGGTGCAGCGGAAGTTTAAAAATTTTTCATGGAACGTTTCCATGGTATGGGTATCAACCGTTCATCGATTGAATTACGTGTGTGTGTAAAATTTAAATAACAATTAAATAAATTTTACCTCAAATCTCGCAACGAGATTAATGGACACCAACAGAACAATTCTGCTCTTGTTGTCTCTCCCTGGAACCGATGAACGCCTTCAATCAGGTCCACGAACAGAGGTTTAATCCCTCTGATAGATTGCACTAGAAAATCTATCAGAAGTTTTCTGCGAAGAGAATACACGAATTTGATTCGTTATTCCTTACTGCGATTCAAAATCACAGACCGGAATTTTCTCGGGCAGAGGGGGAGGGTTCGGCCGATTTGTTGAGAGAGAGGCTAGGGTTCGATTTTTGCTCTGTCTCAAAAATTATGACCTGTTGTGTGTAATTTCTGTACTGAAATAACTTATTTATAATGCAGGCCACTAACACCTTAGGGCCCATTAGTCATAAGCTGGGGCCCGACAAGCAAAGCCCGCTCGTTCAGAAATTAATATAAAATTCATCGTGACTCCGATTGATGAAACGATTTCACCAATGTTCACAGAAACCATTTCTGCACGTTTTAAAGTCAAAATAAATTTTCCTGAATCCGAATTCAGTGGTTTCCAAAAATGTCCATCCCTATGTCATTTTAGGAAATCCTACTCCCTTACTCTTATTTAAGAAGTCCAACTCCTTAGTTCATTAAATTTAACTCTTTAAATTTAACTATCTCAACGGGGATTAAAACTCCATTACACTGTGTGACCCTCAATGGTTCAGGGATACAGCTAGCCGTGGGCTCACAACTCCTTGTGACTCGGAACAACACTTTCCGACTTGCCCAACGAATCATGGTAAAGCGCCTAGCAACATCGCCCCATGATTCCCTAGGTATCACTGATAGTGCCTACAAGAACCAGTAGATTTTGGTTAACGTACAGTACGGTCCCTTCATCCATATATCCCGATCGAATCAACAACCATTGGTATATCGAGAGTCGCTCAAGATTCGATAACTATGCAATACATCTTGAAGATCAAATTAGTGACATCGCATGTGCTACTAAGAAACCATTTCTTAAATCACATCAAGTACTCTGGCCAGAGATTTGTCACACTAATATCTCCTCAGATCGCATAGGATATCCACACTCGCAAGTATGTGGTGAATCCTTGACAACAATGCATTGACTCCTATATGTGTCGTAACTGTACCCAATCTCGACACCTGATGACCCCCTCAGAGTCGGTAAACGAGTCAAAGCACAGTACTAGCATATAGAGTCTCCATGATGTTTCAAGTCGTAAGGACTAATGGTGTACAACCAAAACCGCGGACTTTATCCACTCGATAAGTGATAACCACTTGGAAAGTCCGGATAGGGTAGTTCGACTATTCATCCTATGAATATCCATTTGCATGTTTCGAACATCTCCATGTTCCCTACAAATGAAACGTGGTACTCCGCATCGCAAATGCTAGTCTCAAACTCGAGCGATCCTTATCCTTATTATCGGACGGCTCAATCGACTAGGAACGGTTTTAGAATATACAGTGACTATAAGATGTATTTCATGATAGACATCTCCATGTTCTACCACATCTTACATACACTATAGTATATTCAAGGTCTTTATCAAAACAACAATAGTATATCACAATATAACAATATGAAGTAATATAAAGTCATTGCCATAAAAGTGTAAATAATATTAAACAAAAGATTGTTTATACAAAGAGTCAACAAAGCCCATAGCCACACAGTTGGCTCACTGGGCACCCACTCTTACATTTGACAAATCAAAGATTCATATATTATTTAAAAAAATTATATCTTTACTAACTTTATTATTTTACACACGCAACGCGTGTGCTCCGTCGCTAGTTATAGATAATGAATCGAACCATGTACGGTACAAAGTTGTAAATGAGTCGAAACAAATTGGTTTCCGAGAACTTCGAGGATTTTAATAAGTATTCCATCTGTGAATTCAATACTTGACTATATTCAATTTTTTTCGAGTTGAATTCGAACTCAAATTGTTTTATTCAATATAGTTTTAATATTTTATCAATACAAATAATTATATATATATACATATTGAGTCTTAATGACTTTTTTTTTTTAGAAGTTTTGATTTCAATAGTTGTAACGCCCGAAATTATTTAATTTTAATCCAAGAATATTTAATTTGGGAATAATTGGAGTTTTGATTTAAATTCTAATATTCTTAAATTATTTAGGATTGAAATTGAATGAAATGAGAAGTTGAGGACCAAATTGCAATTTTTGAAGATTTGAGGGGCTAAATTGCAAATAGGAATGGGTTATCAGAATTGTGAGTTATTACTCAGCATGTATACGTGTGAGTTGTTAAGGAATTCAGAAATTTGAAGAACACTTAGAACATTTTAACGACATCTTCCTTTCCTTCTTGGTGTTTTAGTTTCAAATCGCCATATCTTTTGATCCGGTTATCCGATTTCGATTCCGAAAGATGTTCTGGAATCCTTGCAAGAAGACCTTCAAATTGATGTATGTTTTTATGTCTTTCATCCTGTTTTGGAAACCCAAAAATGGTAGAGATCAGTACATCAGTTGTTGTTTGATGTTTATGAAGCATAGTATCGGCTATTGTCAAAATCGAATCGACGAACGGCTATGGCTTGTATTTTTATGAATTTCCAGCAATTATTTCGATATCTCTACCTTATGTTTTGCTGGTTTGATTGAAATACAGCTGGTATAATTGTAGAGGTGTTATATTTGAGTTTTGGGATTGCCGACTTTAACCGTAACGCCGACGAACTTATGATTTAAGACTGTTTTGCTATCTTGTATTGAGCTGTGATTTTGATGAGTTCTAGCTGATGTTGGTAAGCTTTCAACACTTTATTTCAGATTGGTTTTGAATACCATCAAGCTCGAAAACGTCAACTTCGAATCGATAGAAGAAAGATCAAGGTTTGAAGCTATTCTACAATGGCGTTTGAATGGTTTTAAGTACAGATTTTGAGATTAGGCTTATGGTTGATAATTGTACAGATTTGGACACCTAGAAGACACCATAAACCTCACATTTGAAAGGTAAAAGTGGACTAATATTTTGAATGGGATTATAACTCGAGATGGTTTGTATCGAGTTTCCTAAATCACATACTTATTTTCTTAATTGCTTTTATATGCTTTTTTATGAATGGTTGAATGAGTCTTGATGTTAATGAATGTTATTTTGTTGATATATAATGCATTCATCTTGTAAGACTTGTTCTTTGATTTCGAAATGAACGGAAATGTTCGATTAGACGATTTGAGAAAGTATATATGTATGGCCTGGGTGGTTGACTTAGCCTAGCGTCTGATTTACATATATAGTGGCTTCAAAGTCTAGAAAAGCAAGATAAGTAGCCCCACCTCGATCGGGAGAGTCGGTGGTTAGTTATGATATCTTCTTCTCGGGATCCCAAACGATGAATTAGAGAACCTTGTTTTAAAACATGCATTGTAGTTACTTTTATATCATGAATTTGATATATGTTTTTCCATGCATGTTTAGTTGCTTTTACTGGGAAATATATTTCTCACCGGAGTTATCCGGCTATTGTTGTGTTGTATGTGTCATGGTAATAGGCGGGAGTGGAACAGGGCAAAAGCGATCATGAAGAACAAGGGATGAGAGAATAGCGTGATGATCCGAGTTTAGATGGTTGTGAGCTGTCAATGTTGTGTTGAGTTCAAAGACATGAATATAAAGTAGTTACATATGCCAAGACTTATTGGCTATGAGGTTGTTGTCTTAATAATGTACACAAGATATGAGATGATGTATATTACTTCTTAGGACTTGACTTGATATTGTATACAATGTTCCATGTTTGATATATGAGCCTATTATGTTGATTTTAAGGCTTTGAGATGATCTATTTCTATCAACTTATATCATGTTAGAATGAATGTTAGCTTATGATTTTGTATAGGCTATGTATGAGTTGATGTTAGATGAGAAATGAATGAAAGAACTTGAGTTGTTAGCAAAATGATCTGTGTTTTTTTTCTGCTGGACAGATGCCTGCTCGATCGGGTGATTCCTACCGATCGAGCGAGGCCTTTAATTCTAAGGCAGTGAGGTGAGCACATTGGGCTCGCTCGATCGGTGAAGTTTGACCGATCGAGCGAGGCCAACATTGCTTTCACCCGAGAGTTGGGCTTCAGGGCTCGCTCAATCGGTAGCTTTTTACCGATCGAGCGAGGTGCTCCCTTTTAAATTTTTTTTTTTATTTAGTCTTTGATTCTTTGACTATTATTTACGATGATTTGATTAATGAGAGATTAAAACTCGGGTCGTCACAATAGCTCAAATATACTAGAATATTCAAAATGAGCTAGAACATGAGTTGTATATGAGCCAAAATTTATTTAACTATTCGAGTTCAAATCAAGTTCAAATTCTAGCCTTCAATTTTTTTTATATTCGGCTTGATTAAATTTGTTTGCCCTTCTATCTCGGTCTCATAGTGCAATCATAAAATATATCATATTCTATATACTTAATCTAAAATTTTAAAGAATATTCTAAAACAAAATAAATTTAAAGTAAGCTAAAATTTACCTAAATAATTATTTAAGTTTTATTAAAAAATTATAACATGGTTTAAAATTCTTCAATTTAATATTGAGGTAAATATTTGATTTATGTCATTTTCAAATAAAATTTATTTGATTGGCATCTTTCGGCTAAAAAGCCTAAATGGGTCATAAATATTAAATATTAAAAAAAATTTAAATTGTGGGCGATAATTAATATTTTTGCTTTCATGTTCTTTATAATGAAACTTCGAGGAAGAAAACTAAGAAGTCTAGAAGTCGGCAAGAAATCAAGTAGGACTAATTTCAAGAAAAGTACGTTGAAGTATCTAATTCAATTTGTTATCATGGTGAACGTAAAAATAATGTTCTAAAAGACGGCGCTTAGGTGTTAGGTGGTTGTCCACCGCCCAAATTTTTAGACAATTAAAATTTCTAGATGTTATTACATTCATTGGCCTTTTAGGCCTCTTAATCGTCGCCTAGGCTCCTCAGAATCCACCTAGGCAGCCACCTAAATTAATATATATATTTTTTTAAAAAAAATTATTTGACATAATTCTCTATCAATTTGTATCAGATAGAGACGAGAAATATTCAATGTATTTTGAGTTTAAATTCGAAAAAGAGAATTATTAGAGAAATATCAAGATTAACAAGAATAATTAGGATATTTAGGCTAAAAATTAAAGAAAAAATCGTCTAGTCCTCACCTAGGCGACCGCTAAGCGTCCGCTAAGCGTCTAGGCGCTAGGTGGTGGGTGACCGGCCGCCTACTGTAGTGACCCGCTCCGAAATCACCTATCAATCATTTTTAAGCATGCAATATAAGTCATAAAACACAATAATCAATAAACAACGAAAATAAAGTCTTACGACCAACCAACGGCGGAAAACAACCGACCTTAAAACAAACGGTGAAACATAGTTTATACAACCTCATCGAAACAATATGGAAAGATAATCTCAACAAAAACCAGATACTAGAAACAACACCAACCACTGAATTGCTGCAACCTCAGTGACCGCTACCTTCTGGTTCGTCCAACCTAAGTCATGTCCCGTGGAATGGGATGTCCAAGACAAAACCGAGGATGTGAGTGATAACAATGCCCATCATGAAAGTATGAGTATACACGTGTTATTAAGGCTGATTCAAATGTATGGGTATCGAAAACCTATCACGATAAAACTCTTGCTCAATCAAGTGGCACCATGGTATGCAGAACACAGGACCGTCGCATCAGGAGTTTACTCACACACCAGAAGAAAATCCATGGATATCGGTGACCTGATCCTGCACCAACGGGTCCAATAATCCACTCAAGAACTCGGGGTTGAGAGACCCCACTACGGGTTATATCAATGTACAGACTCAACATTATAATGTATGCAGCATAATAATCGTGACATAATATATGCATACTCAACCAGGATATCTCGGATAGTATGTCCGTACCTCTACCCAAGAAACCTAGCAACTCGGATACTCAAGTCCAAGCCTATAAGCAAGTAAATAATATATCACTCATTGCGTACAAAAATCTTTAACTAGACTAATAGCTACTACCAAAATCTAATTAGATTCTAGACTTATACCTGCATCCATCGTCAGTCCACTGTTGGCCATGTCCCCAAACTCTAGGCACAGTTCTGCTACAGTCCTGGTAGCGCTCCGTTATCACCCGACTTTCGAGATGACGCCTAGAATCCCTTGTAAGCAGATTGGAACAGAAGAGGGAAGTGAGGAATTGACAATTGAAATGGATGTCTCGACTATAGTAGCCCGACTCCTAATTGAGCTAATCTATTGCTTAAACATGATTAAGAGATGCTAATTTGAGGAGTTGAAAATTGGATTCAAAACAATAAAAAATGATTACTAAGGCTTCGAGTATTTGGACAGTTTAGAAATTCCGAACGTGTTCGGAAGTTAGCATTTCTGATCGGAAGCTACGAGCAGTTCGGAAGTTCCGAACTTGAGATCGGTAGTTCCGATCAAGTGACAGTTGGACAGGGTATAGGTTTTGATTGGATGATTAGCCGTATAGGAGTTCGGAAGTTTCGAACTGCTGTCAGTAGTCGAGTTGTCAAATCAGAGTCACGTGGTTGGTGTAAAACGATCGGAAGCATGATCGAAAGCACGATCGAAAGCCCCAAGTGGGATCAAAAGTTCCGATCTTGAGATTGGTAGTTGCGAACGTGGTCTATAAATAGAGGGCCAAGAGCTAATTTTCAGATGCACCAATTCCATTCCTTTCTCTCTCTCTCTCCCTCTCTCTCTCTCTCGTTTCTAGGTGCTTTTATTGAGTTTTTGGGCATGTCTAGGCATCGTTTCAAAGATCCGGAAGCGACGGAGCACTGCTGGAGTCCTAGCAGAGTGGTGCCCAAGTTTTGGGGCTATCGCTATCAGTGGGTAACGACGGACACATGTATACTACTAGACTCAGATTAGTTTAAGTGAGTATCTATTAGTCTAGTTAAGGTTTTTAGAGGATAAATAGTGATACAATGATTGTCTGCTTATAGGCTTGGACTAGAGGACTTGTATCACTAGGTTTCTTACTTTGAGGTACAAACGTACTATTCGAGATACCCTAGTTGAGTATGCATGTTCTATTTTTGCATGTTTTATGTGACATTACTGATATGTGCATATATTATGTCACGGATATTATTGCTGCATGCATTACATGTTGAGCCTTTATTATTGCTATAACCAGTAGAGGGGTCGCTTAACCCAATTATATTTTGTGGATGGATTCTATGGACTTTTGGTTATGGTTATGTCCACGGTTTATGCTATGGCAGTGCTTCCTGATGTGACGTTTCAGTGTACTACATACCATGGCACCTTTGACTGAGCAGTGTTCTATATAAGTTCTCGGTACCTTTAACTTGCATTTGCACTCATAGCACTTGTATACTCATACTTTAGTACTGAGCTTGTTATGCTCACGTCCTTGGTTTTTTTCTGGACACCCCATTCCACGGGATAGGACTTAGATTGGACGGATCTGGTGATATCGGTCATTGAGCTTCAGCAGGGTAGATTTTACTGTACTAGGTTCTTGTTGTTATGGGATTTTAGTATTAATTTCGATGGGGTTGTATTATGTTGTAGTAATTGCAGTATTTGATTCTGAACCGGTTGTATTTCTGCCGATAGTTTGTAAGTTGAATTATTTAAGTTTTCGCTGGATTTTCTGATTATTGCTTTTATGTTTAAGTGCATGCCCTAAAGCCTTGATTAATTAGTGATTCCAGGACAGATCACTACATTTATTGGTATCAAAGCATGCATTGAATTTGGGATCCAGATAAACAGTCTACTTTTGTTGCGGTTTCTATTTCCTCAAATCATGTTTCATAATGAATGTCTCTATAGTTTTCACAGTATTGGTTAGAGCTTGTGTGGATTTATATATCTTTGATTTAATCATCGGTCCATGAATGTGCGTTTCCGTATGTATTTATTCACTGCACTCACCTTGTAGGTATTCAAGTTTGTGCGATGTCTTTAGTTTAGGCAAACATTTTTGAAAGGATAATTATTCCTTGATATCTTTCCATGTTTTGAAAGATTGTATTAATGTGTTTTGCCTTTCTAGGATTGATAGTTAATATTGTGTTTCTTATCTATATGATTGATATATTTTAAACTAGGAATAGTTTTGATTTGAATTGAGATAATATAATATTCCTAGATTTAAAATATGGTTTCTTGGACTTGAAGTTTAGATCTTTTTAAATATCTTATTGATGAGATATTTTAAATAGGAATTGTTTTATATTGGATTTTAGAATGATATATTCCTATATTTTAAAGAGCTTAAATATTTCTATATTTACTTGATTATTTTGTAGGAGATATTACGCACTTATCATAATATATCTCTATCTCCTAACTTATCTTTGTTTCCTTATCATTGCAGATTCAAGTTTGAATTAAGGAAACAAGATCAAGACTCTTTTTGGAGATAAGGATTGTTCACGCTTAAATAGAAGAAGAGCGTAGAGATTCAGACGGCTTGGTGAGAAACGATAGAGAGCGCAAAAAAGAGAGATCAAGCCATAGATGAGGATTTGAGCGTACAAAATAAAAGACACGACCAAGTGAGATTTTCTAGAGAGCTTTTGAGCGTACATCACGAGAATTCAGAAAACATATTTGAAGCTCGTTTCTACAACCATTGGTCGTGGTCTACTTGATTGCCGTTGAAGATTTTAGAGCATTGAAGATTCAAGAGTGTTGCTCTCGTGTGTTCGGAATCAAGGATTCATCTCCGTGTTTCTGTTTATTTATTCTATTTCGTATAGAATTTTAGGAGATGCTTTTATTTGTTTATTTTCTCACTCGTTCTTGAGAAAATTGAGTTTTGAAATAATTCACTAGTTTTAGGGTTTGTAAAACTCTTTGATTATTTTCTAGTGAAAGTTTTGCCCTGAGACGCTGCAAGAGTATTTTATACTCTTGCTTAAATATTTGAGTCTGATTTATTTGGTTGTTTATTTATTTTATTCATGCTTTAAAAAATTCTGAAGCATGTTAATCAAGGTGTTATTGAAGATGTTGTCAACACCTTGTGACAACATCTGAATCTGTTTGTATGTGCAACTTTTTATTATTTTAGTAATTGTGCATATTTACTCTTGAGTATTTTTATTATTGGTTTGCTGTTACTATTTACGTTTTAATATTTCCGCTGCATGTTGTGTAGGATGTTGTCAACACCTAGTGACAACATCTGATTCTGATAATTTTTATGAACCATGATATTCCTTACAAGTGGTATGAAAGCATACCCTTGATACACTAAGAGCTGATTCTGGATTATTTTTTCAGGAATATTATGGAGTCAACAATAGCAAACTCATTCTTCAAACCTCAAGAAGTATTTGAATCGGATTTGGGAGATGACTCGATGTCACTCATCAAAAAGAAGTTTGATGATTATCTGAAGAAGATGAGGGAGACAAAGAAGATCGATTAGAAACTCAAAGCTCCACTTTTTTCGGCTGCTAACAAAACTCTGAAAATAGGAAGGCCTGATCAAACATCAAGAAAGTTTCCTTATCCTCAAAAGCCTCTACTTATGCTGGAAGGAAATAAAAAGCCTACTGCAAAGAAGATTGACATGGTGTAATGTCATGAATGTCAAGGCTATGGTCATTTTGCCAATGAATGTGCAAACAGGTTTCGAAAAGGGATGAACACATCTCTGAGTGGTGAATATTCTGAAGAAGGTAAAGAACAGAATGAAGAAGAAAGCCACACATCCCTGACAGCTTTCATGGAAAGAAAAAAGCTGATGCAAGTCAATCCTTTAGGTGTTGCCACAGGTGTTTCCACACCTGGCCGCAACATCTCCCAAATGTCATTATGTTTAAATTCTTTTACTGCTGATAATGCGAATAATTCTGATGCAGGTGATGAAATAATATCTTCGGAAGATGTGCGAATGCAATATGAAGAGCTATATGCTGACTGGACTGAAAGAAACAAAATGAACACTATTCTTTCAAAGGAAAATACTGACTTGAAGGTTGTTGTGTCAAGACTTGAAGTTGTACTAAGTAAGAAAGACCTAGAATTGTGTAAGGCCCGGGATTATTTAATTTTAATTCGAGAATATTTAATTTGGAAATATTTAGAGTTTAGAATTAAATTCTAATATTCTTAAATGAATAAGGATTGAAATTGAATTAAATCGTTTTTCCGGGGACTGAATTGCAAATAGCCAAAAGTTTAGGGACTAAAGTGCAAATATGCAATATATATCTAATTCTCTACTTGAATTATCTCTTTTTCACGTGGAAAACATCAGAAGAAAAGGGTAGAGAGGCAGTACACGGCTGAAACCTTTGGACGCCATTGTTGTCCCGTTCGAGCTCCGATAACTTGCGCTCCTGTCATTAGAAATTCCAAATAAATATATATCTGCGATCACCGCTCCGAGACCTTTGTTTTGGTACAAGTTTCATTCATATTTCTCAGACTTTATTTGTATGTTGATGATGGAAATTTATGATTTTAAGATATATGCGTATATCAGCTGTACCGATTGTGAATTCGCAGACGGTTTGGAAAAAGACTATCGTTTGAATTTCTTATGTGTTTATGAAGAAAAATTCGAACCCTACCCTATCTGATTATGATGCTTTTGATGATATTGATATGAGATTATAAGTGATCTTGATTGTTGGATTGTTTTGGCTATTGTTTGGATTGCCGGTTTGTAGCCGTTACGCCGTCGATTCGCAAAATGTCAAGACTTTGATATTAGTGATTAAAAGGAGCATGGTTTGAGTTGCATCTGATCTTGTTAGTTATTTGATATGTTATTTCTCAGCTTTCATTCGAATATTGACGACTCGAGAATCCCGATTCGAACCGAGAAGGAGTTGAAGCAAGGTTTGCTAGCATTGTATTTGAAATGAAGTTGAGAAGCTGAGCAGATTTTGACATGTTGTTGTTGATTGTATTTACAGATTTGAAGTATTTTCAGACTCGACATCGAAAGCTATAAATGACAGCTAATCCAGATGAGATAGAACACTCGAAATAGTTATTGTTTCGAGTATTCCCTTGTCAATCACATACTTATTTGCTTATGTACCTTATGTGATTACATGATTGTGTTGCTTTACTTGCTTATGTGATTAGTTGTTCAAGATGTTTTATAGCATTTAATGCATACAGAACATGTTGCATTCATCTTGAACTCCAGCCTAATAAGCATAGAGGGTTAAAAGCCTAGAGTGCATATGACGTTTGGCGGATTGTAGTTGAGTGGCACGGAATGCAGACTTACTTCCAGAGCCAGAAGACTCACTATAGTTGCACCAAAGTCAGAGGAAATAAAGTATTTAACTTTACCTCGATTGGGTGAGTTGGTGTTCGTTAAAGATTTTATTTCCTCGGGATCCCAAGAACTTATATTCGATTGATATCAGCTTGATAGCCTCTTTTGGTCATATGCATTGCATTCACGTTTATTATCTCGCGCTTTATGTTGTTTATACTGAGATTTTATTCTCACCGGAGGTATCCGGCTATTGCTTTGTTTTGTATGTGTGCATGGCAATAGGTGGGGCAGGAGCTGGTCAGAAGAGACAGGGATAGCTCGAGATAGAGTCTTAGCATGTGAGGACACGGGTTTTAGCAGCACGACATGTACTTTGAGTTGATGAACCATGTTAGAACAGATACAAGAATGTTGTATAAGTAGTTGAATATGTCTTAGCTTGTGTATGGAAGCTTATAAGATGTTATGAGATAGCATGTATCTTATTTGGTAGATTGTAAAAGAGATTATGGTTATTGCTTCTACCTTTGACAACACTTTGTTAGCAGCAGATTTTTCAAGAATTGAAGCCCGCTCGAATGGGTGAAATTCACCGATCGAGCGAGCCATGTATTTTTCAAAATAGAGGAGTTGATTTTCTTGGCCGCTCGATCGGCTGAAGTTCACCGATCGAGCGAGGCCAAGAATTCCCTGGACCTGAGAGCTTCTAGTTTGAGCTCACTCGATCGGGCAACTTTCGCCGATCGAGCGAGACACTGTAACTTTTTAAAAAAATTTTTTTTTTTAGCTCTTGGTTCTTTATATCCTTTGTGTACTTGATTAATTGTTAATTATAATAAATTGCCCTAAGATAAGATTAGAAACCCGGGTCCCCACAATAGGTGGTATCAGTGCATAAGTTTCTGGATTTAGATAGAAGTTGATGAGCGGGGTAGATTGAGTCTGTCTGATTGTTTGATATCACATGAGATTACATGTTGTATCTGATTATGTGCACTATATGCTAGCATGCTTTATATTTCAAGATTTATATGATTGCATGATTATGTGCTTTCATTGCTACTGCATGCTATATATGCAATTGTATTCCAGAGTATCCTCAGTAAGAACCTGAATTCTCATGAGAATGCATGAGAATGCTTATCAGAGAAGGATGGAATAAATTGATGCATATGATATTTTTTATGCACTAATCTGTTTGACAATCAGATATGCCTCCCCATAAAGCACCGGCCATTAGACAGCCATTAGTGGTTCCTCCAGCTGAACCAGCACCAGTACCACCGCCAACGGTTGAACCCCAGAATGCACAGGGTAGTACATCTGCTGATCCTTTGGATCCTACTGCTACTCCAATGGAGAATTTACTGAAGCGATTTCAGTCATTCAACCCGCCAACATTAAAGGGAACGGAAAACTCAGTTGATTGTGAGAATTGGCTTGAAGATATAGAATATCTGTTTGAGTCAATTGATTATACCGATGATCGTCGTATCCGACTGGTAATACATCAACTTCACGAAGTTGCCAAAAGTTGGTGGATTACTACAAAACGGGCATTGGAACAACGAGGTACGATTATCACCTGGACTGTCTTTAAAACTGAGTTCTATCAACGTTTCTTTCCAGTCTCCTACAGGAAGGATAAGGGTGCTGAATTTGTCAATCTAAGGCAAGGAAACTTGAATATTGAGGAATATGTGGCCAAATTTTCAAGTCTTTTGAAGTTTGATCCACATATAGCAGCAACTGATGAAGCAATGGCAGATCAGTTTATCAATGGCCTTAATCCCGATGTGTTTACTTTGGTGAATAGTGGACGACCAAATACTTTTGCTGACGCTTTGAACAAAGCTAAGGGAGCAGAAGCAGGTATGTTATGACAACGAGGAACACCGTTCATTTCCCAGTCATTTACACAGCTTGTATCAGCATCAGTTCCATAGAATCCGCCACAGTTTCAGCAACCATATCCCAGATTTGAGGGAGGAAGCAGTGGCAGAAAGGATTCTCATTTCAAGCCTAAAGGGAAACTGTTTAAGCGGGCAGGTAGTAGTTCTTCCAGTTCTAGTGGACAGAGACAGTTTGGTACAGGTCAGAGAACTGGTGAATCAGGAGTGTTTTGTGGTAAGTGTGGTGGACGACATGCTATCGATCAGTGCAAAGGTGTATCAGGTAATTGCAATATTTGTCGCCAACCAGATCACTATGCCAAAGTATGTCCCCAACGAGCTATGGGTGAAAGTTCTTCTCGACCAACACCGCAGGCAGAAAGGCAATCAGTGCATTCATTCCAGCCTCAGCAATAGCCCAGAGCAGGAGGAAGCCAGAGTGTGACTCAACCTCCTAGACAACAGGCTCGAGTCTTTGCACTTATTGAGGAACAGGCACAGGCAGCACCTGACGATATCATATGTGAGACCTCGTTTCTAATCCACCAAAATCAGAGAAGCAAGCGATATGTAAACAAGAAACCAATAATTTATTTTTTTTTTTAAAAGGAGGCTCGCGCGCCCGCGCCTAAGCCCCGCAATTACCAGCGCGCCCACGCCTAAAGCAGCGCACCCGCGCTTATGCTGCGCAAAGACTAGCGCGCCCGCGCTCTAAATAAGAGCGCCCGCGCCCAAACCTCGCAAGGAGGCCGCGTGCCCGCGCCAACAAACGCGCGCCCGCGCCGTCCCCTCGCCCAGAAAAGTGAAAGCACTGAAATTTACCCAATCAAAACCTAAACACTTGCATTAAGAGTATTTGACATGCCAAAACAATACAAGAAAGGTTTAGGGAAGAGAAACATTCAATACGGTAGTACCTTCATCGATTCTTGTTTACAAAACAATTACGAGAAGTTCGAATAACTAAACATGTTCGCAAAACATAACTACGTTGACATGCTGATTCGACTTCTAAACGAGTCTCACTTCTATCTCTTGCTCTGGACGCTAACCAGGTCTATGCTGACTTGATCCTGCCCTTCCTGTTTCCAAGTACACATAAAAAAACAAAGCAACAGCCGGATAACCGGTGAGAATGATAATCCCAGAAAAAGCAACATATCAAGTAATACAACAATAACCATGCTTTCAAGACAACAACACAATCAATAACAACGTAATGAAATGCATGTCTTTAAACCGGGATATCAAGTCTGATAAACAAAGGATTGCTGCTGTGCTATTGGGATCCCGAGGATGAGATCATGTGACGACTCACCGACTCTCCCAATCGAGGTGGTGCCACATATCTCGCTCCTCTAGACTTTGAGCAACCATAATGAGTATGCTAGCACTAGGCGATACGACTACGACCTAGGCCACTCAATCATAGTTCCCAAACGTCCACACAAAAAGGGCGGTTCTGCCCGCTGAATCAACGTAGGCTCAAGATGAATGCAGAACAGAAACATAAACATAAACCACATAAACAACTCAAATAACAACCCAAAATACATGTTCCACATGCTAGAACAAGTATTGATGCAATATGTGATTTGAAAGGGAAACTCGAGAACCAACTGTCCCGAGTATGCTATCCCGCTACGATGACTGCTTTTACCTTTCAATGTCGTAGATCCAACTCCGGAAAAGCTACAACAAAAGATTGTATCAACAACTATACAACCTAAACAACAACAACGGTTCAAGGTAAAACTCTTTACCGATATTCGTCCAACTCTTGACGATCAAAATGTTGTTAACTCTGGCTTGACAAACTCCAAACGAATCTGTCCAGATGAAATACAAGATCAATAACCAAGATCAACTTACAATACAAGTTCAACAACTTCAAAAACGGTTCAAATCTCCAAAACTCAAACCGACGGCATAACGGCTAAAACTGAACAACCCGACAATGCAGACAGCAGTTCAATAGCGATATAACCTCATAACAATGCTAAGACAACCAAAACAAAGCAAACCCATCAATCTCAAAATCCACATTTTTGAAAATGGCTTCCAAAAATCATAACAAATCCGAACGTCGCTCTAATTCAAAACCGACAGATAATAAACGATCAGAACTCTGTAGAGAACAACATACTCGAATCTCAAACGATTCTAACAACATCCAAAAACTAGAATGTATCCGATCAAAGAAGAACTTACAATATAACGGAGCTCTCGCTGTAGTGATCGATAATCTGCCTTCAGAAATAATTTCCAACGGCCGGATCGAGCTCGGACTGAAATCTGGGAGCTTGGAGAAACGTTTAAAGCATTTCAATGGAGGGGAGGCGGATAATGGAAGGTGATGAATGAATAATACAAGTCATTTCCCTTATAAATATCTAATAAAACCGATATTTGCGTTTTAGTCCCTGAAAAATCCAAAATTTGCAAAATAGACCCTGATCAAAATCGAGTCGGCTCGTGAACTCTGTAATCTCCGATTAACTCAAATAAACTCATTTAAGATAAAAACGGGGCGTTACAATTCTCCCCCACTAAGAAGAGAATTCGTCCTCGAAATCAACAAGAACTACAACTCATAAGATAGAATAAAGAACTAAAGATAGTAAGAACTCACGTCATCCGAATAGCTCCGGAAATCGCTGTCTCATGTCAGATTCTGTCTCCCAAGTCTCTTCCTCGACGCCGTGACGGCTCCACTGCACTTTCACTAACGGGATCGACTTGGTTCTGAGTTGTTTCTCCTTCCGATCAAGGATCTGAATCGGTCGCTCAAAGTAGCTCAGAGTCTCGTCTAACTCGGCTTCGTCAGGCTGAAGGATATGAGAAATATCTGGTTGATACTTTCGCAGCATAGAGACGTGAAAAACATCGTGAATACCAGATAAAGACGGAGGAAGTGCAAGTCTGTAGGCAAGATCGCCTATCTTCTCGAGAATCTCGTACGGCCCGATGAATCTCGGAGATAACTTCCCTCTCATACCGAATCTGACAGTGCCTCTGAAAGCTGAAATCTTCAGAAAGACTCGGTCTCCCTGATCAAAACTCAAAGGTCTACGCCTGACATTCGCATACTTCTCCTGTCTATCTTGAGCTGACTTCATTCTGGTCTGAATGATCTTAACCTACTCTGCCATATCTCTAAGCATCTCTGGTCCCAAATCTGGTGACTCGGACAATTCATCCCAAAACAACGGAGATCGGCACTTTCTACCATACAAAGCCTCAAAAGGCGCCATACCGATACTCGCTTGGAAGTTGTTGTTGTAAGAAAACTCGACAAGAGGCAAAGAATCCTGCCAACTAGTGCCAAAGTCTAGCACTACCGCTCGCAGCATATCCTCTAACGTCTGGATAGTCCGCTCTGACTGTCCATCGGTCTGAGGATGATAAGCTGTACTCAGATGCAATCGAGTACCAAGTGCCACCTGAAGACTGTGCCAGAAGTGAGAAGTGAATTTAGGATCTCTGTCTGAAACGATCGACTTCGGCACACCATGCAGTCTCACAACATTTCTAACATACAACTCAGCCATCTGATCATGACGATACGTCATCCTGTACGGAATAAAACACGCAGACTTCGTCAATCGGTCGATCACTACCCCAAATGGCATCGCATCCTCGAACGGATCGTGGTAGCTTCGTGACGAAATCCATGGAAATGTGATCCCACTTCCATTCAGGAACAGATAGACTGTGCAACAGACCTCCTGGTCGCTTCCGTTCTGCTTTTACCTGCTGACAATTCAAACACCGAGATACAAACCTCGCTACGTCGCTCTTCATTCTCTTCCACCAAAACTGAATCTTCAGATCGTTGTACATCTTACGACCTCCAGGATGAGTACTAAACCGACTGCAATGAGCCTCTCGAAGAATACGCTGCCTCAACTCCGAAATATCAGGCACAACAATACGGTTATTCACATACAGTACATCATCTCTAACCTGGAATTCAGACTGATGCCCAGATCTGACTTTCTCTACTGAAACCTGAATGCTCGGCTCAGACTTCTGTGCTTCTCTGATTGCAACAAACAACTCCGGTTCGGCTTGAATAGCAAACACTCTAATAGTCTCCATATCTGTTTCAAACTCTAAACCAGAAGTGCAACAATCATCGATCAACTGAGAAACACCAATAGTAGAAAGAGATAAGGAACAAATCTTTCGGCTCAAGGCATCTGCTACTGCATTCGACTTCCCCGAATAATACTTGATTTCACAGTCGAAATCCTTCAACAGGTCTAACCATCTTCTCTGTCTCATATTCAGCTCTGCCTGTGAAAACAAGTACTTAAGGCTCTTATGGCCAGAAAAGATCTCGAAAGACTCACCATAAAGATAGTGACGCCAGATCTTCAGAGCAAAGATGATCGCAGCTAGTTCAAGATCATGAACCGGATAACGAGTCTCGTGCGGTTTCAGCTGTCTCGATGCATACGCTATCACATGCTTATTCTGCATAAGAACACAACCCAAGCCTCGGTTAGAAGCATCACAATAGACTGTGAAACCTCCAGTACCCTTCGGAATAGAAAGAATTGGAGCACTGGTCAGTCTCCTCTTCAGATCAACAAAGCTAGCCTCACAATCTGCAGTCCAGACAAAAGGCGCATTCTTCTGAGTCAGCTGGGTAATAGGCTTGGCAATAGACGAGAAACCCTCGATGAAACGACGGTAATAACCAGCTAAACCCATGAAGCTTCGGATCTCCGGCACTGAAGTAGGTCTAGGCCAATTCATAACCGCTTCAATCTTGCTGGGATCGACAGAAATCCCATCTTCAGAAATAATATGACCGAGAAAGACAACTCGATCTAACCAGAATTCACACTTAGACAGCTTGGCAAACAACTGCTCAGCTCATAAAATCTGGATTACGGTCCTCAAGTGCTCTGCATGGTCAGTACGGTTCTTCGAGTAGATAAGAATATCATCGATAAAGATAATGACGAACTCATCTAAAAAACGCTGAAAGATACGGTTCATCAAACCCATAAAAACCGCTGGAGCGTTAGTCAAACCGAACGGCATGACTATAAACTCAAAATGACCATACCTCATTCTGAATGCGGTCTTAGGAACGTCTTCCTCTCGCACTCTCAACTGGTGATAACCTGACCTCAGATCAATCTTAGAGTAGACAGAAGAACCCTGCAGTTGATCAAAAAGGTCATCTATTCGGGAAAGGATACCTGTTCTTAACTGTAGCCTGATTCAATTGGCGGTAGTCGATACAGAGCCGCATAGAACCATCCTTCTTTCGAACAAAAAGCACAGGAGCACCCCAAGGCAATACACTAGGCCTGATGTATCCCTTGGCAATCAAATCCTCAAGCTGCTCCTTCAACTCTCTCAATTCAATAAGTGTCATACGATAAGGAGCTTTTGAAATAGGTTGAGTACCTGGCACTAAGTCAATGCTGAATTCAACCTCTCGAATGGGTGGCAATCTAGGAACTTCTTCCGGAAACACATCAGAAAAATCTCTAACCACTGGTAAGTCAACCAAAGCTGGGCTAGATTTCAGTACATCAACCGCATAAACCAAAAATCCTTCTGCACCTCTCTGTAACAAACGAGTCATAGATAACACTGAAATCAAAGGAATTCTAGATCGAGAACCCTTACCAAAGAATTTCCACTCGTCTGCCATTTCAGGTCTGAACCTGACAACCTTCAGAAAACAATCAACTGTTGCCCTGTACTTGGTCAAAGCATCTATACCGACAATACAATCAAAATCTGACAACCCAAGCACAATACAGTCGAATTCTAACAACTTTCCCTCAAAACAAAGTTCACAGTTCCTGACTAGTCTGACAGAAACAATTCCTCCACCCAAAGGTGAAGTAACAGCTACTACTGTAGGCAACAATTCAGTTGGCAAGGCATGCAATAACACAAATTTTTCAGAGATAAAGGAATGGGAAGCACCTGTATCTATCAAGACATAAGCAAAATAACCGAAAATCGAACAGTTACCTGCTATAACATCATCAGGTGCTGCTTGAGCCTGATCCTCTGTCAGAGCAAAGACTCGTTCTTGCTGTCTCGGAGGCTGGTTCGCACTAGTGCTACCTCCCTGTCTGTTCTGCTGTTGCTGAGGTTGGAAAGATTGCACTGTAGACGACTGCCTCTCCGGCTGAGCTGCAGGTCTAGACGAACTCCCACTCTGAGCTCTATCTCTATTACGTTGAGGGCACACTTTAGAGAATTGTCCCGGTTGCTGACATGTGTTACAATTACCAAAGACTCCCACACACTGATCCGGTGAGTGTCTTCCCCCACACTTGCTGCAGTACAAGGCTGAAGATCCAGAACTCTGTCCGGAACCGAATTGCTTCGAACCACTGGAACTCGAAGAACTGTTCCCCTGCCTCTTGAACTGTTTACCTCTTGCTTTGTACTGATCTTTTCTGTTTCCCCCACTGTTTCCACCTTCATACCTTTGCTGCTAGTTTTGATGCTGCGGTGGCTGATTCTGATACTGAGATGGTGGGTTCTGATACTGTCTCTGTTGCTGAGGTGCTACCTGGTTACCTCTTTGCCTCCACAAGCCTGCTTCCGCTCCCTTTGCGTAATTCATAGCATCTGCAAAGTTGTTAGGCCTGTTGGTGTTTACCAACGTGAAGACGTCGGGGTTCAAACCATTGATGAACTGATCTGCCTTAGCTTCTTCATCTCCGGCAATTAGCGGTGCAAAATGCAACAGACTATCGAACTTAGTCACGTACTCTTCAATGTTCAGATTCCCTTGCCTCAGATTGGAAAACTCTGCTCCCTTATCTTTGCGATACGAGATAGGAAAAAACCGCTTATAAAACTCAGATTTAAAAAGAGTCCAAGTAACTTCCGTACCTCTACTCTCCATTGCTTTCTTTGTCATGATCCACCAACTCTTAGCAACCCCACGTAGCTGATGAATGACTAACCTGATTCTGCGGTCATCTGTGTAATCAATGGAATCGAACAGCTGATCAATATGATCCAACCAACTCTCGCAGTCAACTGGATTTTCTGAACCCATCAATAACGGTGGATTGAACGACTGAAACCTCTTCAGCAAGGTTTCCATAGGCGTTGCTGAAGCATCCAACTGATCAACTTCAGTGCTAGCCTGCTCAGTCGCAGGGATAACTGGCGGTGTGTTTCTATTTATCACTCGACGAGGACCCATCTGATAATCAAAGGTTAGGACACGAGATATCTCAATCGCTACAATCAGTGCCCTTACAACCGCTTGGAATACCGGATACCATTCGATAACAGAAACAGTTATATCTCAAGTAGATCATGCTTTATAAATTAAATCACATAACCATGTAGTTCAATAATTCTCAATAATAAAGCATGCTCACATGGAATTAAGTACACAGTTAAAATAATTCAAACACATGCGAGGAGTCAATACACGCAGACTCGATCTACCCGCTCACTCTAGTTCGACCAAGAATCTTAACTCTCTGATACCACTTAATGTGAGACCTCCTTTCTGATCCACCAAAATCAGAGAAGCAAGCGATATGTAAACAAGAAACCAATAATTTATTTATTTTTTTTAAAGGAGGCTCGCGCGCCCGCACTGACATCAGCGCGCCCGCGCCTAAGCCCCGCAATTACCAGCGTGCCCGCGCCTAAAGGAGCGCGCCCGCGCTTATGCTGCGCAAAGACTAGTGCGCCCACGCTCTAAATAAGAGCGCCTGCGCCCAAACTTCGCAAGGAGGCCGCGCGCCCGCGCCAACAAACGCGCGCCCGCGCCGTCCCCTCGCCCAGAAAAGTGAAAGCACTGAAATTTACCCAATCAAAACCTAAACACTTGCATTAAGAGTATTTGACATGCCAAAACAATACAAGAAAGGTTTAGGGAAGAGAAACATTCAATACGGTAGTACCTACATCGATTCTTGTTTACAAAACAATTACGAGAAGTTCGAATAACTAAACATGTTCGCAAAACATAACTAGGTTGACATGCTGATTCGAATTCTAAACGAGTCTCACTTCTATCTCTTGCTCTGGACGCTAACCAGGTCTATGCTGACTTGATCCTGCCCTTCCTGTTGCCAAGTACACATAAAAAAACAAAGCAACATCCGGATAATCGGTGAGAATGATAATCCCAGAAAAAGCAACATATCAAGTAATACAACAATAACCATGCTTTCAAGACAACAACACAATCAATAACAACGTAATGAAATGCATGTCTTTAAACCGGGATATCAAGTCTGATAAACAAAGGATTACTGCTGTGCTATTGGGATCCCGAGGATGAGATCATGTGACGACTCACCGACTCTCCCAATCGAGGTGGTGCCACATATCTCGCTCCGCTAGACTTTGAGCAACCATAATGAGTATGCTAGCACTAGGCGATACGACTACGACCTAGGCCACTCAATCATAGTTCCCAAACGTCCACACAAAAAGGGCGGTTCTGCCCGCTGAATCAACGTAGGCTCAAGATGAATGCAGAACAGAAACATAAACATAAGCCACATAAACAACTCAAATAACAACCCAAAATACATGTTCCACATGCTAGAACAAGTATTGATGCAATATGTGATTTGAAAGGGAAACTCGAGAACCAACTGTCCCGAGTATGCTATCCCGCTACGATGACTGCTTTTACCTTTCAATGTCGTAGATCCAACTCCGGAAAAGCTACAACAAAAGATTGTATCAACAACTATACAACCTAAACAACAACAACGGTTCAAGGTAAAACTCTTTACCGATATTCGTCCAACTCTTGACGATCAAAATGTTGTTAACTCTAGCTTGACAAACTCCAAACGAATCTGTCCAGATGAAATACAAGATCAATAACCAAGATCAACTTACAATACAAGTTCAACAACTTCAAAAAGGTTCAAATCTCCAAAACTCAAACGGCATAACGGCTATAACTGAACAACCCGACAATGCAGACAGCAGTTCAATAGCGATATAACCTCATAACAATGCTAAGACAACCAAAACAAAGCAAACCCATCAATCTCAAAATCCACATTTTCGAAAATGGCTTCCAAAAATCATAACAAATCCGAACGTCGCTCTAATTCAAAACCGACAGATAATAAACGATCAAAACTCTGTAGAGAACAACATACTCGAATCTCAAACGATTCTAACAACATCCAAAAACTAGAATGTATCCGATCAAAGAAGAACTTACAATATAACGGAGCTCTTGCTGTAGTGATCGATAATCTGCCTTCAGAAATAATTTTCAATGGCCGGATCGAGCTCGGACTGAAATCTGGGAGCTTGGAGAAACATTTAAAGCATTTCAATGGAGGGGAGGCGGCTAAGGGAAGGTGATGAATGAATAATACAAGTCATTTCTCTTATAAATACCTAATAAAACTGATATTTGCGTTTTAGTCCCTAAAAAATCCAAAATTTGCAAAATAGACCCTGATCAAAATCGAGTCGGCTCGTGAACTCTGTAATCTCCGATGAACTCAAATAAACTCATTTAAGATAAAAATGGGGCGTTACATCATAGCAGGTAACTGCTCTATTTATGGTTATCCTGCCTATGTTTTGATAGATACAGGTGCATCACATACATTCATCTCTGAAAAATTTGTTATGATGCATTCTTTATCGTCTGAGTCATTGCCTACTGTTGTTTCTATTTTTTCACCTTTGGGTAGAGTATTATCTCTGTTCGAATGATTCGAAATTGTGCATTGCAATATGACGGGAATGTGATTGATATAGATTGTATAGTACTTGGATTATCAGATTTCGATTGTATTGTTGGTATAGACATGTTAACAAAGTACAAGGCAACTGTAGATTGTTTCCAGAAAGTGGTTCGATTTAGACCAGAAATGGCATCTGAATGGAAATTCTACGGTAAGGGTTCTCGAGCCAAGATCCCTTTGATATATGTATTATCTATGACCCGGTTATTACAGAGAGGTGCAGAAGGATTTCTTATTTATGCAGTGAATGTATTGAAATCCAGTCCAGCAGTAACAGATATTCCAGTGGTGCATGAATTTGCTGATGTATTTCCTGATGAAATTCCTAGTTTACCTCCAGCCCGAGAGATAGATTTCAGTATTGATTTAATGCCAGGTACGCAACCAATATCCAAAGCTCCTTACAGAATGACACCTATTGAATTGAAGGAGTTTAAGGATCAACTGGAAGATTTGTTGGCTAAGGGGTACATTAGGCCAAGCGTTTCACCTTGGGGCGCTCCGGTACTGTTTGTACGAAAGAAAGATGGTTCAATGCGCTTATGCATCGATTATCGTCAATTGAACAAGGTAACCATCAAAAATAAATATCCATTGCCTAGAATAGATGATTTGTTTGACCAGCTACAGGGTTCAGCTATCTATTCTAAGATTGATTTACGATCCGGATATCATCAACTGAGAGTACGAGATGAAGATATTCCTAAAACTGCTTTCAGAACAAGGTATGGACATTATGAATTTATCATCATGCCTTTTGTTTTAACCAATGCTCCTGCAGTATTTATGGGATTGATGAATCGGGTATTTCAGAAATACTTGGATGACTTTGTCATTATTTTTATCGATGATATCTTGATCTATTCCAAGAATGTACATGAGCATGCTGAACATCTCAGAATCATTTTATAGACGTTGAGAAATGAGAAATTATATGCCAAGTTATCGAAATGTGAATTTTGGTTGCAGAAAGTTGTGTTTTTAGGGCATATTATTTCAGGTGATGGGATTTTAGTGGATCCAAGCAAGTTCGAGGCTGTCTTGAATTGGCCTAGACCTACATCAATGCCAGAAATATGGAGTTTTATGGGCTTGGCAGGTTATTATAGACGCTTTATCAGAGATTTTTCCAGCATTGCAAAGCCTATTACGCAATTGACTCAGAAAAATAAGCCGTATGTCTGGACTGAAGCTTGTGAAACTAGTTTCTTGGAATTGAAGAAAAGGCTTACAAGTGCACCTGTCTTGACGATTCCATCAGGTACGGGTGATTTTGTTGTATACTGTGATGCTTCTCACAAGGGTTTGGGTTGTGTGCTTATGCAGAAAGGTCATGTTATTGCTTATGCTTCAAGACAGTTAAAGCCACACGAGACTCGATATCCTATCCATGATTTAGAGCTTGCCGCTATTGTCTTTGCATTGAAAATATGGCGACATTATATTTATGGTGAGAAGTTTGACATCTTTTCGGATCACAAAAGTTTGAAATATCTGTTTTCGCAATCAGAATTGAATATGATACAGCGTAGATGACTTGATTTATTGAAAGATTTCGATTGCGAGATTAAATATTATCCAAGAAAATCTAATGCAGCTGCAGACGCCTTAAGTAGAAAGGTATGTTATTTATCCTTGTCTACGATAGGTGTATCTAAATTGGTGGAAGATTGTTGTATTTCTGGATTAATATTTGAAACAGATATGCGACCTATTCGTGTTTGTGCTATAAGAGCTGAGCCAGAACTGTTAATGAGAATCAAAGAAGCAGAGAAAGAGGATCAGAATATTCAGAAGTCTATTGCTATGGTCAGATCTGGTCAGCAATCTGAATATCAGGTCAGTGCTGATGATGTTTTATATGTGAATAACAGACTTGTTGTTCCAGATGTTTCAGACTTGAAACAACAGATATTGAAAGAGGCTCACATCAGTCGATTCAGTATTCATCCTGGTGGCAGGAAAATGTATAATGATCTGAAGACACAGTATTGGTGGAAACAGATGAAAGAAAATGTCACAGATTTTGTGTCTAAATGTTTGAATTGCCAACAGGTAAAAGCAGAAAGAAAGAAACCAGGTGGTCTATTGCAGATTCTATCAGTTCCAGAATGGAAATGGGATCACATTTCCATGGATTTCATTACACAGCTACCACGTTCATCCAGAGGGTGCGATGCCATTTGGGTGATTATCGATCGGTTGACGAAATCAGCACGTTTTATTCCGTACAGAATGACGTACAGACATGATCAGATGGCAGAAATCTACGTCAGAGAAGTGGTAAGATTACATGGTGTGCCTAAATCTATTGTTTCAGACCGAGACCCTAGATTTACATCACACTTTTGGCATAGCTTGCAACAAGCTCTTGGTACTCAATTGCATCTGAGTACAACTTATCATCCTCAAACAGACGGACAGTCAGAGTGGACTATCCAGACACTTGAGGATATGTTGAGAGCTGTAGTACTAGATTTTGGTATTAGTTGGCAAGATTCATTACCACTTGCAGAATTCTCTTATAATAACAGCTATCAGACGAGCATTGAGATGGCTATTTTTGAAGCATTATACGGAAAGAAATGCAGATCACCATTGTATTGGGATAATATCTCAGACGTACCAGATGTTGGACCAGATATGATCCGAGAAATGACTTAAAAGGTGAAGCTTATTCAGAAAAGAATGAAAACAGCTCAGGACAGACAAGCAAAGTATGCAAATATCAGACGACGACCTCTATCTTTTGATCATAGAGACAGAGTTTTCTTGAAGATTTCTTCGTTTAGAGGTACAGTCAGATTTGGCAAGAGAGGAAAGTTATCTCCACGTTTTATTGGTCCATATGAGATTATCGAGAAGATAGGCGATCTTGCTTATCGACTTGCTCTTCCTCCATCTCTGTCTGGTATTCATGACGTATTCCATGTCTCTATGCTGCGGAAGTATCAGCCTGATCCTTCCCATATTCTTCAGCCTGATGAAGCTGAACTTGACGAGACTCTCAGTTATTTTGAGTAGCCTATTCAGATTCTTGATCGCAAAGATAAACAGCTCAAAAATAAGACAATCTAGTCAAAATTCAGTGGAGTCGACATGGCACTAAAGAAGCGACTTGGGAGACTGAGTCAGATATGAGACAGAGATTTCCAAAGTTGTTTCATTGATGTGAGTTATATTTTGCTTTATGTTATTTCCTTATCTTATGTGTATACAGATTGTCTATACAACTTGCTTATGATTTCGAGGACGAACTCATGCCTTAGTGGGGGAGAAATGTAAGGCCCGGGATTATTTAATTTTAATCCGAGAATATTTAATTTGGAAATATTTAGAGTTTAGAATTAAATTCTAATATTCTTAAATGAATAAGTATTGAAATTGAATTAAATCGCTTTTCCGGGGACTGAATTGCAAATAGCCAAAAGTTCAGGGACTAAAGTGCAAATAGACAATATATATCTAATTCTCTACTTGAATTATCTCTTTTTCACGTGGAAAACATCAGAAGAAAAGGGTAGAGAGGCAGTACACGGCTGAAACCTTTGGACGCCATTTTTGTCCCGTTCAAGCTCCGATAACTTGCGCTCCGATCATCAGAAATTCCAGATAAATATATATCTGCGATCACCGCTCCGAGACCTTCGTTTTGGTACAAGTTTCATTCATCTTTCTCAGACTTTATTTGTATGTTGAAGATGGAAATTTATGATTTTAAGATATATGCGTATATCAGCTGTACCGATTGTGAATTCGCAGACGGTTTGGAAAAAGACTATCGTTTGAATTTCTTATGTGTTTATGAAGCAAAATTCGAACCCTACTCTATCTGATTATGATGCTTTTGATGATATTGATATGAGATTTTAAGTGATCTTGATTGTTGGATTGTTTTGGCTATTGTTTGGATTGCCGGTTTGTAGCCGTTACGCCGTCGATTCGCAAAATGTCAAGACTTTGATATTAGTGATTAAAAGGAGCATGGTTTGAGTTGCATCTGATCTTGTTAGTTATTCGATATGTTATTTCTCAACTTTCATTTGAAGATTGACGACTCGAGAATCCCGATTCGAACCGAGAAGGAGTTGAAGCAAGGTTTGCTAGCATTGTATTTGAAATGAAGTTGAGAAGCTGAGCATATTTTGACATGTTGTTGTTGATTATATTTAAATATTTGAAGTACTTTCAGACTCGACATCGAAAGGTATAAATGACAGCTAATCCAGATGGGATAGAACGATCAAAATAGTTATTGTTTCGAGTATTCCCTTGTCAATCACATACTTATTTGCTTATGTACCTTGTGTGATTACATGATTGTGTTGCTTTACTTGCTTATGTGATTAGTTGTTCAAGATGTTTTATAGCATTTAATGCATACAGAACATGTTGCATTCATCTTGAACTCCAGCCTAATAAGCACAGAGGGTTAAAAGCCTAGAGTGCATATGACGTTTGGCGGATTGTAGTTGAGTGACACGGAATGTAGACTTACTTCCAGAGCCAGAAGACTCACTATAGTTGCACCAAAGTCAGAGGAAATAAAGTATTTAACTTCACCTCGATTGGGTGAGTTGGTGTTCGTTAAAGATTTTATTTCCTCGGGATCCCAGGAACATATATTCGATTGATATCAGCTTGATAGCCTCTTTTGGTCATATGCATTGCATTCACATTTATTATCTCGCGCTTTATGTTGTTTATACTGGGATTTTATTCTCACCGGAGTTATCCGGCTATTGCTTTGTTTTGTATGTGTGCATGGCAATAGGTGGGGCAGGAGCTGGTCAGAAAAGACAGGGATAGCTCGAGATAGAGTCTTAGCATGTGAGGACACGGGTTTTAGCAGAACGACATGTAATTTGAGTTGATGAACCATGTTAGAACAGATACAAGAATGTTGTATAAGTAGTTGAATATGTCTTAGCTTGTGTATGGAAGCTTATAAGATGTTATGAGATAGCATGTATCTTATTTGGTAGATTGTACAAGAGATTATGGTTATTGCTTCTACCTTTGACAACACTTTGTTAGCAGCAGATTTTTCAAGAATTGAAGCCCGCTCGATCGGGTGAAATTCACCGATCGAGCGAGCCATGTATTTTGCAAAACAGAGGAGTATATTTTCTTGGCCGCTCGATCGGCTGAAGTTCACCGATCGAGCGAGGCCAAGAATTTCCTGGATCTGAGAGCTTCTAGTTTGAGCTCGCTCGATCGGGCAACTTTCGCCGATCGAGCGAGACACTGTAACTTTTTTTAAAAAAATTTTTTTTTTAGCTCTTGGTTCTTTATATCCTTTGTGTACTTGATTATTTTTTAATTATAATAAATTGCCCTAAGATAAGATTAGCAACCCGGGTCCCCACAAATTATGTCAAGTTAAGGATGAACTCATGAAAGATAAGGCTACACTGGCCAAATTCAACTCAAGCACAACCAAGCTCGATTTTTTGCTCATAATGGGAAGAGATGGTAAGGCTAGACTAGGTTTTGAGAACAGTAAATTTGAGGTTGGTGAATGATCAAAAGAGCCTGTGTTTGTCAAAGAAAGTAGCTGTTCAGAAAGCTCAACCAAAAAGGTCACATCAACCGATCCTCAAAAACCAAAGCCACAGCCTACTGCTCCTTTAAAGTCTGGAAGAAAATGTAAGTTTGTTTGTCATTACTGTCATAGACCTGGTCATATCAAACCATACTATTTTAAGTTGCAGGAAGATTACAGACAGAGATCTGCATCAAAGGTGTTGCCTAAGGTGTTGCCAACACCCTCCCACAACATCTCCAGAAACAGATCTACTGTAAGATAGGTTTGGGTACCAAAAGCTGATATTCACTGCTATATGATTTATGCTGCTTTGAAAACTAATGTTTCAGGTGCTTGGTACTTTGATAGCGGTAGCTCACACCATATGACAGGTTCTAAGAAGTTTCTCACATATTATGTTGAACAGAAGAGTGAGAAAGTGACTTATGAAGGAGGTTAAAATGGAAATATCGTAGGAAAAGGCACACTGGATGTCGCTGGTTTGCCTAAACTTCGCAACGTGCTACATGTTGAAGGACTTACTGCAAATTTAATAAGCATTAGCCAGCTTTGTGATGATAACTTTCATGTGCAGTTTGATAAGAAACTATGCAAAGTTTTTGATAGTTCTAACATGTGTGTTATGACAGGTACGAGGTCATCTGATAATAGCTACCAACTTGAAGAAGAGATGACTTGTACGCATACAAAGATGGATGAATTTAACCTTTGGCATCAAAAGTTGGGACATGAAAACTTCAAGACTTTGAAGAATTTAAGTAAGTTTGATGCTATTAGAGGTATGTCTAATTCAAAATCTGGAATTTCATTTATTTGTGAGGCATGTCAAAAAGAAGCATACCAGGGTGTTGCACCAGATGTTGCCAACATCTGAGACAACACTCTGTCTTCAGCTTGTACATTTGGACTCGATGGGTCCAATGGATGTGGAAAGATGTGGAGGTAAGAAATATTCTGTTGTTTGTGTAGACGATTTTTCATTATATACATGGGTAAGATTTGTGAGAGAAAAATCGGTATTTGATGTTTTTAAGAATTTGCTCATAAGGATTGTGAATTTTCACAAATTGAAGGTGACCAGAATTATCACTGATTATGGTAAGGAGTTCGAAACTCTTCTTTTGAGAATTTTTGTGATAAGAATGGTATTTATCATGAATTTTCTACTCCCAAAACCCTACAACATAATGAATTTGTTGAAAAGAAGAATATAACTTTGCAAGAGATGGCTAGAGTGATGTTAAGTTCTTAAAATATCTCAAAACATTTTTGGGCAGAAGCCTTAAACATAGCATGTCACACGTAAAATTGAGTATACTTGAGGATTGGTTCTACTATGACTTCTTATGAAACTCTCATGGGAAAGAGGCCGAACCTTAAGTACATTCATGTTTTTGGCTGTGTATGTTACGTTTTGAATGATATTGATCATTTTGCAAAGTTTGATGCTAAAAGTGACAAGTGTTTGGTCTTAGGTTATTCTTCGGATATTCAAGATTACATGATGTTTAACTTAAGAAATCGAAATTTTTTTGAGTCTATTAATGTTGTTTTTGATGACTTTGCAGATCTGAAGAAGAAAACTATCTAAGATGAAATTTATGATCTGTTTGAAAACTCTGAAAATTTAGATGTTGTCCAAGGTGTTACAACACCTGTGACAACACCTCCTACAGAATCTTCAGAAACAAAAATTTGAAAAATCCATTGATGAAAATGAGAATGAAGACAATGAGGTCATTGAAGATGTTCATGGAGATATGCAAACCCAAAGGAAAGAAAATGTGGATTTTCGAAAGATGGTTGGACTAATTTGCATGAGCTCCACGTTTTCTCAGGTAAGATTTTTGTGCTTTGTGTCAAACAGTGAACCCAAAACTTTTGGCACTATATGGATTGTAGCAAGAACCACATGCATGGTATGGAAGATTAACCAAATACTTGCTCAATCTTGGATTCAAAAGAGGTGAGATTGATAAAACATTGTTTCTGCAAAAGTCTCAAGGTAATATTCTTATTTGCCAAGTTTATATGGATGACATAATCTTTTGTGCTTCTTGTGAAAAACATGTTGATGAATTTGTGAAGTGCATGTTGTCTACTTTTGAGATGAATATGGTTGGTGAGTTGAGTTATTTCTTGGATTTGCAAGTGAAACAAATGCATGGTGGAATCTTTGTGTGTCAAATACAGTATGCTAGAAATTTTGTGAAAAAGTATTTGAATGAAAATTGTAAACACATGCGTACACCGATGATGTCAAGTGAAAAACTGTCGAGGGAAGATGTTGCCGAAGGTGTTGACAACACCCTCTACAGAAGCATATTTGGAAGTATCTTGTTTTTTTGTGCTACTAGGCTATATATCTTGTTTAGTTGTATGTTTGTGTACTGTGATAATTCAAGCATCATTGATATATCCAAAAATCCAGTACAACACTCTCGAACCAAACACATTGACATTAGACATCACTTCATTTGAGATTTGGTCGAGAAAAACATGATCTTAATTGAGTTTGTAGGAACTAATAAACAATTAGCTGATATATTCACAAAAAATTTGGATTTCGAGAGATTTTCCATTCTAAGGAAGTCTCTCAGTATGTGTGCATTATAAACAACACATAGATGTTGTCAGGAGTGTTGCCAACACCCTGCGACAACACCTTTTCATGCATGTGCATTTTTAAGATTCTAGGCATACTGAATTCATGCATTCATTCTATTTTGTGACGTGTTTGATACTTTGTAACCATTGACTAGTTTTCACTCAGGATTCTTTGCAAAATAGTTTTCAGTTTAATTGGATTAATTGAAGAAGAGTTCTGACTAAGTCACGAAGTAGTGGAGGGACATTCGTGTATTCCATGATCTTGTCCCAAGTGAGAAGTGTCTTTGTAAATTTAGAATAACAAAAGAACAAAAAATGATGAAGCTTGAATTGAATCAATCATCAAATTTGATTGATAATCAGAAGAAAATGGAAAAAGCTACCTAAAGGGGTCCATTTGAAGATCGTTCCTTTAGTGTGCAGGCTACCACTTCTGCAAAAATAATGAATTGGATATAATAATTTTTCTGAATCCTGAAGTGTTGCTGGAAGATGTTGCCAACATCGTGGATAACACCTCACTTGTCAACATATTATTTTTGCATGTGATTGCATTTTATTGCATTGTTACACTCTGTTTTTAGACATAATTAGGACATGCATATTTATTTTATGGTGAATATATCTTGCTGAGAAGTTTGAAGTTCGAAATAAGCAAAATTTAGTGATTTGCCCAATCCACTAATATTTCGAATTGTTTTGTGATTGAAAGTATTTTTAGTGGAGTTTATTTCGATGTGGAGTTTCTTTATGGAAATTTTGAGAAAATCAATTGGTTTGATTTATTACCTTAATTCGGAAATTTGTGGCAATAATGATTTTAAAATCCATTTTACCGTTGGCAATTGTTACTGTTAGAGAACATTAATTGCGACCGAGTGATTAAGAGGTGAAGGGTTTTTTGTTTAGATTTGATCTTATCATCAGAATATTTTATGGTCTTGTTATTTTTTGCTCACCCTCACCACATTATCATTTCTACAGAATTTTGTCGGTCCTTGCATTATTGTCAAATTTTTCTCTTCTTATTCTAACTGTTCAAAATTTTATGGTAGAGAAGAATTTTGATTCAGTGATATTCAAACAGAGATGAGCTACAAAGAATATGTTGAGCCAAATGTTGACAACACCTCTGACAACATCTTAGAGGATGATTTTTTTGAGATAATTGATGGTCATTTTTACTGCTGCTAATCCATCTATTGTATTCTCTGATGAAGACTCTGAGGAATTTTCCTCAGAAGCAGATATTGCATCAGATGCTGCTGACATTCCTGCTGACATCTTAGATGAAGAGTATTTGAATATGGTCGAATTTTTCACTGTTGGCTACTGTCACTGTTGCTGCACCTTTCTGTAGGAAGCTGGTGTTGCTGTTTCTGCGGAAGATATTTTTGTAGGTGTTGCTGACACCCTGGACAACACCTTAGATGAAAAATACCGAGTAAGCCAATCCTATTCCTCTGTTTTTTTTTCGGAGAATGCTGCAAACGATTGGCAACACTATGCCAATTGTGACTTCATTGAGGACCACATCATTGATTTGGAAGCATATGACGCACAAAATCTGGTAAGAATTTTCTAACTCATAAATATGTTCGCTACTGAGATAAATGCTACTCTTTATTGTAGACCTATGGTCTTGGAATTTTACTGAAATTTGACTAAAGCTGTGTCGAACCCTCTTTTGCAAAATTTGGGAAAATTTATGTGAGGGGTCAGATTTTCGAGTTTATTCCTACTGTGATTAATGAATTTTTTAACTCACCCGAGGTGGAAGAAGATGTGCAGCCTGCTCTGATAAGATAGCTTATGTTTTTCACAAGACTGCAATGAAGACTTGAACTCTTTCAAGCAACTCAACCTTTGTCACCAAGCATCAAGCTGGTGTGATATTTGTTGTAGGAACTGGAGCATCTTTGAACTTTGGAAAGCATGTGTTTTACTACAGTTATGCAATATGCAAACTAAATAGGTGCTGCTGCAGATGTTGTGGCAGATGTTGCCAACACCTCCCCTGCCATTGCCATATTTGTTCCTCCTACTTCAACAGCGGGATTCTATCTTTATTCAATCCCAGATGCTGCATGTTGAACAGAAGATTTTACAAGCCAAAGAAGACATTGCTTATTATGAAGCTCTTATGTCTTTATATCGAATTTTTCCTTGTGTAGGTACCTCCTCTGGACAAAAAGGGGGAGAAGATGTTGAATCTGATGGCTCTAGCTTTGATGGAAAAGAATCTAGTTCTGGCGAGCAAATCACGGATTGTCACTGAGCAATAAATTTTAGTTTTTTGTGGTTTAAGTTTATTTTGATCTGCTCTGATTTGTCTTATGTTTTTTGCTCTGATCTGGTTCTAATCAATGTTAGAATGTTTGATTATGACACTCTGATTTGTTATAAGTTTTTTCTGCTCTGACTTAAGTGTTGTGAGGAGATGTTGGGAACATCCTCGACAACATCCAAGCTTTGACTAAGGGAGAGAATGTATTTTCGTCTTCAGGGAGAGATTGATATTCAGGAGAGTTGTGATGTGTGCTGAATTAATTAAATATGTTTTGTGATTCACTTCTGAACATGTATTAAGTATTTTTTGATCTCGTTAAGTTTTGTGTGCAGGTGTTGCCAACATTTTTGACAACACTCAGAATTGAAAGATCAAATTCAGGGGGAGAACTGATTTGAGAAGTTTGAACTCAGGGGGAGTTCTGAGAATTAATATTCAGGGGGAGTTGCTGATTTGCTTTTAGATGTTTTGTCTAGAAAGACAAAAAGGGCGAGATTGAAAGTATAATTATTCCTTGATATCTTTCCATGTTTTGAAAGATTGTATTAATGTGTTTTGCCTTTCTAGGATTGATAGTTAATATTGTGTTTCTTATCTATATGCTTGATAGGAATAGTTTTGATTTGAATTGAGATAATATAATATTTCTAGATTTAAAATATGGTTTCTTGGACTTGAAGTTTAGATCTTTTTAAATATCTTATTGGTTGAGATATTTTAAATAGGAATTGTTTTATATTGAATTTTAGAATGATATATTCCTATATTTTAAAGAGCTTAAATATTTCTATATTTACTTGATTATTTTTTAGGAGATATTACGCACTTATCATAATATATCTCTATCTCCTAACTTATCTTTGTTTTCTTATCATTGCAGATTCAAGTTTGAATTAAGGAAACAAGATCAAGACTCTTTTTGGAGATAAGGATTGTGCATGCTTAAATAGAAGAAGAGCGTAGAGATTCAGACGGCTTGGTGAGAAACGATAGAGAGCGCAGAAAAGAGAGATCAAGCCATAGATGAGGATTTGAGCGTACAAAATAAAATACACGACCAAGTGAGATTTTCTAGAGAGCTTCTGAGCGTACATCACGAGAATTCAGAATACATATTTGAAGCTCGTTTCTACAACCATTGGTCGTGGTCTACTTGATTGCCGTTGAAGATTTGTGAGCATTGAAGATTCAAGAGTGTTGCTCTCGTGTGTTCGACATAAAGGATTCATCTCCGTGTTTCTGTTTATTTATTCTATTTCGTATAAAATTTTAGGAGATGCTTTTATTTGTTTATTTTCTCACTCGTTCTTGAGAAAATTGAGTTTTGAAATAATTAACTAGTTTTAGGGTTTGTAAAACTCTTTGATTATTTTCTAGTAAAAGTTTTGCCCTGAGGCGCTGCAAGAGTATTTTATACTCTTGCTTAAATATTTAAGTCTGATTTATTTGGTTGTTTATTTATTTTATTCATGCTTTCAAAAATTCTAATGCATGTTAATCAAGGTGTTATTGAAGATGTTGTCAACACCTTGTGACAACATCTGAATCTGTTTGTATGTGCAACTTTTTATTACTTTAGTAATTGTGCATATTTACTCTTGAGTATTTTTATTGTTGGTTTGCTGTTACTATTTACGTTTTAATATTTCCGCTGCATGTTGTGTAGGATGTTGTCAACACCTAGTGACAAAATCTGATTTTGATAATTTTTATGAACCATGATATCCCTTACAATTTTGTTACTTAATTTTTTGATATACAGTGACAAGAAATGGTGATATCCATGCAGGTGCTGCTTAGCTTCGACGAGCTGAATCTGGGGTGACAATATATATCAACTAGTGACAACCGTCGAGAGGCTAGCTGGCATATATGTAAATACAGTCACGAAATGCATTCTCCCACTTCGCATAATTTGAGGCCTACTGATGAAGAGCTTTAAAGCATGAGATAGTGTGCCCCTAAATCTATGTAAATCAATAGTCACATTCTGATTATCCAAGTAAACATTTTTTAGCGATTCCCATCCCTTTCTATGCACATCAATAGTCACATTCTGATTGTACACTCAGTTTTGAAAGTAGCCTTTATAAATATGTTACGTACTGTTAAGTAATCATTAAAGGACCATATCTTGGAGTGTTTCCCTACTTTTCCACTCTAGAACGTACGTGGCATGGTCATATCATAAACTTATTTGCTTTCAATTCATTTGAAGTTAAATTTTTATTTGGACAATTGCGTTTCAGCTTACTGTATGATTCTTCATCGAACTTTGGCAGCTGCAAATATGAAATATCAGAAAACGTCTTGTACTACAAAAAGACTCAGGAATAGAACCAGTTGGAAAGAAGAGGAATATTTCCGATAAGAGAATGAGGTCTGTTGAAAAATTTAAGAAGGTTTACGGAGAAAGACAAAGATGAAGGAGAATGGAAAAATACAAGGAAAAATAACTTGATGTTAGATCTAAAAAAGTTGAAGCATAAAAATATATGGATAAGGAAACATGATGTGGGGACCTCGGGTTGCTAATCTCAATTAGGGCAAGTAATGAATAGATAATCATTCATTAAACATCAACTAAAGAAAACAAGAGCCAAGTAAAAAAAAAAAAAAATTTTTGTTAATAAACAGTGCCTCGCTCGATCGGTGAAATATGCCCGATCGAGCGAGCACAATTGCTCAGCTCTCGGATGGAAAACATATTGGCCTCGCTCGATCCGTCAACTTCTGCGGATCGAGCGAGCCACAACTTTGAATTCTCTGTTCGTCAAAATACCATGCTCGCTCGATCCGTCAATTTCTACGGATCGAGCGGCCCCTGTTTTTCAGAAATTCTGCAGAACACATTTTTCTGTCAAAATTGATTCCTTCCAATTCAATCCTCAGAAATCATTCCAAAACATGATATATCAATTTCAAAACATGCATAAACTTATAAACAAAACCTCAAGCATTTATACATGCATTTTATTACAACAACAAGTTGCTAAAGTTCGATAAACGACATCAAGTATTCCAAACTTCATACATATGATCTAAACCAAAGTTTCATGCTTCTAGAGTTCACTACATTTTCTACAACTCGAGTCCTCACATGCTAAACTCTCTCTCAGCTGTCAATGACGTTGATGATCAGCTCCTGCCCTCTCTGTTGTCATGCACACATACAAAAGAAGACAACAGCCGGATAAACTCCGGTGAGATACAATTCTCAGTATAACCAACATATTGAAAGCGTTAAATAAATCATATCGACTCTATTTAAAACTCAATTCAACAAATAGAGTACTCAAACGCTTTAACTACGAATTGATTCATATAACTTCGAAGCCATCAAGATTCATAAATGATCTTGACATGGATATCCATCTAACGAATTCGTAAACGACTCGCAAATAAGGTTAACCGCAACCTTGGCTTAGAATCAATTCTATATAGCATCATATCAACTCAAATTTAAAGATCCACTACCCGAGATGGATCGACAACACCACAATCAAATCAAAACATAAACAAGTATGTGATTTTTGCAGGCCAACTCAAAGATAATCGTTCTTGAGTTTCAAAGTTCCTACTTCGCGATGTCGTCATTATACCTTCGTTTATCGAGGTTCTGAACTCTTCAAATCTATAAGATATAATCAAAACACATATATCAAACTTCATATCAACCTATCATTTCAGAAACGAGTCACAACCATCAAGATTTCATCAATCAAAAGCACTTCAAACCTCAATCAACCTTCTTCAGTTCAAAGTCGGCGTCTCGTATTGTTGGCCTTCCAAACTTGACTGAAACTGAATAAGAAAATACTATAACATTGAAACATCTCAATAACAACTTCAACTCAGAATTCGGCTATCAAAACAGTTCCAATACACGATTAAACGACGTAGCGATTTCAATTCGGTAACCGACGTAATCCCGACTTCGAAATCATTTCTCTTTTCAATATCATTCAAACTTATAGATATATTTCACAAACCAGCTGATATAACTCATTCAAATATTCATTGAAATATCTATAATCTACAATCATAAGCTGGAGATCATATTTGGACACAATAACATAAGCTCATCAATTCCGGTGTTGCATATTCAAACGATAGAACACCAAGCACAATTCCAAAATTTCAGAATCTGATCTTTGCCACATATCAATTTCGAAATCCATAAAACATAACATAAAACTTACACGAGATCGAAGCCCTCGTCGTAAGGATTCCAAAACACTTTTCGGAATCGAAATCGAAATCGGATACCCGGAGCAAAAGTTATAAGGGTTTGAAGATCAAGAACTCAAAGAAAATGGAATAAATCGATTCCTCTGTTCATAATTCTGAATTATCTAATGAAGTACACGTTTCATGCTGACTTAAACTTAAAATCTGATAAGTTATATGATAATTGCAATTTGGTCCCTCAACTCTTCAATAATTGCAATTTGGTCCTCGGCCCTTATTTTACTTCAATTTCAACCCTAAATAATTTAAGAATACTAGAATTTAAATCTAAAACTCCAAATATTCCCAAATTAAATATACTCGGATTAAAATTAAATAAATTTGGATTAATTTCTAATTAATCCCGGGCCTTATATTTCTCCCTCACTAAGACATGAGTTCGTCCTCGAATTCATAAACAGTATAGATATGCAGTCCGCATGCTCATAAGAATAAAGAATAACTGAAAACTGAATAAGAACTCACATCAGTGGAATAGATAAGGAAATCGTTGCTTCATATCTTCTTCGACTTCCCAAGTTGCCTCTTCAACTCCGTGTCTACTCCATTGAATCTTCACCAATGGAATGGTCTTCGTTCGGAGTTGTTTCGTCTTCCTATCAAGAATCTGAATAGGTCGTGCGAAATAGCAAAGAGTATCATCCAACTCAGCTTCATCAGATCAAATCACATGAGACGCATCAGATATATACTTCCTCAACATCGATACATGAAAGACATCATGTATTCCAGATAAAGACATAGGAAGAGCGAGTCGATAAGCTAGATTGCCTATCTTCTCGAGAATCTCATACGGCCCAATATACCTCGGAGATAATTTTTCTCATTTGCCAAATCGAACTGTGCCCCTGAACGGTGAAATCTTCAGAAACACTCTATCTCCCTGATCAAAAGATAACGGCCGTCGTCGTACATTTGCATATCTGGTCTGTCTGTGTTGTGCTGTTCTCATTCTTTGCTGTATCAGTTTCACCTTTTCAGTCATCTGTCTGATCATATCTGGCCCTAACTCAGGTAACTCAGAAACATCATCCCAATATAAAGGCGATCGACACTTCTTTCCATATAATGCTTCAAATGGTGTCATCTCTATACTCGTCTGATAACTGTTGTTATAAGAAAATTCCACGAGTGGTATAGAATTTTGCCATGTAACACCAAAATCAAGTACTACAGCTCTAAGCATATCCTCAAGCGTCTGAATAGTTCGTTCAGATTAACCGTCAGTTTGAGGATGATAAGCGGTACTCAAATGTAAACGCGTACCTAGAGCTTCCTGTAGGCTATGCCAAAAGTGCGAAGTAAACCTCGGATCTTGGTCAGATAAAATCGAATTTGGCACACCATGAAGTTTTACCACTTCTCGAATATAAAGATCTGTCATTTGATCATGACGATAAGTCATTCGATAAGGAATAAAGCACGCAGATTTCGTTAACCTGTCGATGATCACCCAAACAGCATCGCATCCTCGAGATGATCGTGGCTACTTCGTTACAAAGTCCATGGAAATGTGATCCCATTTCCATTCAGGAATTGATAAACTCTGTAATAAGCCACCCGGTTTCTTTCTTTCAGCTTTCACCTGTTGGCAATTCAAACATTTAGATACAAATTCAGTCACATAAGACTTCATTTGCTTCCACCAGTACTGACTCTTCAAGTCGTTGTACATCTTTCTGCCTCCAGGGTGAACACTAAAGCGACTACAATGGGCTTCTTTCAGAATATTCTGTCTCAAGTCTGCAATATTGGGAACAACTATTCGGTTATTCACATACAAGATATCATCGTCACTAAGCTTGTACTCAGACTGATGTCCTGATCTGATCATTTCAATCGATTTCTGTACATTCTGATCAGCTTTCTGTGCTTCTTTGATACGAATCAACAACTCTGGCTCAGCACTGATTGCATACACTCTCATCGGCCTTCTATCTGTCTCAAATACATACCCAGAAACACAACAATTCTCAATCAAACTAGATACACCTATAGTAGATAAAGATAGAGCACATAATTTTCTACTCAGGGCATCTGCTGCTGCATTAGATTTTCCCGGATAGTATTTGATTTCACAATCAAAATCTTTCAATAAATCAAGCCATCGTCGTTGTCTCATGTTCAATTCAGATTGTGAGAATAAATACTTCAGACTTTTATGATCAAAAAAGATTTCAAACTTTTCGCCGTATAAATAATGTCTCCAGATCTTCAATGCAAAAACGATAGCAGCCAATTCAAGATCATGAATTGGATACCTAACCTCATGTGGTTTCAGTTGTCGAGAAGCATAAGCAACAACATGTCCTTTCTTCATTAAAATACATCCCAAACCCTGGTGAAAAGCATCACAATAAACAACAAAATCACCAGTACCTTTAGGGATTGTCAACACTGGCGCATTAGTCAATCTCTTCTTCAGTTCAACAAAACTCCTTTCACATGCCTCAGACCAAACAAATGGTGCATTATTCTGTGTAAGCTGTGTAATAGGCTTTGCTATAGATGAAAAATCTCGAATGAATCGACGATAATAACCAGCTAAGCCCATAAAACTTCGAATTTCTGGCACAGACGTCGGTCTTTGCCAACTGATCACAGCTTCTACTTTGCTTGGATCCATTGATATACCATCTCCTGAAATTATATGGCCATGAAACACGACTCGCTGCAACCAAAACTCACATTTGGATAACTTGGCATATAATTTTCCTTCCCGTAACGTTCTCAATACAATTCGGAGATGATCAGCATGTTCACACATATTCGTAGAATAAATCAAGATATCATCGATAAATATGATCACGAAATCATCTAGATATCTTTGAAATACCCTATTCATCAATCCCATAAAAACTGCTGGTGCATTCGTTAGACCAAAAGGCATGACTATGAATTCATAATGGCCATACCTGGTTCTAAATTCAGTCTTAGGAATATCTTCGTCTCTAACCCTCAGTTGATGATATCCGGATCGCAAATCAATCTTCGAATATACTGACGATCCCTGCAATTGATCAAATAAATCATCGATACGAGGTAAAGGATAGCGATTCTTTACCGTTGCTTTGTTCAATTTCCGGTAGTCAATACATAGTCTCATCGATCCGTCCTTCTTTCGAACAAATAATACCGGAGCACCCCAAGGGGAAATACTCGGTCTGATATAGCCTTTGGCCAACAAATCTTCAAGTTGGTCTTTCAGTTCTTTCAGTTCAATCGGTGTCATACGATAAGGTGCTTTCGATATCGGCTGTGTACCTGGTATCAGTTCAATACTGAAATCTACCTCTCTGTACGGTGGCAATCCTAGAATCTCGTCTGGGAATACATCTGCAAACTCACTCACCACCGGTATATCAGTCAATGTCGGACTAGTCTTCAATACATCAACAGCATAGATCAGAAATCCCTATGCTCCTTTCTGTAACAACTCAGTCATAGCAAGAACAGATATCAATGGAATTTTAGATCTTGATCCCTTACCATAAAATTTCCATTCATCAGCCATATCAGGTCTGAACTTCACAATCTTCTGAAAACAGTCTACTGTAGCTCTGTACTTGGTTAGCATATCAATACCAATTATGCAATCAAAATCAGACAAACCGAGTACAATACAATCAAGCTCAATCTCATGCCCCTCACACTTTAATATACAATTTCGTACAGACTTCACTGATACAATACCTCGACCCAGAGGTGATGAAATAGATACAACAGTAGCTAAGGGCTCAACAGGTAATGAATACAATGCAACAAACTGCTCAGATATAAAATTATGCGACGCACCAGTATCAAATAAGACATAAGCAGGATAACCATAAAGAGAACAGTTACCTGCAATCACATCATCTGGTGCCCCTTGTGCTTGCTCCTCAGTCAATGCAAACACCCTTGCTTGTTGCCTCGGAGGTTGATTCACCGTCTGACCTCCTCCTCTACTCATTGGTGCAGGCTGTGGTTGAAAAGAATGAACAGAAGATCTTGATTGACCCACCGGTCTCGATGCTCTTGCACCCTGTGCACCTTCAGATCCTCGTTGTGGACACACTCTTGCAAAGTGTCCCATCTTGTTGCAAATGTGGCAGCTACCAAATACACCTCGGCATTGTTCATCAGTATGGCGACCTTCACATTTGGTGCAATATACATCAGACTTGTTGGAAAACTGGCGAGTTCCCAGACCAATTACGATTGATACCCGGTGCAGCGGAAGTTTAAAAATTTTTCATGGAACGTTTCCATGGTATGGGTATCAACCGTTCATCGATTGAATTACGTGTGTGTGTAAAATTTAAATAACAATTAAATAAATTTTACCTCAAATCTCGCAACGAGATTAATGGACACCAACAGAACAATTCTGCTCTTGTTGTCTCTCCCTGGAACCGATGAACGCCTTCAATCAGGTCCACGAACAGAGGTTTAATCCCTCTGATAGATTGCACTAGAAAATCTATCAGAAGTTTTCTGCGAAGAGAATACACGAATTTGATTCGTTATTCCTTACTGCGATTCAAAATCACAGACCGGAATTTTCTCGGGCAGAGGGGGAGGGTTCGGCCGATTTGTTGAGAGAGAGGCTAGGGTTCGATTTTTGCTCTGTCTCAAAAATTATGACCTGTTGTGTGTAATTTCTGTACTGAAATAACTTATTTATAATGCAGGCCACTAACACCTTAGGGCCCATTAGTCATAAGCTGGGGCCCGACAAGCAAAGCCCGCTCGTTCAGAAATTAATATAAAATTCATTGTGACTCCGATTGATGAAACGATTTCACCAATGTGCACAGAAACCATTTCTGCACGTTTTAAAGTCAAAATAAATTTTCCTGAATCCGAATTCAGTGGTTTCCAAAAATGTCCATCCCTATGTCATTTTAGGAAATCCTACTCCCTTACTCTTATTCAAGAAGTCCAACTCCTTAGTTCATTAAATTTAACTCTTTAAATTTAACTATCTCAACGGGGATTAAAACTCCATTACACTGTGTGACCCTCAATGGTTCAGGGATACAGCTAGCCGTGGGCTCACAACTCCTTGTGACTCGGAACAACACTTTCCGACTTGCCCAACGAATCATGGTAAAGCGCCTAGCAACATCGCCCCATGATTCCCTAGGTATCTCTGATAGTGCCTACAAGAACCAGTAGATTTTGGTTAGCGTACAGTACGGTCCCTTCATCCATATATCCCGATCGAATCAACAACCATTGGTATATCGAGAGTCGCTCAAGATTCGATAACTATGCAATGCATCTTGAAGATCAAATTAGTGACATCGCATGTGCTACTAAGAAACCATTTCTTAAATCACATCAAGTACTCTGGCCAGAGATTTGTCACACTAATATCTCCTCAGATCGCATAGGATATCCACACTCGCAAGTATGTGGTGAATCCTTGACAACAATGCATTGACTCCTATATGTGTCGTAACTGTACCCAATCTCGACACCTGATGACCCCCTCAGAGTCGGTAAACGAGTCAAAGCACAGTACTAGCATATAGAGTCTCCATGATGTTTCAAGTCGTAAGGACTAATGGTGTACAACCAAAACCGCGGACTTTATCCACTCGATAAGTGATAACCACTTGGAAAGTCCGGATAGGGTAGTTCGACTATTCATCCTATGAATATCCATTTGCATGCTTCGAACATCTCCATGTTCCCTACCAATGAAACGTGGTACTCCGCATCGCAAATGCTAGTCTCAAACTCGAGCGATCCTTATCCTTATTATCGGACGGCTCAATCGACTAGGAACGGTTTTAGAATATACAGTGACTATAAGATGTAGTTCATGATAGACATCTCCATGTTCTACCACATCTTACATACACTATAGTATATTCAAGGTCTTTATCAAAACAACAATAGTATATCACAATATAACAATATGAAGTAATATAAAGTCATTGCCATAAAAGTGTAAATAATATTAAACAAAAGATTGTTTATACAAAGAGTCAACAAAGCCCATAGCCACACAGTTGGCTCACTGGGCACCCACTCTTACAATCTCCCACTTGCCCTATAGCCAACTAGTCATACTACGTAGACCCATTGCTTCGCGATGTTTGTCAAACAATGGTCCTGGCAAAGGCTTAGTAAGTGGATCAGCGATATTGTCTGCAGAGGCCACTCGTTCGACAATGATGTCTCCTCTTTCCACAATCTCCCGGATTATGTGGTATTTCCTCAGTACGTGTTTGGATCTTTGATGAGACCTTGGTTCCTTTGCTTGAGCAACGGCACCCGTGTTGTCGCAGTACACCGGGACTGGACCAACAAATTCAGGAATGACGCCCAACTCTTGGACGAAATTCCTCATCCAAACGGCCTCTTTAGCAGAGCTGATGCTGCAATGTATTCAGCCTCAGTGGTGGAATCCGCTGTGGTGTCCTGCTTGGAACTCTTCCAAGAGACAGCACCGCCATTGAGCATGAACACAAATCCAGAGGTTGACTTCGAGTCATCCACATCACTTTGGAAGCTAGAGTCGGTATAGCCTTCCAGTTTGAGTTCTCGTCCTCCATAAACCATGAACATATTCTTAGTCCTTCGCAAGTACTTAAGAATGTCCTTCACGGCTTTCCAATGCATCTGACCAGGATTAGACTGATATCTGCTCGTGACACTCAGAGCAAATGCTACATCCGGTCTGGTAGATATCATCCCATACATGATACTACCTATAGCTGACGCATATGGTACATGTGTCATATTCTCTATCTCTTCATCAGTCTTGGGACACATAGACTTGGATAGAGAAACTCCATGACACATGGGTAGATGTCCTCTTTTGGACCCATCCATTGAAAACCGTTTCAATATGGTATCGATGTAGGTTGATTGAGTGAGTCCTATCATTCTCTTAGACCTATCTCTATAGATCTGTATCCCAAGAATGTAGGATGCCTCTCCCAAATCCTTCATCGAAAATCTACCTGATAACCATATCTTTGTTGACTGCAACATCCCTACATCATTCCCAATGAGTAGGATGTCATCAACATAAAGTACTAAGAATGTCACCGCATCCTTAACTACTTTCTTGTACACGCAAGGTTCCTCCGGGTTCTTGATGAAACCAAAATCTTTTATTGTTTCATCAAATTTCTGGTTCCAACTTCTTGATGCTTGTTTTAGACCATAAATTGATCTCTGAAGCTTGCATACCTTATGCTCGCTTCCCATGGATGTGAACCCCTCAGGCTGCCTCATATAGATTTCTTCTTTAATGTCTCCATTAAGAAAAGCAGTCTTCACATCCATCTGCCATATCTCATAGTCATACCATGCAGCTATGGCAATTAGGATTCTTATGGACTTGAACATTGCAACTGGTGAAAAGGTTTCGTCATAGTCAACTCCTTGCCTTTGAGTATAACCTTTAGCCACCAATCGCGCCTTGTAGGTCAATACCTTACCATCAGGCCCAAGCTTTCTTTTGTAGATCCATTTACACCCTATCGGAACAATTCCATCGGGAGGATCTACTAAAGACCAAACTTGGTTTGTATGCATCGAATCCAATTCTGACTGCATAGCTTCAAGCCATAAATTCGAATCCGCATCAGAAATTGCTTCCTTGAAGTTTCTTGGATCACATCCAATGTCGGGTTCATCTTGACCCTCTTCAAGAAGAAGACCATATCGAACTGGAGGTCTAGAAGTCCTCTCGGATCTTCTAGGTGCAGGCGTGTCCAGCAATGGTTCCTGAGGTGTGGGATCGTTATTTTGTATTTCGGGTTCTTCTCGAACTTCTTCGAGTTCCATCATCTCGCCTTTCTTATCCAATAAGAACTCCTTCTCCAAGAAGGTGGCATTCCGTGAAACAAACACCTTTGTTTCAGCAGGATAATAGAAATAATATCCGATTGAATTCTTCGGATACCCCACAAAATAACACAAGCTGGATCGACTATCCAACTTATCTCCCACTGTCCGCTTCACGTAAGCAGGACATCCCCAAATCCTCAAGTATGAATACTTAGGAGCTTTGCCATTCCATAACTCGTATGGTGTTTTGTCCACTGCTTTAGTGTGGACGTTATTCAACAACAATACCGCCGTTTCAAGCGCATAGCCCCAAAACGAAGGTGAAAGCTCAGTGAAGCTCATCATGGATCGAACCATGTCCAACAAAGTTCGATTACGACGCTCCGATACACCATTAAGCTGTGGTGTCATAGGAGGAGTCCACTGAGAGAGAATCCCATTCTCTTTTAGATACTCCAAAAACTCGGTACTCAAGTATTCTCCACCTCGATCCGATCGAAGTGCTTTAATACTTTTACCTAGCTTGTTTTCTACTTCAGCCTTGAATTCTTTGAACTTTTCAAATGCTTCAGACTTATATTTCATTAAATATAAATACCCATACCTAGAATAATCATCAGTAAAGGTAATGAAGTAGGTGTGGCCATGTTGAGTCCCTACTCTAAATGGTCCACAAACATCTGTATGGATCAAATCCAACAGATTTTGACTACGTTCAGGCTTCCCCTTAAAAGGAGATTTAGTCATTTTCCCTTTTAGGCAGGATTCACAAGTAGGTAGAGAGTTAATATCAGACATATCAAACATGCCCTCTCCCACTAGCTTGTTCATCCTCCTTGAGGAAATATGACCTAGTCTAGCGTGCCAAAGGTTTGCCGGGTTTTGACTATCGATTTTCCTTTTGTTTGTTGTCGCCGGTTTGTCAATACAATTCACTGGAACGTCTTTTAGTTTTAAATTGTATAGATCGTTTTCAAGTTGTCCATTTCCAATTAAACATTCATTCTTGTAAATATTGCAAATCCCATTCACAAAATTACAAGAATAACCATCTCTATCAAGCATAGAAATAGAAAATGTTTTTAATTAAATCTGGCACAAATAAAACATCTCTCAACAATAATTTAAAACCATTCTGCAAAATCAAACAAACATCTCCAATGGCCGTAGCTTCAACTCTGGAACCATTCCCGAGCCTCAGCTGGGTCTCACCCATTCTAAGCCTGCGACTTCTTGTCATCACCTGCAAATCATTGCAAATGTGAGATCCACATCCGGTATCCAATACCCAAGAAGTTGTATTAAGTGACATGTTTATTTCGATATAGAACATACCCTTTGCAGTTCCTAACTGCTCAAGATACTCCTTGCAGTTGCGCTTCCAATGACCCGGCTTCTTGCAGTAATGGCAAACATCCTTGGATTTTCCATTGTTTGAAGCCTTTGTCTTTTGCTTCTTCTCGGGTTCCACTTTCTTGGGTGGGGCAGAACGTTTCTTGCCCTTCATACTTGGCCCCTTCTTAGCAGAAGATGAGGAGCCCACCAAGAAAGCTGGCTTATCCTTCTTAAGTGTGTGGATTCATATGTAACGAGCATATTGACCATCTCTTCAAGGGTGGCCTCTATCTTGTTCATATTAAAATTTATCACGAATCCATCAAATGAAGAAGGAAGAGATAGAAGCAGCAAGTCCACATTGAGTTCATGCTCCAACACCAAATCAAGGGTCGCTAACTTCTGTATGAGCCAAATCACTCGTACCCCATGATCACGGACCGAAGTCCCTTCACGCATGCGGCACGTCATCAACTCCTTAACAGTAGAGAACCTTTCAGCCCTCGACTGAGCCCCAAAAAGTTCCTTGAGTTGCGCGTGAATGTCAGCAGCATTCACCGTGTCCTCAAATCGCCTCTGGAGTTCATCAGACATCGAGGCTTGCATATAGCATTTGGTCTTGATGTCATGGTCACACCATGCATCAAGTTTGGCCAATTCCTCCGGACTTATGTCAGCTGGTGCTTCCTTCGGAGGTGCTTTCTCTAACACGTAGAGCATTTTCTCCGAAGTTAAGACAATCTTCAACTTCCGGAACCATTCCGTATAGTTGGCGCCAGTCAGCTTGTTTTGTTCGAGGATCGAGAATAAAGGATTTCGCGAATTCATTGTATGAAATACTGAAAAGGAAAACAGACATATATCAATGATTGTTTAACAATTTACTAAGACATAAAATAGGCGAATTTAATTTTATGAATCTCACTCCCACTATTTTAACGATTTCAACACCCTCTAGTGAAAACGGGAAACTTTTTCCTTAGTGAGAACATGGAGTCCAATTGACAAACTTATGGTCCCGAATAATATCAGCCAACCATAACTCTCAAAAGGTAGAGCCCAATTGCTTCCAAAGCAACCCCCATGTGTTTACCTCATGTCCAATAAGGGCCCAATAATATGACGCCGTTTAAAGTGACATGTCAAGATGACCCATCAATATTAAGTTGTGATGGACGGTCGCCATGTGGATCCCCCAATAATATGAGCCGATCCCATGGGAGTTCCACCCAACTTACAACATTTGTCGATCCAATGTACAGCTTTCCGACGGACGGGCCCCCCCAATAATATGAGCCGGACCGTATCCGCGGGTAGTATCACATACATTGACCGTTGATGGAAGGTAGGAACATTTAAACAATATTTAAATTTCCTTTATTTATCTTGATATAAATTTTAAATCATATTTAAAATGAGGGATTTTATTTATAAAAATATTTGTCTCATCATATTTAATTTATTGCATGCATTGCCGGATTCACGCAATTTATGTCTAAACATGCATACAATCATAATATCACATATTATATAGGATGATCGATTCCATTTCTAATTGACCCGTGGTTGCCAATCACGGGTCTTAGTCCAATCCTAGGTAATATGCAGTATGCAAATGCAATCCTATTACATATGCTTCCAATTTACATTTCTTCAGTCTTCATTGTCTGCTGGGCCCACCATCTTCAAATCTTGATCTCCCACTAAATCTAATGTATTTACAATAAATAACAATGACAAGTAGGGGATACATTTTTAGGGGGTGGGAACGGGCTATAAACCAAGCCCATGACATTCATATCGGGCCATAAACCAGGCCCATTAATAAAACCAACAATAATAAAGACAAAATGTAAATTCCTAACATACACCTACAAAATTGGTCATGGCAATCGATCATCCTTATCCAATAACATTTAATTCAAAATTAATTTATTGGATAACATGCTGTGGCAATTCAAATTTAAACAAGATAAAATCATATTTTATATATAAAATCACATTTCACATATAAAATCATATTTTATCTCCATATCAAATAAAATCATATTTTATCTATAAAATCCAATTTTACAAATAAAATCATATTTTACTCAATATATCATAAGATCATATCTTATCATCAATTGTACCAAAATAATTGATTTCAAAATTCAATTTACGGATAAAATATTAAAATTTTCTAAAAATTCAAATTTATCCAAAATCAATTTTAAAATTTACGGACTCGAACAATTCGATCCGAAATCTCGTGAACCAATCAAAAACAATTTTGACCGGACCAAAAATAAAATTTTAACATATTAAAATTAATTTTTAATAAAATATTAATTTTTCCCGCGGGCCACCCGGGACACTCCCGGGTTGGCCCGCACCCGGGGCGCGGGCCGGGGCAGCCCGGCTGCCCCCTTAGGGCAGCAACGCTTGCTGCCCTGGCGGCGCCTGGCGCCGCCGCTGGGCGGCGCCGAGCGCTGCCCTGCGCAGCGCCCAGCGCTGCGCTGGGCAGCGCCGTGCGCCGCCCTGGGCGGCGACCATCGCTGCCCCTTCCGGGCAGCGATCCAATCGCTGCCCGGGTTTCGCCCCCGGAAAAAAAAAAAATTTTTATTAAAAATATTTATTTTGTTTCAAAAAACCGAGACTCAAAAATTTTGTACAATTGATTAATTCAATCGATTGATCTGAGCAACCTGGCTCTGATACCACTGTTGGAAAACTGGCGAGTTCCCAGACCAATTACGATTGATACCCTGTGCAGCGGAAGTTTAAAAATTTTTCATGGAACGTTTCCATGGTATGGGTATCAACCGTTCATCGATTGAATTACGTGTGTGTGTAAAATTTAAATAACAATTAAATAAATTTTACCTCAAATCTCGCAACGAGATTAATGGACACCAACAGAACAATTCTGCTCTTGTTGTCTCTCCCTGGAACCGATGAACGCCTTCAATCAGGTCCACGAACAGAGGTTTAATCCCTCTGATAGATTGCACTAGAAAATCTATCAGAAGTTTTCTGCGAAGAGAATACACGAATTTGATTCGTTATTCCTTACTGCGATTCAAAATCACAGACCGGAATTTTCTCGGGCAGAGGGGGAGGGTTCGGCCGATTTGTTGAGAGAGAGGCTAGGGTTCGATTTTTGCTCTGTCTCAAAAATTATGACCTGTTGTGTGTAATTTCTGTACTGAAATAACTTATTTATAATGCAGGCCACTAACACCTTAGGGCCCATTAGTCATAAGCTGGGGCCCGACAAGCAAAGCCCGCTCGTTCAGAAATTAATATAAAATTCATTGTGACTCCGATTGATGAAACGATTTCACCAATGTGCACAGAAACCTTTTCTGCACGTTTTAAAGTCAAAATAAATTTTCCTGAATCCGAATTCAGTGGTTTCCAAAAATGTCCATCCCTATGTCATTTTAGGAAATCCTACTCCCTTACTCTTATTCAAGAAGTCCAACTCCTTAGTTCATTAAATTTAACTCTTTAAATTTAACTATCTCAACGGGGATTAAAACTCCATTACACTGTGTGACCCTCAATGGTTCAGGGATACAGCTAGCCGTGGGCTCACAACTCCTTGTGACTCGGAACAACACTTTCCGACTTGCCCAACGAATCATGGTAAAGCGCCTAGCAACATCGCCCCATGATTCCCTAGGTATCTCTGATAGTGCCTACAAGAACCAGTAGATTTTGGTTAGCGTACAGTACGGTCCCTTCATCCATATATCCCGATCGAATCAACAACCATTGGTATATCGAGAGTCGCTCAAGATTCGATAACTATGCAATGCATCTTGAAGATCAAATTAGTGACATCGCATGTGCTACTAAGAAACCATTTCTTAAATCACATCAAGTACTCTGGCCAGAGATTTGTCACACTAATATCTCCTCAGATCGCATAGGATATCCACACTCGCAAGTATGTGGTGAATCCTTGACAACAATGCATTGACTCCTATATGTGTCGTAACTGTACCCAATCTCGACACCTGATGACCCCCTCAGAGTCGGTAAACGAGTCAAAGCACAGTACTAGCATATAGAGTCTCCATGATGTTTCAAGTCGTAAGGACTAATGGTGTACAACCAAAACCGCGGACTTTATCCACTCGATAAGTGATAACCACTTGGAAAGTCCGGATAGGGTAGTTCGACTATTCATCCTATGAATATCCATTTGCATGCTTCGAACATCTCCATGTTCCCTACCAATGAAACGTGGTACTCCGCATCGCAAATGCTAGTCTCAAACTCGAGCGATCCTTATCCTTATTATCGGACGGCTCAATCGACTAGGAACGGTTTTAGAATATACAGTGACTATAAGATGTATTTCATGATAGACATCTCCATGTTCTACCACATCTTACATACACTATAGTATATTCAAGGTCTTTATCAAAACAACAATAGTATATCACAATATAACAATATGAAGTAATATAAAGTCATTGCCATAAAAGTGTAAATAATATTAAACAAAAGATTGTTTATACAAAGAGTCAACAAAGCCCATAGCCACACAGTTGGCTCACTGGGCACCCACTCTTACAAGACTTCTGTCCAGCTTTAAACTGTCGGGATCCACTAGAACTAGAAGAGCTACCACCACCTGATCTCTTGAACTGTTTGCTCTTGCCTTTAAAGAAACTCTTCTTTCCACCACTGCTACCTCCAGCTTCAAATCGAGGTAGCTGTGAAATTTGTGGCTGTTCCTGTGGTTGTCTCATTGGCTGTGGCACAAACTGTGCTCCTCGTTGTTTTAGTATCCCTGCTTCTGCACCCTTTGCTCGATTCAGAGTATCAGCAAAGGTATTTGGTCTTCCCGAATTCACCAGTGTAAACACCTCAGGATTCAAGCCATTGATGAATTGATCGGATTGAGTTTCGTCACTAACAGCGATATGTGGTGCAAACTTCAACAAGCTAGTGAATTTGGCAACATATTCTTCAATATTCAATTGTCCCTGTTGCAAACTTGCAAACTCTGCTCCTTTGTCCTTGCGATAAGACACAGGAAAGAAACGTTGATAGAAAGCAGTTCGAAATACAGACCAGGTAATAACAGTACCTTGGTTTTCCAGTGCTCTCTTCGTCGCTATCCACCAACTCTTGGCAAGGCCATGTAATTGATGAATTATCAGTCTCACACGACGATCATCTGTATAATCAATGGACTCGAATAACTGCTCAATATCTTCCAGCCAGTTCTCACACTCTATAGCATTCTCTGTTCCTTGCAACTTTGGTGGTTTGAAAGACTGGAATCGTTTCAGAAGTTTCTCCATCGGATTAGCATCACTGAACTCATCAGTAGACGTACTACCCTGTCCATGTTCAGACACTGTCACTGGGACCTGTGCAGCATTTGTCTGTTCAGGTTGATTCATAACCAATGGTTGTCTAACTCTCGGTGCTGGTCGGAGAGGCATATCTGATAATCAAACAGATTAGTGTACAGTTCAATCTCAAATACATCAAGTCTGTTGCAATCCACATTGCCTTCGTAGATCGAGTTTCAATTCATCCTCATAATACATGCTAGTACTTCAATCAAATAACTGAATAACATGTAATTCATAACATTGTATAGCATTCTATTCGCAAATTATCACAGCATCATGTGATAATTTAATATCTGTAATCAGTAAATCATATACCATACAAGTATGAAAGCAATAAATAAATCAGAATAGAAGACTCGATCTACCCAACTCATCTAGTCATAGTCCGAGAAACATAAGGCTCTGATACCACCTGTTGTGGGGACCTTGGGTTGCTAATCTCAATTAGGACAAGTAATGAATATATAATCATTCATTAAACATCAACTAAAGAAACCAAGAGCCAAGTAAAAAATTTTTTTTTTTTTTAATAAACAGTGCCTCGCTCGATCGGTGAAATATGCCCGATCGAGCGAGCACAATTGCTCAGCTCTCGGATGGAAAACATATTGGCCTCGCTCGATCCGTCAACTTCTGCTGATCGAGCGAGCCACAACTTTGAATTCTCTGTTCGTCAAAATACCATGCTCGCTCGATCCGTCAATTTCTACAGATCGAGCGGCCCCTGTTTTTCAGAAATTCTGCAGAACACATTTTTCTGTCAAAATCGATTCCTTCCAATTCAATCCTCAGAAATCATTCCAAAACATGATATATCAATTTCAAAACATGCATAAACTTATAAACAAAACTTCAAGCATTTATACATGCATTTTATTACAACAACAAGTTGCTAAAGTTCGATAAACGACATCAAGTATTCCAAACTTCATACATATGATCTAAACCAAAGTTTCATGCTTCTAGAGTTCACTACATTTTCTACAACCCGAGTCCTCACATGCTAAACTCTCTCCCAGCTTTCAATGACGTTGATGATCAGCTCCTGCCCTCTCTGTTGTCATGCACACATACAAAACAAGACAACAGCCGGATAAACTCCGGTGAGATACAATTCTCAGTATAACCAACATATTGAAAGCTTTAAATAAATCATATCGACACTATTTAAAACTCAATTCAACAAATAGAGTACTCAAACGCTTTAACTACGAATTGATTCATATAACTTCGAAGCCATCAAGATTCATAAATGATCTTGACATGGATATCCATCTAACGAATTCGTAAACGACTCGCAAATAAGGTTAACCGCAACCTTGGCTTAGAATCAATTCGATATAGCATCATATCAACTCAAATTTAAAGATCCACTACCTGAGATGGATCGACAACACCACAATCAATCAAAACATAAACAAGTATGTGATTTTTGCGGGCCAACTCAAAGATAATCGTTCTTGAGTTTCAAAGTCCCTACTTCGCAATGTCGTCATTATACCTTCGTTTATTGAGGTTCTGAACTCTTCAAATCTATAAGATATAATCAAAACACATATATCAAACTTCATATCAACCTATCATTTCAGAAACGAGTCAAAACCATCAAGATTTCATCAATCAAAAGCACTTCAAACCTCAATCAACTTTCTTCAGTTCAAAGCCGGCGTCTCGTATTGTTCGCCTTCCAAACTTGACTGAAACTGAATAAGAAAATACTATAACATTGATAACATCTCAATAACAACTTCAACTCAGAATTTGGCTATCAAAACAGTTCCAAAACTCGATTAAACAACGTAGCAATTTCAATTCGGTAACCGACGTAATCCCGACTTCGAAATCATTTCTCTTTTCAATATCATTAAAACTTATAGATATATTTCACAAACCAGCTGATATAACTCATTCAAATCTTCATTGAAATAGCTATAATCTACAATCATAAGCTGGAGATCATATTTGGACACAATAACATAAGCTCATCAATTCCGGTGTTGCATATTCAAACGATAGAACACCAAGCACAATTCCAAAATTTCAGAATCTGATCTCTGCCACATATCAATTTCGAAATCCATAAAACATAACATAAAACTTACACGAGATCGAAGCCCTCGTCGTAAGGATTCCAAAACACTTTTCGGAATCGAAATCGGATACCCGGAGCAAAAGTTATAAGGGTTTGAAGATCAAGAACTCAAAGAAAATGGAAGAAATCAATTCCTCTGTTCATAATTCTGAATTATCTAATGAAGTACACGTTTCATGCTGACTAATAAACTTAAAATATGATAAGTTATAAGATAATTGCAATTTGGTCCCTCAACTCTTCAATAATTTCAATTTGGTCCTCGGCCCTTATTTTACTTCAATTTCAACCCTAAATAATTTAAGAATATTAGAATTTAAATTCAAAACTCCAAATATTCCCAAATTAAATATACTCGGATTAAAATTAAATAAATTTGAATTAATTTCTAATTAATCCCGGGCCTTACACATGATTAGTTAATTCTCTACGGCTCTACATTGATTCAATAAATAAGAATATTTTTTGATTTTTATATATGCTGAATTTCTTTTCTTATCCAATTTTTCTATTTCTTTTAATTTTCGATCAAATTAACAGGATAATGTAAAATCATAATTGACAATTGAAATGGTTAACGACAGACGCAGGTATACTACTGTTGGAAATGTGCCCATAAAACAGATATTTGTTATTAATTGTTAATTTTAAATAAAAGAATTATTTATTCTATTGTTTGATTTTTTTATGCCGTTTTGCTTAAAAATGGATATTTATATAAAATCCATAATATATTATAGTTGATGTGATTTTAGTATATAAAATTGTTATATACATGAGGATTAAAATCATAGATAATATATTTAAAATGTCCATGATTGATTAAAGTATAGATCTTTAATTGGTAATCATTAATGCGGTCTACTGATATTTTGAATATGAAATTTTTATCCAAACTTTCAGTGTGGGGACACTAAGTAGAGGCATTTTATATTATTTGATTATATAGGACAAGGACCGGATGTGATTTTATAGTCTTTATTTAAGTACCATTATAAAGACTTTAATCAACATCATTAAGATGATCTTATGTAGATCAATCTAAATCCCGAGTAATCACTCCTTGTTTTGAAAGAGTGGGTGCCCGGTGAGCCAACTTGTGGCTAAGGGCTTTGATGACTCTTTGTATAAACAATCTTTTGTTTAATATAATTTACACTTTTATAATGGCAATGACTTTATCTTTCTTCATATTGTTATATTGTGATATACTATTGTTGTTTTGATAAAGACCTTGAATATACTATAGTGTATGTAAGATGTGGTAGTACATGGGGATGACTATCATGAAACACATCTTATAGTCACTGTATATTCTAAACAGTTCCTAGTCGATTGAGCCGTCCGTTAATAAGGATAAGGATCGCTCGAGATTGAGACTAGCATTTGCGATGCCGAGTACCACGTTTCATTGGTATGGAACATAGAGATGTTCAAAGCATGCAAATGGATATTCATACGATGAATGATCGAACTACCCTATCCGGACTTTCCAAGTGGTTATCACTTATCGAGTGGATAAAGTCCGCGGTTTTGGTTGTACACCATTAGTCCTTACTACTTGAAACATAATTGAGACTCTATATGCTAGTACTGTACTTTGACTCGTTTACCGACTCTATTGGGGTCATCAGGTGTCGGGATTGGGTACAGTTACAACACATATAGGATTCGATGCTTTGTTGTCAAGGATTCACCACATACTTGCGAGTGTGGATATCCTATGCAATCTGAGGAGATATTAGTGTGACGAATCTCTGGCCAGAGTACATGATGTGTTTTAAGAAATGGTTTCTTAGTAGCACATGCGATGTCACTATTTGATCTTCAAGATGCATTGCATAGTTATCGAATCTCGAACGACTCTCGATTTACCAATGGTTGTTGATTCGATCGGGATATATGGATGAAGGGACCATACTGTACGCTAACCAAAATCTATTGGTTCTTGCAGGCACTATCAGTGATACCTAGGGAATCATGGGGCGATGTTGCTAGGCGCTCTTACCATGATTCGATGGGCAAGTCGGAAATTGTTGTTCCGAGTCACAAGGAATTGTGAGCCCACGGCTAGCTGTGTCCCTGAACCATTGAGGGTCACACAGAGTAATGGATTTTTAATACCTGTTGAGATAGTTAAATTTAAAGAGTTAAATTTAATGAACAAAGAAGTGGGACTTCTTATTTAAGAGTAGAGGAGTAAGATTTCCTAAAATGACATAGGGATGGGCATTTTTGGAAATCACTGAATTCGGATTCAAAAAAATTTATCTTGACTTTAAAAGATGCAGAAATGGTTTCTGTGCACATTGGTGAAATTGGTTTATCAATATGAGTCACGATGAATTTTATATTAATTTCTGAACATGCGGGCTTTGCTTGTCAGGCTTGAACTTATGACTAATGGGCCCTAAGCTGTTAGCAGCCCACATTATAAATAAGTTATTGCAGTACAAAAATTACATAACAGAGGCTCACAATTTTTGAAAACCCTAGTTGTTTTTATTAAAAGTGGCCGCCCCCCTTCCCTCTCTGCTCCGGAAAATACAGCCTGTGAATTTTGAATTGCAGTCTGGTTTAACGAATCAAATTCGTTAATTCTCTTCGTCGAAACTTCTGATAGATTTTCTAGTGCAATCTATCAGAGGGATTAAATCTCTGTTCGAGGACCTGATTGAAGAACAGTTCGTCCATCAGTTTCTGGGAGATACAACAAGAGCAGAGTAATCTGTTGGTGTCCATAATCTCGATTCGAGATTGGAGGTAAAAATTTATAATTGTTATTTAATTTTTACACAAACAATTTAATCGTAAAGTTTTGATACCCATTATGGAATCGTTCCATATAAAATTTTTAAACTTCCGCTGCACCGGGTATCAATTCTGATTGATCTGATCACCGTTCTCCAACAGTGGTATCAGAGACAGGTTGCTCAGATCAAGCGATTAAATTAATCGATTGTACAAAAATTTTTAAGCCTCAGTTTTTGAAACAAAATAAATTTTTTAAAATAAAAAATTAAAATTTTTCGGGCAAAACACGGGCAGCGATTGGATCGCTGCCCCGGGCAGCGCCTATTTTTGGTCCGATCGAAAATTATTTTTGATTGGTCCACGAGGCGTCGGATCGAATTGTTCGAGTCCGAAAATTTTAAAATTGATTTTTGGATAAATTTGAATTTTTGGAAAATTTATAGTTTTTATCTGTTAAATCAGATTTTATGAAATTAATTATTTTTGGTACGATTGATGATAAGATATGATCTTATGGAAATATTGAGTAAAATATGATTTTATGTATAAAAATGGATTTTATATGTAAAATATGATTTTATTTGATAAAAAGATAAAATATGATTTTGTATGTAAAATAAGATTTTATATATGGAATATGATTTTATCCTTTTAATTTAAATTGTCGTTGCATGTTATCCAATAAATTAATTTTGAATTAAATATTATTGGATAAGGATGATCGATTGCCATGACCAATTTTGTAGGTGTATGTTAGGAATTTACATTTGTTTTTATTGTTGTTGGATTTATTAATGGGCCTGGTTTATGGCCCAATATGAATTGTCAAATGTAATAAAAGTGGGCCTGGTTTATGGCCCGTTCCCACCCCTTGAAATGTATCCCCTACTTGTCATGGTTATTTATTGTAAATACATTAGACTTAGTGGGAGATGAAGATTTGAAGACGGAGGTGGGCCCAGCAGACAATAAAGACTGAAGAAATGTAAATTGGAAGGTTAATGTAATAGGATTGCATTGCATACCTGCATATTACCTAGGATTGGACTAAGACTCATGATTGGCAACCACGGGTCGATTAGAAATGGAATCGATCATCCTATATAATATATGATATTATCGTTGTATGCATGTTTTAGACAAAATTGTATGAATCCCGCAAGCATACAAATTTTAAATGATGAGACAAATTTTCAAAATTAAAATCCCTCATTTTAAATATGATTTAAAATTGATATCAAGATAAATAAAGGAAATTTAAATATTGTTTAAATGTTCCTACCTTCCATCAACGATCAATGTATGAGATGCTACCCGCGGATACGGTCCGGCTCATATTATTGGGGGGGGCCGTTCGTCGGAAAGCTGTACATTGGATCGAGACATGTTGTAAGTTGGGTGGAACTCCCATGGGATCGGCTCATATTATTGGGGGATCCACATGACGACCGTCCATCACAACTTAATATTGATGGGTCATCTTGACATGTCACAATAAACGGCGTCATATTATTGGGCCCTTATTGGACATGAGGTAAAAACGTGGAGGTTGCTTTCGAAGCAATTGGGCTCTACCTTTTGAAAATTATGGTTGGCTGATATTATTCGGGACCATAGTTTGTCAATTGGACTCTATGTTCCCACTAAGGAAAATAGTTTCCCGTTTTCACTAGAGGGTAGTGAAATCGTTAAAATAGTGGGAGTGAGATTCATAAAATAAATTTCGCCTATTTTATGTCTTAGTAAATTAATTAAACAATCACTGATAATTGTCTGTTTCTTTTCAGTATTTCATAAAGATGAATTCTCGCAATCCACTATTCTCTATTCTCGAACAAAAAAAACTGACTGGCGCAAACTATACGGAATGGTTCCGTAAGTTGAAGATTGTCTTAACCTCGGAGAAGATGCTCTACGTGTTAGAAAAATCTCCTCCGAAGGAAGCACCAGCTGATGTAAGTCCGGAAGAGTTGGCCAAACTTGATACATGGTGGGACCATGATATCAAGGCCAAATGCTATATGCAAGCCTCGATGTCTGATGAACTCCAGAGGCGATTTGAGGATACCGTGAATGCTGCTGACATTCACGTACAACTCAAAGAACTTTTTGGGGCTCAATCGAGAGCTGAAAGGTTCGCTACTGTAAAAGAGCTAATGACGTGTCGCATGCGTGAAGGGACTTCGGTCCGTGATCATGGGGTACGAGTGATTTGGCTCATACAAAAGTTGGTAACGCTTGATTTGGTGTTGGAGCATGAACTCAACGTGGACTTATTACTTCTATCTCTTCCTTCTTCGTTTGACGGATTTGTGGTGAATTTCAATATGAACAAGATAGAGGCCTCCCTTGAAGAGATGGTCAATATGCTTGTAACATATGAATCCACTTTAAAGAATGATAAACCGGCTTTCTTGGTGGGCTCCTCTTCTTCTGCTAAGAAGGGGCCAAGTACAAAGGGTAAGAAACGTTCTGCCCCACCCAAAAAAACCGAACCCGAGAAGAAGTACAATACAAAGGCTTCAAACATGGAAAAGTCCAAGGATGTTTGCCATTACTGCAAGAAACCCGGTCATTGGAAACGTAACTGCAAGAAATATCTAGAGCAGTTGCGAACTGCGAAGGGTATGTTCTATATTGAAATAAATGTTTCTCTTAATACTACTTTTTGGGTATTGGATACCGGATGTGGATCTCACATTTGCAATGATTTGCAGGTGATGACAAGAAGTCGCAAGCTTAGAATGGGTGAGACCCAGCTGAGGCTCGGAAATGGTTCTAGAGTTGAAGCCAAAGCTGTAGGAGACGTTTATTTAATTTTGCAGAACAATTTTAAGTTACTTTTGAAAGACGTTTTATTTGTTCCAGATTTGATTAAAAATATTATTTCTGTTTCTATGCTTGATAGAGATGATTTTTCTTGCAATTTTGTGAATGGGATTTGCAATATTTACAAGAATGAATGTTTGATTGGAAATGGACAACTTGAAAACGATCTATATAACTTAAAATTGAAAGACGTTCCAATAAATTATGTTGATAAACCGGTAACAACAAACAAAAGGAAAATCGATAGTCAAAACCCGGCAAACCTTTGGCATGCTAGGCTAGGTCATATTTCCTCAAGGAGGATGAACAAGCTAGTGGGAGAGGGCATGTTTGATATGTCTGATATTAACTCTCTACCTACTTGTGAGTCCTGCCTGAAAGGAAAAAATGACTAAAGCTCCTTTTAAGGGGAAACCTGAGCGTAGTCAAAATCTGTTGGATTTGATCCATACAGACGTTTGTGGTCCATTTAGAATTGGTACTCAATTTGGCCACACCTACTTCATTACCTTTACTGATGATTATTAAAGGTATGGGTATTTATATTTAATAAAATATAAGTCTGAAGCATTTGAAAAGTTCAAAGAATTCAAGGCTGAAGTAGAAAACAAGCTAGGTAAAAGTATTAAAGCACTTCGATCGGATCGAGGTGGAGAATACTTAAGTACCGAGTTTTTGGACTATCTGAAAGAGAATGGGATTCTCTCTCAGTGGACTCCTCCTATGACACCTCAGCTAAATGGTGTATCGGAGCGTCGTAATCGAACTTTGTTGGACATGGTTCATCCATGATGAGCTTCACTGAGCTTCCACCTTCGTTTTGGGGCTACGCGCTTGAAACGGCGGTGTTGTTGTTGAACAACGTCCACACCAAAGCAGTGGACAAAACACCATACGAGTTATGGAATGGCAAAGCTCCTAAGTATTCGTACTTGAGGATTTGGGGATGTCCTGCTTACGTGAAGCAGACAGTGGGAGATAAGTTGGATAGTCGATCCACCTTATGTTATTTTGTAGGGTATCCAAAGAATTCAATCGGATATTATTTCTATCATCCTGCTGAAACAAAGGTGTTTGTTTCAAGGAATGCCACCTTCTTGGAGAAGGAGTTCTTATTGGATAAGAAAGGCGAGATGATGGAACTCGAAGAAATTCGAGAAGAACCCGAAATACAAAATAATGATCCTACACCTCAGGAACCAATGATGGACACGCCTATACCTAGAAGATCCGAGAGGACTTCTAGACCTCCTATTCGATATGGTCTTCTTCTTGAAGGGGATCAAGATGAACCCGATGTTGGATGTGATCCAAGAAACTTCAAGGAAGCAATTTCTGATGCGGATTCAAATTTATGGCTTGAAGCTATGCAGTCGGAAATAGATTCGATGCATACAAACCAAGTTTGGTCTTTAGTAGATCCTCCTGATGGAATTTTTCCAATAGGGTGTAAATGGATCTACAAGAGAAAGCTTGGGCCTGATGGTAAGGTATTGACCTACAAGGCGCGATTGGTGGCGAAAGGTTATACTCAAAGACAAGGAGTTGACTATGATGAAACCTTTTCACCATTTGCAATGTTCAAGTCCATAAGAATCCTTATTGCCATAGCTGCTTGGTATGACTATGAGATATGGCAAATGGATGTGAAGACTGCATTTCTTAATGGAAACATTAAGGAAGAGATCTATATGACGCAGCCTGAGGGATAAACATCCATGGGAAGCGAGCATAAGGTATGCAAGCTTCAGAGATCAATCTATGGTCTCAAACAAGCATCAAGAAGTTGGAACCAGAAATTTGATGAAACAATAAAGGATTTTGGTTTCATCAAGAACCCGGAGGACCCATGCGTGTACAAGAAAGTAGTTAAGGATGCTGTGACATTCTTAGTACTTTATGTTGATGACATCCTACTCATTAGGAATGACGTAGGGATGTTGCAGTCAACAAAGATATGGTTATCAGGTAGATTCTTGATGAAGGATTTGGGTGAGGCATCCTATATTCTAGGGATACAGATCTATAGAGATAGATCTAAGAGAATGATAGGACTCACTCAAGCAACCTACATCGACACCATATTGAAAAGGTTTTCAATGGATGGGTCCAAGAGTGGACATCTACCTATGTGTCATGGAGTTTCTCTATCCAAGTCCATGTGTCCCAAGACTGATGAAGAGATAGAGAAAATGACACATGTACCATATGCGTCAGCCATTGGTAGTATCATGTATGGGATGATATCTACCAGACCGGATGTAGCATTTGCTCTGAGTGTCACGAGCAGATATCAAGCTAATCCCGGTCAAATGCATTGAAAAGCCGTGAAGGACATTCTTAAGTACTTACGAAGGACTAAGAATATGTTCATGGTGTATGGAGGAAGAGAACTAAAATTGGAAGGCTATACCGACTCTAGCTTCCAAAGTGACGTGGATGACTCGAAGTCAACCTCTGGATTTATGTTCATGCTCAATGGCGGTGCTGTCTCTTGGAAGAGTTCCAAGCAGGACACCACAGCGGATTCCACCACTGAGACAGAATACATTGCAGCATCAGCTGCTGCTAAAGAGGCCGTTTGGATGAGAAATTTCGTCCAAGAGTTGGGCGTCATTCCTGAAGTTGTTGGTCCAGTCTCGGTGTACTGTGACAACACAGGTGCCGTTGCTCAGGCAAAGGAACCAAGGTCTCATCAAAGATCCAAACACGTACTGAGGAAATACCACATCATCCGGGAGATCGTGGAAAGAGGAGACATCACTGTCGAGAGAGTGGCCTCTGCAGACAATATCGGTGATCCACTTACTAAGCCCTTGCCAGGACCATTATTTGACAAACATCGCGAAGCAATGGGTCTACATAGTATGACTAGTTGGCTTTAGGGCAAGTGGGAGATTGAAAGAGTGGGTGCCCGGTGAGCCAACTTGTGGCTAAGGGCTTTGATGACTCTTTGTATAAACAATTTTTTCTTTAATATAATTTACACTTTTATAATGGCAATGACTTTATCTTTCTTCATATTGTTATATTGTGATATACTATTGTTGTTTTGATAAAGATCTTGAATATACTATAGTGTATTTAAGATGTGGTAGTACATGGGGATGACTATCATGAAACACATCTTATAGTCACTGTATATTCTAAACAGTTCCTAGTCGATTGAGCCGTCCGTTAATAAGGATAAGGATCGCTCGAGATTGAGACTAGAATTTGCGATGCCGAGTACCACGTTTCATTGGTATGGAACATAGAGATTTTCAAAGCATGCAAACAGATATTCATACGATGAATGATCGAACTACCCTATCCGGACTTTCCAAGTGGTTATCACTTATCGAGTAAATAAAGTCCGCGGTTTTGGTTGTACACCATTAGTCCTTACTATTTGAAACATCATTGAGACTCTATATGCTAGTACTGTACTTTGACTCGTTTACCGACTCTATTGGGGTCATCAGGTGTTGGGATTGGGTACAGTTACAACACATATAGGAGTTGATGCTTTGTTGTCAAGGATTCACCACATACTTGCGAGTGTGGATATCCTATGCAATCTGAGGAGATATTAGTGTGACGAATCTCTGGCCAGAGTACATGATGTGTTTTAAGAAATGGTTTCTTAGTAGCACATGCGATGTCACTATTTGATCTTCAAGATGCATTGCATAGTTATCGATTCTCGAACGACTCTCGATTTACTAATGGTTGTTGATTCGATCGGGATATATGGATGAAGGGACCGTACTGTACGCTAACCAAAATCTATTGGTTCTTGCAGGAACTATCAGTGATACCTAGGGAATCATGGGGCGATGTTGCTAGGCGCTCTTACCATGATTCGATGGGCAAGTCGGAAATTGTTGTTCTGAGTCACAAGGAGTTGTGAGCCCACGGCTAGCTGTATCCCTGAACCATTGAGGGTCACACAGAGTAATGGATTTTTAATCCCCGTTGAGATAGTTAAATTTAAAGAGTTAAATTTAATGAACAAAGAAGTGGGACTTCTTATTTAAGAGTAGAGGAGTAAGATTTCCTAAAATGACATAGGGATGGGCATTTTTGGAAATCACTGAATTCGGATTCAAAAAAATTTATCTTGACTTTAAAAGATGCAGAAATGGTTTCTGTGCACATTGGTGAAATTGGTTTATCAATCTGAGTCACGATGAATTATATATTAATTTCTGAACATGCGGGCTTTGCTTGTCAGGCTTGAACTTATGACTAATGGGCCCTAAGCTGTTAGCAGCCCACATTATAAATAAGTTATTGCAGTACAGAAATTACATAACAGAGGCTCACAATTTTCGAAAACCCTAGTTGTTTTTATTAAAAGTGGCCGCCCCCCTTCCCTCTCTGCTCGGGAAAATCCAGCCTGCAGTCTGGTTTAACGAATCAAATTCGTTAATTCTCTTCGTAGAAACTTTTGATAGATTTTCTAGTGCAATCTATCAGAGGGATTAAATCTCTGTTCGTGGACCTGATTGAAGAACAGTTCGTTCATTAGTTCCTGGGAGATACAACAAGAGCAGAGTAATCTGTTGGTGTCCATAATCTCGATTCGAGATTGGAGGTAAAAATTTATAATTGTTATTTAATTTTTACACACACAATTTAATCGTAAAGTTTTGATACCCATTATGGAATCGTTCCATATAAAATTTTTAAACTTCCGCTGCACCGGGTATCAATTCTGATTGATCTGATCGCCGTTCTCCAACAGGTTTGTGTTAATGTGTTTCTTGATTTGTTCGTTAAAATCTATTTTAGTAATAGATTTAATACTTACATTTTGGAGACTCATAAATACATTCAGCTGAGAATATGATTTACAGACATGGAATCCGTAACTTCTGAAAGGATGTTAAAATGGTTCCCTTGAGTATTGGTTCTAGCACTGAACAGTTTGAGCACTCTAATTCATAATTAGATTATGAATTAACTGTTCATTAGTGGATCAATGGTACTTAAGGTTTTAGATACAAACAGAGGGGTAAAACGGTAATTTCACCCAGCTCTAATTGTGAACCATGAACGGAGGATTGATTAACATGTAATGATTATATCGATGGACTATTCAAATATTTGTGTAAGCATGTTCCATATTTATCAAGAGTGCAGTTTTGGATTTTTAGTGGAGTAACCTTGGAACTAATAAATTAGATAATTAATTAAAGAGCTATAATTAATTTTATTTAAATTTATTGGAGCTTGATATTATGGGTTCATGGTCCCCAAACCATCTTCATACAATCACAATGGATACTCTTAAATAATTAATATGATTAATTATTAATTCACACAAATTGATTAAATAATAAAATTGTTTATTATTTAATAAAGAGAATATTATATTTTATATTTGTAATTTGATTACAAATATAATTTATTTTTGGATAAATAGAGAGAGTAATTATTTTAGATAATTATGAGATGTTTGATAATTATTTGAATGTCAAATGATTTCAGTTTTAGAATTGGATATGATTATCTGATTCTATACAAATTCAAACAAGTTTTGATTTTTAAATAATATACATCAAATATTAGATATTTTATCATTATTTAAAATTCAAAAATTTTGAATTATTTTTTGCTAGATTTTCGAGAACCATATTTTTTGGTTTTGAAAATTGGTTGCAAATTTGAAATTTAAAAGTTGTGTAAATCTCAAATTAGTTGGGATTTTGTTTTTGTTTTGATAATTAAAAATTGATAAGATTTGATCTGTTCAATTTTAATCTATAAAAATAGTTTTCTAACTTTTAGAAGGATCGATCAAAATTTTCTAGAAACATACATATGCACGTCTCATTCTCTCTTGTCAGATTAGAATTTTTGTGAAAAATTCTAGTTAATAATTTTGTGAAAAAAATTGAAAGAGTTAGCCCACACTATTGTCCATTGGTTGATTTGAAGATTGGTGAGGAAGACCGTGGAGCTGAAGGAATTCCAGAAGAGCCGATCACATACAAGTAGTGAATCATCAAGAGAACATTTAGTAACAATTCCTATTCCATATAATAGAATCTTAATCATTAAATTTATTATAGTATTTTGCATGTTTAATTATAAGAGAACTTGTGAAGTTTTATAATTAAACTAGATCTTTGTTCGATCTTATACAAAATTGTTTTGTCAGTGAAAAATTTTAAAAGTCGTTTAATCTTATTTTTCACATATTTTCGCTGCGCATCGAACATAAAAAACCAACAAGTGGTATCAGAGTCAGGTTGTTGCAAAATATTATCATAAGTTTTTATGATCGTTTCTCATGTTAAATTTTGATTGTATGTTATCACATATTTTAAGAATGTGTTCTGCATGATTTATTTCACTGTGACACGATTATGGTTCTATTAATTTGATTCTTTATTGTTTTGATAAATGGCTTGTATTGCAGACTTCCATTATATGTTTTGGCCGAAAAAACAAATGACAAAATGGAATCAATTGTTGATTTTAGAATTTTTGTCGTTTGATGTCATTGCCTCGGGAATTTACTTTGAACAGTACTACTTCAATTATTCAATAGTCTTGATAATTAATGTAATTATCAAACTATTAAATACTTTGATCTTAACAAAATTGGATCAATTAGTTGATTATTATATTTTGTTAAATTGAGTTCTTAGTGTTTCGGCTAACATGGCCAGAAACATTAAAGTTTCATTTAAAGTTAATTAATTTATTTAATAGTTTTGATAATTAATGTAATTATCAATAGATTAAATATTTAATTAATGGTTCGATAATTAATGTAATTATCAGATTCAAAGAATAATATTAATTTGTTCACAGTTAATTAATTTATTTAATAGTCTTGATAATTAACGTAATTATCGGAAGTTAAATATTTTAATTATTGTTTTTCTTTTGAAAAATGAATTGGTGTCCAGAATACCTTTTGAGACAAGGATTGGATGTTTACTGCAATTGCATGTCTTAGTGTTTTTTGTTTGGCACATTAGACGGTATGCTCATGGATCTTAATATGTCACGTGGATCATATTTAGATATGCCTATCGTATGCGTTATAGCATGTTGTGCATATCTTTTATTTTATAAAATTGTTTATGTGAATTTATGCAATGCATTATCTGAATTAATTCGATTAATTTGGAATTTTTTTTTTCTAAAATTTGGATTTTTGTACATTAGAATTTTGAATTGAGAATTCTATTAAAATTTTAAAAATCCTTGGTTATTATGACATATGATGTCTAATTAATAATATGATTATTAAAACCTATGGTGTATTGGATAATTAGTTATCTAATAATAAAATACCCATTAAATAATGAGTAATTATTTATTGGTCTCCTTCATTGGTCATGCAACGTGAGAGTTAGAATGGCGCCTCTTAACGCTTTGATTTCGTTACCCTACGGGTGGTGTCCGTTTTGATTCAATATCAAGGCTAGATCTCTTATGATAGAATTTTAGATGTATTTTAAGTTTGACCATCCTTACGGCGGCATTCTTAAGTTAAATCTAAAATTTAAAATGAAGGGTCTTACTCATGAAGATATGAGATCAAATTGTTGATTATATCTTTGACCAAAGTTTATTTTATTTTTGGTAGTTAATATGTGTGTAAATAAGAGTTATTTTTGTAGCACATGTATTAATTAAAAAGTGTATTGGTTTAACTAAGCAAACTATGTGATAGTCCCAACGACGACATTATAGTATGTGGTTAGTTGAATTATCGACGGAATGGTAATTTGGTATTGTACTTATTATTTGCATTCATGCATGAGTTTACTATTCCGAAATGTTCATATAGATATTCTTTTTCAAACAATTTAATAATTTTTTTTATTTAAATTCAGCAATAAAATGGCAATGGGAAATCCTAACATGTCTTTGCTTGCAAACAATACTTTGACTGGCGAAAACTTTCCCAAGTGGAAAAGCAACATTAATATTGTGCTGGTTAGTGAGAACAACATGTTTGTTCTAACTGAGGAATGTCCACCAGTACCACCCGCCAATGCGACTCGTGCTGTTAAGGAACCGTATGATCGTTGGATTGCGTCCAAAAACAAGGCTAAGGCATATATGCTTGCTAGCATGTCTGATGCACTAAGAATCAAGATGGAGCCCATGGAAACTGCTTTTGAGATTATGGAATCTCTTCAATGTATGTTTGGGAAACAATCTGGGCAAGCTCGTCATGAGGCCACAAGGAAGTAAACGAATGCTAGGATGGTTCCTGGCACTCATGTTCGTGATCATGTCATGCAGATGACAAATCATTTTCTGAGGCTTAGATGCATGGTGCAGTTGTTGATGAAGCCACACAAGTATGCATTATTCTGAATTCGCTCTCTAGTGACTTCATCCCATTCACAAGCAACCATATTATGAATAAGTTGAATTATGGGATGACTCAACTACTGAATGAACTTCAAACTTTTGAAGCCATCTCGGGAATTGTGAAAAATAAGGCTGAAGCAAATGTTGCAGATAAGCCATCTTCTTCAAAGGGTTTGAAGAATAAAAAGGCTAAGGGTGGAAAGCGTGGTGATAAGTTCAAAAAGCCCAAGATTGGGGCTAAGATCATCAAACCCAACAACAAGAAGGCCGAGAAGAAGCCAAAAGGAAAGTGTTTTCATTTTGGAGTAGATGGACATTGGAAAAGAAACTGTCCACGATACCTCGCGGAGCTGAAGGAGAAAAATAACGGTAAATTTGATTTACTTGTATTAGAAGCTTGTTTAGTGGTGAATGATTCATCCAACTGGATAATTGATTCAGGAGCAACTAATCATGTTTGTTCTTCTATGCAGCTGCTTAGTTCTTCGAGGGAGCTTGCTGAAGGGGAGGTGACACTAAGAGTTGGCAATGGGGCATTAGTTTCTGTCAAGGCTGTGGGAGTCGCCCATTTAAATTTTGAAAATAAATATTTGGTTCTGAACAATGTTTATTTTATTCCCGGTTTTTGTAGAAATTTGATTTCTATTTCTAAATTGCATGAACAATTGTTTGGGATTTCTTTTTATAATAATGGAATTTCTATATTGAAAAATGGTCTCGAAATTTGTCATGCATGTATGGAAAATGGGTTGTATGTCCTTAAGCCTTGTGAACGTTTATCTCTAAATACTGAATTGTTCAAAGTAGCTTATCCGAAGTCTAACAAAAGGCAAAAGCTTGCAAACAGTGATGAAACATATTTATGGCTTCTTAGATTAGATCATATCAATCTGGATAAGATTAATAGACTAACAAAGGAAGGTCCTTTGAGAGAGTTAACTGTTGACACTCTACCATTTTGTGAATCTTGTGTAGAAGGCAAAATTACTAAGAGACCTTTCTTGTCAAAGGGTAAAAGGGCCAAAGGACCACTTGAGCTAGTACATACCGATGTGTGTGGACCATTAAATGTACAAGCACGAGGAGGTTATGAATATTTCATCACTTTTATTGATGATTATTCAAGATATGAATATGTTTATCTAATGAAAAGGAAATCTGAAAATTTTGGAAAGTTTAAGGAATTTCTAGCTGAAGCTCAAAAGCAATTAGGAATGTCACTGAAAATACTTCGATCAGATCGAGGTGGTGAATATCTTGATACTGAGTTCAAGAATCACTTAATTGAGAAAGGGATCATATTCCATCTCACGGCTCCTAGAACTTCGCAACAAAACGGTGTTGCTAAAAGAAGGAATCGGACTTTGTTAGACATGGTGAGATCCATGATGAGCTATGCCTCACTGCCTACATCTTTTTGGGGATATGCAATACAAACATCGGTTTACATTTTGAATGTAGTACCATCAAAGTCTATCCCTAAAACCCCAATAGAATTATGGAATGGACGTAAACCAAGCTTGCGTCATTTTCGTATCTGGGGATGTCCAGCTCATGTACTAAAAGGAAAATCTGGGAAACTGGAATCACGAACAGAAGTGTGTCTGTTTGTTGGCTATCCAAAAGGCACCGGAGGAGGTTTATTTTATAGTCCACAAGAAAAGAAAGTATTTGTATCAACAAATGCTACTTTTCTTGAGAACGACTATATGACTAACTTCAAGCCTCGTAGTAAATTTGTACTCGAGGAGTTGCTAAATGATCAGATAATTCCACAACCAATGTTTGTAGAAGACAATAGGGAAAAAGAGGAAACCACTGTTCCTAATCAGAAAAGTTTGGTACCTAGATGTAGTGGGAGAGTTATTAGAACTCCTACTCGCTATAGACAGGATGGTGAAACAAATGTTGTTGTAGCCGATACCAATGATGATGATCCATTGACATATCAACATGCAATGAAAGATCCTGATAAAGAAAAATGGCAAGAATCCATGAACCAAGAGATGGAGTCGATGTACTCCAACTCAGTCTGGGAACTTGTAGATCCACCTGAAGATGTCAGGTCCATAGGGTGTAAATGGGTCTTCAAGAAAAAGAGAGGCGTGGATGGGAAAGTATAGACTTTCAAAGCAAGATTAGTGACAAAGGGTTATACCCAAAATGAAGGAGTTGATTATGAAGAAACTTTCTCTCCAGTTGCCATGATAAAGTCTATCCGTATTCTCCTGTCCATTGCAGCTAGTCTCGACTATAAGATTTGGCAAATGGATGTCAAGACGGCGTTTTTGAATGGTCATCTTGAAGAAAGCATTTATATGATGCAACCAGAAGGATTCATGGTAAAAGACCAAGAGCAAAAGGTTTGCAAGCTTAAAAGGTCCATCTATGGACTTAAACAAGCATATAGGTCTTGGAATCTTAGGTTTGATGAGATCATCAAGACTTATGGGTTCCAACAGAATATGGATGAACCTTGTGTTTACAAGCTCATCAATTCTAAAAGGGTGGTTTTCTTAGTCCTTTATGTCGATGACATTTTACTCATTGGAAATGACGTAAAATTGGTATATGATATAAAGAGATGGTTGGCCGAGCAATTCCAAATGAAAGATTTGGGAGAAGCGAGTTATGTTCTTGGAATCCAAATTATTTGGGATAGGAAGAATAGACTCCTAGCTTTGTCTCAAGCAACTTATATTGATAAAGATCTTGCACGTTTTTCGGTGCAAAATTCTAAGAAGGGTTTCTTGCCAACCCGACATGGAATTACTCTTTCTAAGGAACAGTTTCCTAAGACACCACAAGAGAAAGAGCAAATGAGATGTATCCCATATGCATCAGCAGTAGGGAGCCTAATGTATGTTATGTTGTGCACTAGGCCTGATATTTGCTATGCAGTGGGAATTGTTAGTCGGTACCAGTCAAACCCAGGATTGGATCATTGGGTTGCAGTAAAGCATATTCGCAAGTATCTTCGAAGAACCAAAATTGTATACAAAATTGTTTTGTAAGTGAAAAATTTTAAAAGTCGTTTAATTTTATTTTTCACATATTTCCGCTGCGCATCGAACATCAAAAACCAACAACTACTAGACTCAGATTAGTTTAAGTGAGTATCTATTAGTCTAGTTAAGACTTTTAGAGAATAAATAATGATACAATGATTGTCTGCTTATAGGCTTGGACTAGAGGACTTGTATCACTAGGTTGCTTATTTTGAGATACGAACGTACTATCCGAAATACCCTGGTTGAGTATGAATGTTTTATGTTTTCATGTTTTATGTGGCATTACTAATATGTGTATATATTATGTCACATATATTATTGTTGCATGCATTACACGTTGAGCCTTTATTATTGCTATAACCAGTAGAGGGGTCGCTCAACCTCATTATATTTTGTGGATGGATTCCATCGAATTTTTTATATAGTTATGTCCACGGTTTATGGTATGTGTGTGCTTCGTGATGTGACATTCCAGCGTACTACATACCATGACACCTCTGACTGAGCAATGTTCTATATAGCTTCTCGGTACCTTTAACTTGCATTTTCACTCATAACACTTGTATATGCATGCTTTAGTACTGAGATTGTTATGCTCACGTCTTCGGTTTTTTCTGGACACCCCATTCCACGGGATAGGACTTAGATTGGACAGACCCGGTGGTAGTGGTCGTTGAGCTTCAGTAGGGTGGATTATATTGTAATAGGTTCTTGTTGTTATGGGATTTTAGTATTAACTTCGATGGGGTTGTATTATGTTGTACTAATTGCAGTATTTGATTCTGAACCGGTTGTATTTCTGCCGGTAGTTTGTAAGTTGAATTATTTAAGTTTTCGCTGGATTTTTTGATTATTGACTTTAAGTTTAAGTGCATGCCTTAAAGCTTTGATTAATTAGTGATTCCGGGATGGGTCACTACATTTATTGGTATCAGATCATGCATTGAATTTGGGATCTAGATAAATAGTCCTGAGGTTTAAATTTTGTTACTTTTATCAGATGGATGGACGTGGAGATGAGAGTCATGGGAGTGTAGATGGTCGTTGGGGAGATGACGAGGAGCGAGAGACACCTCGGAGACACCATCTCCACAGGGATGACAGGCACAAGTTCGATTTGCATAAGTTTGTGCAGGTGGATCCTAAACCATTGGAGAGCGGCGAAACTCCGGAATTTGCTGAGAATTGGCTAGAAGTGATGGAGAACTGCTTCGAAGTGTAGCATTAGGGAATTACACCCGATAGAATAGAAGTTCAGTATGAAATTGCCTTACCTTCAGGTCAAGAAATCCAAACGAACCGAATATTACGAGCATGTACTATACAAGTACAGAGTATGTAATTTATTTGCTGATTTATTGTATTGATACTGATGGATTTTGATGTAATATTGGGAATGGACTGGCTGTCAAAATATCAAGCTACAATCGATTGTGGGAGGAATACAGTCAACTTTGCACCAATAGGAACAGAACCATTTACAGTGGAAAGTACAGGTAAATCCCTCTCATTCTCTGTAATATCTGGTATGAAAGACAGAAAAATGATTCAAAAAGGATGTCAGGGATTTTTAGATACTGTCATAATTTATGATCATCCTACGTTAAAATTGGAGGACACTGAAATTTTTTGTGACTTTCTAGATGTATTTTCGGATGATAGAGCAGGTTTACCCCTAGACAGAGAAATAGAATTTGTGATTGATGTAGTATCGGGTAAACCTAATTTCTAAAGCCCCTTATCGCATGGCCCCAACTAAATGAATGAATTGAAATATCAACTATTGGAAATACTTGATAAAGGGTTTATTCGACCGAGATTGTCACCATGGGGTGCACTGGTGCTATTTGTAAATAAAATGTATGGAACTCTTTGTTTATGCATTGATTACAAGGAGTTGAACAAGATAACTATCAAGAACAAATACCCACTCCCTAGAATTGATGATTTATTTGATCAACTGCAAGGGCTGCTATATTTTCCAAGATTGATCTGCGTTCGGGTTATCATCAGTTGAAAATAAAGGAATACGATGTTTCAAAAACTGCATTCCGAACCAAGTACGAACATTATGAACTTCTTGTGATGTCATTTGGTCTTACTAATGCACCAACAGCTTTTATGGATTTGATTAATAGAATTTTCAAGCCGTTTTTGGACAAGTTCGTGATTGTATTCATCGATGATATTATTATTTATTCACGAACTACAGAAGAACTACGAGAACATCTGAGAATTGTATTGAAAACCTTGAAGGATAAACAATTGTTTTCAAAATGGATGAAATGTGAATTTTGGTTGGAACTATAGTAACCCGTATCCTGAATTAATATGATTAATGGTTAATTAATCAAGTGATTATGTTTGGATTAAGTAAAACATGATTAAGGGATTTCCAAAAGGATCTAAGGAGTTAAAAAATAGATCCAGAACACTCGAAAATGGCCGGGAAGACTCTGAGAGTTCGGAGGGTTCGGAAGGTCCCAACCTAGAACGGAGCCAATGCTTAAAAAACGGATGCTCTGATGAGTTCGGAGGCTCCGAACTCAGATCGAAGGCTCCAAACTCAGATCGGAGGCTCCGATCTTGGATGGCCAACTGTCCGGAAATAATTCATCATTGATGACCTCACTGAGAGGACTTCGGACAATCCGAAGGTGGATCGGAGTCTCCGAAATAGTGTCGGCAAGCGTCCTCTGGAAGCTAGACACGTGGTTGGTTGAGAGAGTTTGGACGGAGGGTTCGGACGCTCCGATCGGGATCGGAGGCTCCGAACATGTAATCGGACGGTCTGATCGCTGTCTATATAAGGGGTTGCTGAGATCATTTCTCAGTGCACCATTTCCTCTTCTCTTTTTCTTCTTGTAGTATTTTAGCTTTAGGGACTTTCTAGGCATCCTATTGGCAAGCCGGAAGTGGCTAGACGCTACGGAGCTAGTAATGGAGTTGTGTCCATGTTTTGGACTGTCGCCATCATTGGGCTGACGACGGACGAAGGTAATAGATTTTGCTTCTTAAAAATATTTAGGAGTATGCAATAGCTTAGTTAAGGCTTTTAGAGCTTAAATAATGATGCATGGGTATTTGCATTGTAGAACTGATGATAGGCTTGAGATCTAGAGTGGGACTGCTAGGACTGCCTTTAGTGAGGTACGTAAGTACTGACCGAGATATCCGGCATGATATATGATATATGTGTTGCATGTGTATGTGTTGCATGTGTATGTGCTATGTGTTTACCATATTTTTACTGCTTTAGCACATGCATGTCTTTAAACTAGACTGCATCTCATGAGAGGTGGGTCATTGACAGTTTCCATAGGAAGCATGTATCTCATTTTGGACTTGAGTCGGATATTGACTGTTTCCATATGAGACTTGTATCCTATTTTGGATTTGGGTCAGGTTTGGGGAGGCTCAGCCCCTAGTATTGCTATCACTAGGAGCGACCACGACAGTGGACTAGACGCTATAGTTGATGGGAGAATATACGAGTGCCCCGCGGACTAGCTATCTAGTACGACGCTGTATATTCATGGCGCCCCTGAGTAGACTGATTTACCCTTGTTTTAAAGTCACTTATGTGCTGCATATATTTTATATATCATTGCTTCCGTATTGAGCGTAGTCGCTACGTCCATTATTTTTTGTATGCCAGGACACCCCATTCGACGGGGCAGGTGCAGGTGCAGGTAGTGCGCCCAGTAGCTTGGAGAGGCCAGCGACCAGTGAAGACAACAGGTTTAGCTGTAGGTTTTATTTTCCGTTAGGATTAATTATTCGATTGGGTTGTATAATCGAATTTGTTTAGTCGGTTGTATTCCACCGACCAGCTTTTATTTAAGACTTCCGCAATGAATTAATGTATTTATTTTAATTTCATGCTTAATTATGCTCTAACTCTTATTAGGTAGTGAATCCGGGTTGGGTCGCTACATTTATTGGTATCAGAGCGCATGCAAGAGACTTTTGGGACATAGTAATGACACTTTTGGGTTATCCTTGTAGGGATGATGTAGTGACCCTTACCCGGATCACCTACTAAACAGAACTTATGCATGCAATTAACTTAATTAAACAGATATCAGAATAAAACTGCGGAATCCAATAACATTATACAATCCCAAGTAAAGGAATCTGTAATTATCCAATAATATACAACCAAATCGAATAGCTGTATAAACCCAAACAACAGTAATAAAACCTAGACGAAGCTCCAGCTGGCCAACCACTGACTAGCCCCTCCTGGATCCACCCTCCTCGTCCAATCGCAAACCTGCCCCATGGAATAGGGTGTCCAGAAAATACAGAGTACGAGACGTGAGCATAAAACGCTCAGTGCGAGAGTATGAGTATACATGCATGCAAAGTGAACTCCCTATAGACTCGAGGTCAAGGATCAGATAACAGAGACAGACCGAGCCCTGGTATGTAGCACGCTGTGCCGTCGCTTCAGGAGGTGGCTCCCATACCGAGATAACCGTGGAAACGCCGGACCCAAATCGATGGAAGTCCATCCACTAACAGGATAGGGTACAACCCTACTAACAGACATCTCGAAGGAGATACAGCAAGATGCAAATGAATGCAGCATAATATCATGGCATATAAATCATGCGGTCACATAATACATGCATACTCAGTCAGGATATCTCGAACAGTACTTTTGTACCTCAATACAGTGCAAGCTCTACCAACTCTAGGTCCACGCCTATAGTCTGCTCTACACTGCCAAATGATACTACTATCATTAAAGTGCTCTAAAAGCCTTAACTAAGCTATTGCATACTCCTAAATATTTATAGGAAGCAAAAGCTATACCTTCGTCCGTCGTTAGCCCTTTGATGTCGATGCCTCCAGAACTTGGGCACAACTCCGCTACGACTACCGAAAGCCTCGCCGACCTCCGGACCAAGCCTAAGAAGACTAGAACAGCTCCAAAAGGACTAGAAAGGAAAGGAGAACTCGGAATTGGCAAATGAAAGTGAAGTCTCGGCCTTCTATTTATAGACAACGATCGGAACTTCCGATCCTTGATCGGAACGTCCGAACCTCGATCGGAACGTCCGATCCTACCATCGGAGCTTCCGAAGATCCTGATCTGCCACGTGTCAAAATATCACTTGTTGACTCCGGATAGGGGTGATCGGAGCCTCCGGTCCTGATCGGAGCTTCCGATCCAACCACACGTCATGCCTGACGTAATACCAATCGGAGCTTCCGATCCTGTTCGGAGCTTCCGATCCTGATCGGAGCTTCCGATCTCACCTTCGGAGCTTCCGAACTCTAACCAAGTAATTATGATTAATTCCTTTAATTACTCAATTAGGGTACGGGCTACTACATTCTCCTCCACTTAAGATATTTCGTCCTCGAAATCAGATCTTAAGTACCGAACGCAAATACAGAAATCAGAAACATTCTTTATTCAAATCAAACGTTTACAGAGTTTGCAACTGAATACAACTTAAAGAATGAAATCAAAACAACTCAGGATGGTCTTTACGCATCCTATCCTCAAGCTCCCACGTAGCTTCATCAGTGCCTCGGCGCTGCCACTGAACTTAAACCAAAGGAATGACTTTGTTCCGTAAAACCTTATCCTTATAATCCAGGATACGAAGAGGTTTCTCAACATAAGTCAAATCCTTGTCTACCTGAACCTCAGACCGCTGCAGAATATGAGATTCATCCGCCACATACCGTCGCAACAGAGATACATGGAACACATCGTGAATACTAGATAGATGCGGTGGCAAAGCTAGTCGATAAACCAAATCGCCAATGCTCTCCAAGATCTCAAACGGACCGATAAATCTGGGAGACAACTTGCCCTTAAGGCCAAATCTGAGAATCTTGCGGAAAGGTGACACTCTCAGAAACACTTTCTCCCCGACCTCGAACTGCAAGGGCCTACGCTTGATATTAGCATAGCTGGCCTGACGATCCTGTGCAGTCTTAATCCGTTTCTTGATCTGATCAACAATGTCTATCGCCTGCTGGATAAACTCCGGTCCTTCAGCCTGTCTCTCCCCCACTTCTTCCCAGAAGAGTGGAGTACGACAACGTCGCCCATACAACGCTTCAAAAGGTGCCATCCCAACACTAGTGTGATAGCTGTTGTTGTAAGAGAACTCGATCAACGGCAAATGATCCTGCCAGGCTGAACCAAAATCCAAGACGCACGCTCTAAGCATATCCTCTAACGTACGGATAGTGTGCTCTGACTGACCATCAGTCTCCGGATGATAGGCTGTACTCAAACTGATAGTTGTACCCATCGCACGCTGAACACTCCCCCAGAATCTAGAAGTAAACCTGGGGTCCCGATCGCTGACAATGCTCACAGGCACTCCATGAAGTCGGACGATCTCCTGAATGTACATCCGTGCCATGCGATCCACAGAGTACTCTCGGCTATAGGCAATGAAATGCGCTGACTTGGTGAGTCGGTCCACCACAACCCAGATAGTATCACAGTTCCTCGGGGATACCGGCAAATGGGTCACAAAGTCCATAGTGATAAACTCCCATTTCCATTCAGGAATAGGCAGACTGTAAAGCAATCCTCCAGGTCGTCGGTGCTCTGCCTTGACCTATTGACACACCAAACATCTCGAAACAAACTGATAAACACTGCGTTTCATTCCCTTCCACCAGAAACGTGTACGTAGATCCTTGTACATCTTGTTGCTCCCAGGATGAATACTCAACTTAGTGCGATGTGCCTGAGACAAAATCTCCTCTCGCAACTCTTCATCCTGTGGAATCACAAGCCTACCAGACAAACACAGAAAGCCATCTGACTGATAATGAAATCCAGACGAGCTACCCTCGTTAGCTAGACGAGCTAAACGCTGGGTCTTTGAATCAGACATCTGAGCATCTCGGATCCGCGAATACAAGGCTGGCTCAGATAATATCGCAAACATCTGGATACTCTGCATACCTTTCTTATGCTTGAAGGTAAAACCTGAAGTACAACAGTCACTGATCGCACTAGACATCGAACAAGTCTGAAGTGCGGATAGTCGCACCTTGCGACTCAAAGCATCAGCGGTGAGATTAGCAGATCCCGGATGGTACTTAATCTCGCAATCATAGTCCTTAAGCAAGTCCATCCAACGTCTCTGTCTCATGTTCAATTCTGCCTGAGTGAACAAATACTTGAGACTCTTATGGTCGGTGAAGATCTCAAATTTCTCGCCATACAGATAATGACGCCAGATCTTCAAAGCGAACACAATGGCTGCTAACTCCAAATCATGGACTGGGTAGTTGTCCTCGTGAAGCTTCAGCTGTCTAGAAGCGTATGCGATCACATGCCCATTCTGAGTCAGGACACAACCTAACCCCTGAAGAGAAGCATCCGTGTAAACTACATACCCTCCAGATCCTGACGGTAATGCTAACACCGGCGCAGAAGTCAACCGCCGTCGAAGCTCACGGAAATTCTCCTCACACTCGGAGGACCACTCAAAATCCACACCCTTGCGGGTAAGCTGCGTCAACGGTCGAGCTAACTGAGAGAAGTTCAGAATGAAGCGACGATAATACCCTGCTAGACCCAGAAAACTACGGATCTCAGCAACTGTCGTCGGACGCGACCAATTAAGTACCGCTTCAATCTTGCTTGGATCAACAAAAATCCCCTCCCTGGATATGATATGGCCAAGAAAGACCACTCTATCCATCCAGAACTCACACTTGCTCAGCTTGGCGTACAATTGCTCATCTCGAAGAGTCTGCAGTACCAACCGCAAGTGAGAAACATGCTCTTCCGTATTACGCGAATAAACCAGGATGTCGTCAATGAAGACCACGACAAACTTGTCCAAATACTCCCTGAAGACACGATTCATCAGATCCATGAATATAGCCGGCGCATTAGTCAAACCAAATGGCATCACTAGGAACTCGTAATGCCCATAGCGAGTACGGAATGCAGTTTTGGCTACGTCCTGACTCTCAACTGATGATACCCAGATCTCAAGTCAATCTTGGAGTAAATTGATGTGCCCTGCAGCTGGTCAAACAAGTCATCAACACGAGGCAACGGGTACTTGTTCTTCACAGTCACTCGATTCAGCTGCCGATAGTCAATGCACAGCCGCATCGACCCATCCTTCTTCTTCACGAAGAGAACAGGAGCTCCCCAAGGAGATACACTAGGACGAATGTACCCCTTGTCCAAAAGATCCTGTAGCTGATTCTTTAACTCACACATATCTGATGGAGCCAGACGATACGGTGCTCTAGAAATATGCGAAGTACCCGGCATCAACTCTATGCCAAACTCGACTTCCCTAGCAGGAGGAAAACCCGGAATCTCATCAGGAAACACATCTGGAAATTCATCTACAACAGGAATTCTCTCTATCCCAATACTCTCAGCGGACAAATCAACTGCATAGATAAGGTAGCCTTCCCCGCCAGACTCTAGAACTCGACAGGCTCTCAAAGCTGATACCAAAGGCATCGGGGGTCGCGCTCCCTCACCATAGAAAAACCAACTCTCACTCCCTTCCGGATGAAAGCGTACTAATCTCTGATAGCAGTCCACTGAAGCTCGATAGGTAGTCAGCACATCTATTCCCAGAATGCAATCAAAGTCGTCCATCGCCAGGACCATGAGATTCGCTAACAGAACGTTCCCTTCGAACTCTAAAGGGCAACCCATCACTAGACGCTTAGCCAAAGCAGATTGGCCCGTCGGAGTAGAAACAGACATCACTACGTCTAGTGCAATGCATGGTAACTTATGCCTCTTAACAAAACGTGCAGAAATGAAGGAATGAGATGCACCAGTGTCAATAAGTACAAGAGCAGGTATACCATAAAGCATAAATGTACCTGCGATGACTTTCTCATTCTACTCCACATCCTGATCATGTCTCAGGGCAAACACCTGGCCAGAAGCTCGTGGCCTCAAATGAGAACTCCCAGCAGACTGTCCCTGCGACCTCTGCTGTACGGTAGCCTGAGAACCCGATCCTGAACCAGAACCAGAACCGCCTCCCCCAGACATTGGACAATCTCTCCGGATATGACCAGTCTCTCCAAAATGGAAACAAGCTCCAGAAGCTCTACGGCACTTGTCGGATGGATGGTTCTTCCCACAGTGATCACACTTGTCCTTCTTACCATAACGGACAATACCTCCAGAACCAGAGGAAGAAGAAGATCCAGACTTCTTGAAAGTTTGGGCACGGGGACCCAAAGAACTAGCAGGCCTCGACTGAGGGAAAGACCTGTTCCGCCGAATGCTGTCCTCCGCCTGGTGACAACGGCTCACCAAGCCCTCATAGGACATGTCGTCGCCAACCGCCACACGGTCATGGATCTCAGGGTTAAGGCCCTGAAGAAACAGATTATACTTCATCTCTGAGCTATCAGCAATCTCGGGGCAATAGGATAGCAGATCAAAGAACCTCTGCTGATACTCATCGATAGACATGGCTCCCTGTCGCAGACTCAGTAGCTCGCCTGCCTTCGACTGACGGAGTGCAGGAGGAAAATACCGCTTTTAGAAAGCTGTGCGGAACTCGGCCCAGGTGGCCACTCCTCTCGCCGTAACAAAAGGTGCAGAAGTAAACCTCCACCACCTACGCGCACGCCCATCCAGAAGATAGCCAAGGGTCTCCACCTTCTGCTCATCGGTGCATTGGAAAGTCTGAAAAGTCGTCTCCATGCGGTCTAACCAGTTCTCCGCATCCTCCGGAGACTCACCTCCAACTAAGGGCTTAAGACCCATAGCTAAGAATCGACGCACAGTGAAACGCTCGTCGTCATGGTGACGATGAAGCCGTTCTCGACGAGGCTCCCGGTCGGCATCACCCCAACGCCCACCAACACTGCCATGAGAACTCTGGTCGTCACGATTTGACATCTACAAAAATACCTCAAGATGAGACTAAATCCCAAGAAATCTTTTGCATGCTCTGATACCATAAATGTAGTGACCCTTACCCGGATCACCTACTAAACAGAACTTATGCATGCAATTAACTTAATTAAACAGATATCAGAATAAAACTGCGGAATCCAATAACATTATGCAATCCCAAGTAAAGGAATCTGTAATTATCCAATAATATACAACCAAATCGAATAGCTGTATAAACCCAAACAACAGTAATAAAACCTAGATGAAGCTCCAGCTGGCCAACCACTGACTAGCCCCTCCTGGATCCACCCTCCTCGTCCAATCGCAAACCTGCCCCATGGAATAGGGTGTCCAGAAAATACAGAGTACGAGACGTGAGCATAAAACGCTCAGTGCGAGAGTATGAGTATACATGCATGCAAAGTGAACTCCCTATAGACTCGAGGTCAAGGATCAGATAACAGAGACAGACCGGGCCCTGGTATGTAGCACGCTGTGCCGTCGCTTCAGGAGGTGGCTCCCATACCGAGATAACCGTGGAAACGCCGGACCCAAATCGATGGAAGTCCATCCACTAACAGGATAGGGTACAACCCTACTAACAGACATCTCGAAGGAGATACAGCAAGATGCAAATGAATGCAGCATAATATCATGGCATATAAATCATGCGGTCACATAATACATGCATACTCAGTCAGGATATCTCGAACAGTACTTTCGTACCTCAATACAGTGCAAGCTCTACCAACTCTAGGTCCACGCCTATAGTCTGCTCTACACTGCCAAATGATACTACTATCATTAAAGTGCTCTAAAAGCCTTAACTAAGCTATTGCATACTCCTAAATATTTATAGGAAGCAAAAGCTATACCTTCGTCCGTCGTTAGCCCTTTGATGTCGATGCCTCCAGAACTTGGGCACAACTCCGCTACGACTACCGAACGCCTCGCCGACCCCGGACCAAGCCTAAGAAGACTAGAACAGCTCCAAAAGGACTAGAAAGGAAAGGAGAACTCGGAATTGGCAAATGAAAGTGAAGTCTCGGCCTTCTATTTATAGACAACGATCGGAACTTCCGATCCTTGATCGGAACGTCCGAACCTCGATCGGAACGTCCGATCCTGCCATCGGAGCTTCCGAAGATCCTGATCTACCACGTGTCAAAATATCACTTGTTGACTCCGGATAGGGGTGATCGGAGCCTCCGGTCCTGATCGGAGCTTCCGATCCAACCACACGTCATGCCTGACGTAATACCGATCGGAACTTCCGATCCTGTTCGGAGCTTCCGATCCTGATCGGAGCTTCCGATCTCACCTTCGGAGCTTCCGAAATCTAACCAAGTAATTATGATTAATTCCTTTAATTACTCAATTAGGGTACGGGCTACTACAGATGATGATACCTTTTAAAGAAATGATGGTGAGGCGTTTAGGTTTCCCAAAGACTATCATCATCGGCAAGATTTTTAAAGATTTGGCTTATGTGATTCCAGCAAGTGCGGACAGGAGCGAAGGATCGTGTCCGAGTTTTTGATATTTCTACTCATGTGAATCCTAGCTTTGGATTGAGTACCAGATGCCGGAGGCAGTGGCAAAGGATTGGTTGGGACACACTTGATTCTTGCATCTATACCATTCGGCATGATGACACATCTATGAAGATTCTCCACTCGTAGTTGGAGAGATCGTCATAGAGATCTTATCTTATCCATCGGGAGTTGCGCATATATCATTGACGCATCAGATCAAGTGATAAAGAATCTCTAGGTTTGAAGCGTGAATAAATACATCTATCGGAGTATGCTTGCATCGATGCTTAGACAAATGAGAAACTTCATGCTCAAAATCAAGATGAGTGCGATGATTTAAATATTTTGTTGTTATAAACAGTATCTCAGTTGTAATGAATCATCAGACACTGGTTGTATCATTTCAAGTTATTGGTTGTAAATTTTTCATTGTATTTTTGGATACTGTATTTGTATTACATGGGTTGTAATAATGAAATTTTACATAACTTGAAACAATGATACATGTATAATTTTGAATTTATCCAGCGAAACTGTGGTGATTTTGCTAAGGTTTAGCATGGTTTTAGTTGATTGGTTCTAGGTGTTTTTCCTAGGATGAATTAGTTAGTCGTTTGACTTTGGTTAATGCCAGGGATAAGATAATTCATCAGTAGGCATGCGTTTTGTTATAGGTTGTTTTCTTAGAACAGTAGTCTGTTTGACTTTCTTAGGTTGTGACCTTGTGATGACGGATTTTCATCAAGGAACCAGGTCGAAAAATACCAAGAGTTGTGAGATATTACCAGGAGTAGACGTGCCGGTATACCTGAAAGCCTTTTCTCTTCAGGAGGTGGCGGTGGAAAGGCTACTAAGTCTAGGGATTTGGTAACAGTCACGACGGGGTATGACCTTGGTGTGGATAGATACCCAGTTTGGTGTCAGTGGTTTAGATATCGTCTTACTTTGTCAAAGATATGGGTTTGGGTTTCTGCTGCCAGAACCAGTCTTGGAGGGATTTCCTTGACGAGTGGGTGCTCTGAGCAGATAGGTTTGACCTATGAGATATTGCTAGACGAGTGGATCTAGTAGGTAGTCGGATTCTACCAGTGTTGACGCGGAGTACTGTCTGATGTCTTCCGAGACTAAGGATAGGATTTTTCCATGGGATGGAAATGATCTAGGTTGATATATTGAGGAAACTTCCTTGGGTTTTAGTTCGCCTTGGTGATTCGCTGTGAGTGAAAAAGGTAGCAGTTAGTAGTTCTTTAATGGCGCAAGATGAGTACCAGTAACTACTCTTAAGCTATTACTTGATGCTACCAAGGATAGATGGGTTTAATTCAATGCGACTTTGTTATTCCTCGTGTTTGGGATTAGAAGACTTGTGGAAATTGGGTCAAGGTTATTGATCGAGCCATGTAGACTTTCAATAATCAGTGGTTGTCTAATTTGATTATCACTGAATGGCCAAGTGTGAGCCGCAGTAGATCGACGTGGTCGACGAGTAAGTCCAACTAGTGAAGGTTTGGATGTAGTGATTTGAGAGGTACTTAGGATAATGTTTTGATGAATTGTGCTTAGGGGATTGTAATTTGGTACAGTATCAGAGCAGTTGGATATTTGGATGATAACTTGGTTATCAGCAGTAGTAAGAACAGGCATGAGGAATTGGAAGTACTCCAGGATATTACCTTCTTGTTAAGAAGAGACTGATTGATCCAAGAATTGCTTAGTATTGGCAATAAATAGTTCAGGATGAGTGTGTAGTGACCCGTATCCGTAATTAATGATTAATGAGTAATTAATCAAGTAATCATGTTTTGGATTAAGTAAAACGTGATTAAGGAAACTCCAAAAGGATTAATGGACTCAAGAAATGGATCCAGAACACTCGGAAATGGCTTAGAGGGTTCCAAGACTCGAGTGGGATCGGAACCACCGATCCAGGATCGGAGCCTCCGATCTTGGTGAGATCGGAACCACATCGGAAGCAGGGAGATCGGAACGTCCGATCAGCGATCGGAGCTTCCGATGGTTGTCGGTGACAGGTGTGTGGTTGCATGTGGACCGGATTGACACGTATCGAACGGAGCTTCCGATCGGGAGAACGGAGCTTCCGATCTGCACGTTCGGAGCTTCCGATCAGGAACGGAGCTTCCGATCGATGTCTATAAATATATGTGCGAGGGCTTCATTTATAATGCACTGAGTTCCTCTCCTTCGCCCACGTGGCTCTATTTAGGGCTTTGGGTACTCTTATTTTAGAGTTGGAGTAGGAAACATATTTTAGTATAGTCAAACAGTGTCTGACATAGTAGTAGAGTAGTGCTCGTGTAGCGGAGCAGTGCTCGAGACTGTGGAGCTGAAGCAGGGGTGTGCCCCTAGTTGCGGGATAGTCGCCATCAATGGGCTGACGACGGACGCAGGTATAGCTATGGTTTCCTTAAATTATTTAGGAATATACAATAGCTTAGTTAAGGCTTTTAGAGCTTATTGAATGATGCATGGGTATTTTGCATTGTAGAATTGATGATAGGCTTGGAACCTAGGGTGGGACTGCTAGGAACTGCCTGTAGTGAGGTACGTAAGTACTGACTGAGATGGCCAGCATGATATATATTGTATGTGTTGCATGAATATGTGCTACTTGTTTACCATGTTTTTACGGCTTTAGCACATGCATGTTTTTACGGAGACTGCATCCAGTACGATGTGAGTCTAGAGAGTTTCCATCAGTTGAGGCGTTTCTTCCTGAGGATTCATGTCTGGGGACACTCAGCCCTGGTTTTGCTATCACTAGGAGCGACCACGACGGTGGAGCAGACGCTATAGTCGATAGGAGAATATGGGAGCGGCACCGCAGACTAGCTATCTGGCACAACCCTGCATATTCTTGGCGCCCTGAGTTATTGTTTAAACCCTTGTTTTAAATACACTTATGTGCTGCATATATTATATATATCATTGCTTATGTATTGAGCTTAGAGCTCACGTCCAGTATTTTCTGTGTATCTGGACACCCCATTCGACGGGGCAGGTGTAGGTGCAGGATTGTGCACCAGGAGCTTGGAGTAGCCAGTGACCAGTGAAGACAGCAGGATTAGCTGTAGGTTTTTGCCCTTTAGGCTTAGTTGTTCGATTGGATTGTATAATCGAATTTATTTAACCGGTTGTATTCTGCCGGTCTGCTTTTATTTAAGTCTTCCACAGTAATTTCTTTTATGCATGTTTAATTATGCTCCTAACTCTGATTAGGTAGTGGATCCGGGTCGGGTCGCTACAGAGTGATTGGGATCAAGTGGTTTTCCGCTAACAACATTTTTTAGAACTGTAAACTGAACATTTTGATGAAGTTCTTCTGTGATGACGTCTAATTATACAATTGGGATTAGGTCCAAAGAGTATTGTGGATTCTAATGGGCATTAGCGAGTGAACATCAAGTTGTTTGGTCGTAATGTGAAACAATAGCTGAGACTTGGTTTGCAGAGCCTAACAGGATTGTTTCCACTAATATTTATAGTAAGATTCGGATATGCTAAGCCATGGGAATACTATAATGGATTGAGGGAGATTGCCATAATCCAGTACGAAAGACAATGCATCTTGTCTAAAGATGGGTCACATCAGTGTGGACTGATTGTCAAGGTTATTGTGTCTCGTCAATGGACAATAATTGGGTATGTGATGTGTAGCAAGTTACTTGAAGCATGGAGTATTTGAAACGACAGCAAACTTCTACTTTAAATAAACTTAAATAAAAATGCAGATTTTTCAAAAATTTCGGCATGACCAGTCTGTTTATTTTGAAACCCATCTGACATGGACAGCAAACAACAAAAGCAACCGACAACACAGATAAAATAGACCAAAATTTTAACGCCCTGATTTTATCTTAATTGAGCTTATTTGAGATAATCAGAGTTTTCCGAGTTCAAGAACCGACTTGATTTTGATCAGGGTCTATTTTGCAAATTTTGGAAATTTCAGGGACTAAAGTGCAAAATTGGAGTTTTATATATTATCTTGCCTTGTTTGACTTGGGAATAGTCTTCATCCCTCCCCCTTGGTCGTTCCTCCTCCATTGGAATGCCCCTTAGCTTTTTCAAGCTTTCAGATTTGAGTTTCCGGTCGATCCGTCTGTTGGAATTTATTATTGAAGGCAGTTTAGCGATCACAGCAGCAAGAGCTCCGTTATATCGTAAGTTTTTCTACGATCAGATTCATTCTAATTTTTGGATGTTGTTTGAATTGATTGAGTTTCAAGTATGTTTTTCTTGACAGAGTTCTGATCGTTTATTCTCAGTCGGTTTTGAATTAGAGCGTCGTTCGGAATTATTTTGATTTTTGAAAGCCATTTTCGAAAATCTAGTTTTGAGATTTGTTGGGTTTGAGCCTTTATGGTTGTCTTAGCATTGAATTGAGTTATTTGCAAAGCTATACTGTTGTTTGCGTTACCGGTTTTTTCAGTTATAGCCATTATGCCGCCGGTTTGAGTTTTGGAGATTTTGAATCATTTTGTGTTGTTGAACCTTGGCTTGTGAGTTGATCGTCGTTTGTTGATCTTCTTTGCCTCCGTAGAGATTTGTTTGGAGTTTGTCCAACCCTGTGTTAGCAGCATTTGATCATCGAGGAATTGGACGAAGAACGGTAAAGAGATTACCTTGAGCAGTTATTGTTGTTAGTTGTTTAGTTTCTGATATAAACTTTTGTTGTAGCTTATCCAGAGTTGGAGCTACTTGCGTTGAAAAGATAAAAGCAGTCATCGTTAGCGGGATAGCATACTCGGAACATTTGGTTCTCGTGTTTCCCTTAAAATCACATACTTGCATCAATACTTGTTCTAGCATGTGGAACTTGTATTTTGTGGTTGATTGAGTTTTTATTATGTGGCTTAATGCTTTATGTTTCTTATGCATTCATCTTGAGCCAAACCTTTGATTTCAGCGGGCAGAACAGCCCTTTTTGTTTAGACGTTTTGGGGGATATACTATGAGTGGCCTGGGTGTAGAGGTTCACCTAGTGTCAGCATACTCCTTATAGTCACACCAAAGTCTAGGGGATTGGGATACGTGACACCACCTCGATTGGGAGAGTCGGTGAATTGTTACGTGATCTCATCCTTGGGATCCCAAAAGCAGAGTAACAACCCCTTGTTTATCAGAGTTGATATCCCTATTTTTAAAGACAAGCATATCAATCATTTGGATTTGATTATGTTGTCTTGAAAGCATGTTGTTGTTATATTACATGTATTGCTTGTTATGTTGCTTTTACTGGGAATATCATTCTCACCGGAGTTATCCGGCTGTTGCTTTTTTTGTTTGTGTACTTGGCAACCGAAGGGGCAGGATCAAATCAGCGAAGACCTGGTTAGCATCAAGAGGGAGAGTTAGTAGTGGGACTCGGTTTAGAAGTCGTGTCAGCATGTCTAAATAGTTATGTTGGAACATGTTTAGATATCGAACTTTGTTGTTATGTTGAATTGATTATGCGAGCTTTCTGGTTTAATATTGTTGTTGCATGTTTTATCTTTCTGAGCATCTGATAGACTCTAGAATCTCATGTATTATTTGGAAAAATGGTGATTGTAATGCATGATTATGATTTGAATGTATTGGATGGCTTTTGGATTGAGTTGGCTAGTTGTTTCTATTTTGTTGTTCTGGTGCAGGGTGCAAACGGTCTGCAATTTTTAGCAGACCGAGCGCCCCCCCCTTTCGAGCATGACAGCAAGTCTGCTGTTTTGGGCTCGCTCGATCTGCTGTTTTTAGCAGACCGAGCGCAACCCCTGTTGAGCATAACAATAGGGCTATGATTTTGGAGGCGCTCGGTCTGCAGTATTTAGCAGACGGAGCGCACCCCCTTTTAAAAAAAAAATTTCCTTTTACTTTTAGTCTTGGATCTTGTATGCTTAATTTTTGTTTAATCCGAGATTAGTTGTTTAGAACCTAGGTCTCACATTAAGTGGTATCAGTGCTGTGGGGACTTCGGGTGCTAATCTCATCTTAAGGGGCAATTAATAATAATCATCATTAATGAGACAACAATAATTCAATCTTAATAAAATTAACCAGAACATTTGGCGACGCAAAACTATACATTTGGCGACGCAAAATCACGTCGCAAAAAGAACCAATTTTTTTATTTTTTCAGAACCCTATGCGCGCCCGTGCCCCACTTCAGGCGCGCCCGAGCATGGGTTTCGGACAAATCTGGAAAAATGAAAAACATAAAATTTGTAGATCTTTGTCTTAGTTTCCAATGCCACTGACCGCACCCTAATCGGAGTTTTCAGTAAAAAGTTATGCTCATTCTACCAGGAAGGGTCGGTGCAGAAATTTACAAAAATTACTAAAGACTACAACAAAGATCAAAGTTACTAGGGCTATTTCAAATCTGAAAAATTGCATACATAATCTCAACATGTCCCAAGCATAAACACATGCATATCTAGACATAACAATAATCGCATACATGTTTCTAAGGTGCAATACAATAAACTCAATTCTAAGTTTTCTAAGCTCAAACTAAACCAACACCTTCTAACATGCATTTGACAGCAATCTATTCTTAGCCCGAAGTCACCACTTGTTAATCTTTCTCAATCTCGAGCTATCCAAGCCACTTCTGACTCGCTCATGCCCCAAACCTGATGCAATGCACACATACAAACAAAGCACAGCCGGATAACTCCGGTGAGAATAAATCTCAGTATGAAAGACATGCATATACACCATATAAGCATATTAAATCTATATGCTATAAGAATTCTAAATCATTCCAACATGTAACAACATGTAATCATAGAAACATACTTCATTCTTAAATTCTTGAAGACATATCAACACATTCATATCTAGAATGATATATAACAACATGCTAGCATTTGTAACTGCATATTCTAAACTATAGAAATCTCTAGGTTAATGCATAAATGCAATGCATGTTTCAAGGAATAGGCTATCAAATCTGATATCAATAAATCATAGCTCTGGGATCTCAGGGAAATAAAATCTTTAACCGACCACCGACTCTCCCAATCCAGGTGGTGTTAAATATCTTAATTCCCTTGACTTTGGTGCAACTATAGTGAGTCATCTAGCTCTGAAAGTAAATCCATATTCCGTGCCATGAGTCATCTGACTCTGGAAGTAAATCTACATTTCATGCCACTCTACTACAGTTCTCCAAACGTCATCTGCAATCTAGGTCATTCAGCCCTCTGTGCTTATCAAGGTAGGGTTCAAGATGAATGCAACATAATCTGTATGCAGTAATACTGTAAAACATCTTGAACACTTAAATTACTTAATCAAGCCAAGCAATAACAAACAACAATTCATATGAAAGCATATAAACACTTAAGTATGTGATTTTAGGAAACTCAATACTCAATACGATTTCGAGTTATTCTTCCCAACATATCTAATGTATTTTCATACCTTTCAATCTCGATTCAAACATCTGAACTCTGGTGATTCTTGATCAACTACCAGCTGTCCAAATCCTTAAAATTCTACTTATCTCAATCTTGCTCATTTCCATCTTTTTCATTCAAGCATCAAGTCCAAGCTATTCTTCCTTCAATTTGATCAACTCATCAAGCGACTCGAACTCGTCGCTTTGAACTCGGTAACCTTTAATTCACATCTGAAATGAAGTTAAACATAGCTAAACAGCAATGTCCAATCTGAATCGATGTTTCTTTAAGGCTCAATCCGTTCAAATCTGAATAATACAATCGGAATTCAAACCGACGTCGCAACGATTCGAATCCGATAAATCTATCGAGCCGAACAACATCATATCTATATTCACATTCTACCCCAATTTCTTGTTCTATTCAACAACAACCATTTGAATATTAGCTATAACCATTCAAACTTTAAACAATACAAAATCCCGGACCGGCGGCGTAACGGACCGAAACCTGAAATTCTAAAAGTACCAACATCATCTTGACAATGATCTAAACCCATTCACATCACCAATTTCAGAACATATTCACGTCCCAAAGAAGCCAAAATTTCCATGATTTCAATAAATCTTTTCAAAAATCGAAAACATGTTCAAACGACGATTTTTCTCGATCCGTCTTAGATATGCTATCGTCGTATAATCTAGAACACGTTTATACAATCAAATCTTAATTCTCACAATATCTTCAAAAATAAAACATCGTAGAATTTAGCCAAACTTACGTCAAAATGTAGCACTCGAAGCCGGGATTGCAAATATACGATCAAACGAAAATTCTACCGGACGGATCGAATTTAATCGGAATTTAAAAGAATGGAATTTGCCTCAGAAGCTTTTCTCTTCCATTCTCTCGATTTTATGCTGAAACAATCTGAATGAATCTGAATTGTGCAAGTATAAATATAAGGCTCACACGTGTGATCCACTTGCAAGGAAGAATTGCACTTAGGTCCTTGACTTGGTTGCATACTTGCGACTTGGTCTTCGGCCAATCATTTAATTCAATTTTAATCCCAAATAATTTAAGAATATTAAAATTTAATTCTAAACTCTAAAAATACTCAAATTAAATATTCTTGGATTAAAATTAAATCATTTCGGATCTTATTGCATTTTAGCCCCTGAACTTCTCAATATTTGCAAATGGGTCCTTTCTCGGATTTTATCCTCAAATTAAATTCTTTTCATATCTAATTCAACATTTAAAATGTTAAATACCAAAAATATTCAATTTGAATATTTTAATCTTTTAATTTAAGAATCCCGTAATTTAATTCTCAAAATCCGTAAATTCTCAAATTAAATATTTTAGGCTCGAAAATTAAATCTCTAATTTTCATAAACTCTTCAATTCATATTTTCTCATAATCGGAATTTAAATCTTAATCCCATAATTAAACTTAATATATCCGGGCCTTATAATTCCTCCCCTCTAAGGAATGATTTCGTCCTCGAAATCGCATTCGATCTTATTACTGAATCTCGTAAGCTGTATAGCTGACTAAAGTAATACTTACTTCAATCTATGAGCACTAGATATCTGTCTGATATCTTTCCTTATTCTTCTATCTGATTCTTTCTGCAATCATATCTATACTCATTTCTGTAATCACTGAGTCAGTTTACTTCTGAGATACTCTATCTCTAAATCAACTCTGTATCGGCTATTCTGAATTGATGTTTCTTGCTGAACATTCTGTTCAAGCTTCAATATCTATATCTATTCTTCTTCGGCTAACTCTGTTGATTCTACTCTGTTCTTGTTCTGTTCGGATAACTCTACTCATTCTCTGTTTGTCTTTTCTTGAATCATATCTGATCTGTTATCTGTTACTTATGTATATTGCTCAATAAACCGACAATTCTGTTTTTCTTATCATCTGATATACAAAACACTGTCTCTATATCCATCAGATAACTATTACATGAATTATAATAATCACGTGGCAGAAAGTCAATCAACTAGTACTGAATCTAGTACCATAGTTCTGAGCATATTCTCGGAATATGGATAATCACATCTGATAATCCATTAATCAGAGAATGGTATAATGAATTCTTATACCACCAAACACTCAAAACATCTGACAATCAGTTCCCCAAACTAACAAATAAATCTAAAGTCTCTATCTCGACAATAGATTTAAGTAATTCTTGCAATCTCAGAGAATTACTCATTTTTGATCAGCTATCTAATCATATCTGTATCGCATCTAATAAAGTATATTCTCGAATCTGTCGAAATCTAGCTTAATCTAAATCGCAAAATCACGACGATTTAATAGGTTCGAACCAGAATCTTTCGAAATGTTGATCTTCTTACAACTCTTAAGTAGTTAAGCTGTTACAGAAACCACTCGGTTCCTTCTTTTCTGCTTCTTTTACTGGAGATTTAGTATTGGAAATTTCAATTCTATCATGTCTGCTTCCATTTTCTTTCACCAATACTGCTTTCCAATTAATTTATACCATTTCAAACAACTGAGTGTATAGAAAATCTGTTGTCATATGCCTCTTTCAGAATCAGATGTTCCAGTTCTAGAACATCTGGCATACTCAGACGATTATTCATCGCAAAATTCCTCTGTTCTGTTCTGATCTGCTTTCTTGTCTCATATCTTAATCTAGAATTCTCAATCAAATTTCTAACTGCTTGATCTAATATCCATGTTGCTTTAATCTTTCTAAACCAATCAATTTTAGCTTGGATTGCAACAATTCTGATTGTTTGAGTATCTGTCTAGAAACTCAAGTACAAAAATTACAACAAGTACATATCTGTACTAAGTCAATCAAGCAATTATCTAAAACCCATAAATTTTGCTGATAGTATGAATTTGAATTTCTATCAGTTACGGGCCAAATACTTCAAGATACACTGAATAGACACATCAAATAATCAATAATTCTCAAATTTCAAATCAAAGGAACTCGCTCAAGGAAATGTTAGTCAAAATCAAGTATTCTGAATGACAGCAAGTGAAGCAAAGAAGACTCTAGCAAAAGAATAAGAGTCCATCAAAATCGATCGAGATCAAATAACACAACCTCAGAATCGATATCAAGAAATTCAAGAATCATGATTTCTATAATGTAATAGCTTCAGCAAAATTGAAGAGAAAGCTCAACTGTAACTGATTTTTCTTATTCTATATTGATATGAGTTCATCTATTAATTCTCAACTCACAATATTCGAATATAATCTTTTCGACTTAACTTATTGTCATAGAATTAATCATCATTTCGGTACTAAATAACTCTTTTCTACTCAATCTTCTAGCTGTTTTTGGAGTTCTTCAGTTCAAGTAATGCTCTTCTATACGAGTTGTCATCAGACTTTCATACTAGACATCACTTTCTATAGAACTCTTTTCATTTCGTAGAGAAGTCGGAATATGTCTTCTGAATATTTCTGTATATTCTAACCACTGACATATCTGTCAATTCTAGGTTAGTTCTATACTAATTCCGTACATCGACTAAAATTCTTCCAACGTTTTCCTCTTGGTATACCCAGTACCGAATAACAAAAATCTAATTTCTGAAACTCACATCTTAACTATTGCTTAATCAGTGTACGGATTCAATCAACTGTTAACTGGTATTCAGTTATTGCATTGATATCTATAATTCATGCTAGCTTAATACCCAAGTCGTATATTATCACATTCAATCTTATTTCCTCAAATCTGTATTGTACATACAATTAATAAAGGCTCAACAGATAAAGATTGTAGCATAACACATCATTGATCTATGAATGTATGCTATGCAATCAAGATATAAGCAGATTCAGTCAATTACTCAATTACCTGCAATCTCATTATCTGGTGCAACTTGAGCCTCATTTTCTGTACTTGCTTATTGCCTATGAAATTTTCTGCCATTCACATGTTCTCTTGATCTGTTTCAGCTAGGGGAGCTATGCTTCTATTTATTCATCTGCTGGAGTTTAGGCTGAATCTATCTTTGCTGCTATTATCACTATCTCTTGATTTATATCTATACTACTATGGAAGTTGTAGTGGAGGTGATGATCATAGTTTTTCGCAATTACAGAGGCGTGAATAAAAATTCAACTCTACCTCGTACTACCGGTTCGTGATTTCGTTATTCTATTACTGGCTTGAAATCAACTCATTAAAGTTGTTATGCTTATATTCTGCAAAGTCCGCTTTTCTATCTTTTTTTATCATATACGGAAAGAAACAATTCTTTTTACTTACCTTCCAAACATGTAAATACTTCTTCTGGCAACTTCACCAAATTCTTGCTAAGTCCTGGAGTTGATATCAATCAAGCCGATTCTATGTTCATCTGAATATTCTTCACTTGAACAACTGATTCAGCTTTTCAATTCAACCCCTTTCTAACATAGCATATTTTGTATCTTTCTGAGTTGGCGAGTACTAGCTTTGGAGTTGTTCAACAAACATACTCCTCAGAGCAATCATCATATCGATCGGCTCAAAAACTTACCTCAACTCTGTTCTGTTCTGTCTGCGGTTCTGTTCTGTATGAGGTTTTCATTCTACCTGTACAATCTGTCTTATGAAATAACAGAAGCAATATATATATGGCAGAGATTATAAAATACAATTTCAGTATAACATACATATAATCTCATGCTTCTGAATAGAACACATACTTGCAAATGCTCATGCTTTTCAAATAATACATTCTTGCAACGAATTCACTTATTCTGATGAATTCAATAAATCATGCATACATATCAGCATATAAGCATGTAATTCTCATCTCAGTAAAGCAAGCAGTGTTCAATCAAACAATCATCGTCGCATAAAATTCGGTAAAGCAAGTAAAGCATACTCATGCAATACTATATATGCATGCGACTTAATCTACCCCGCTCAACTTCTATCTTAGTCCAAGACTTTACACACTGATACCACCTGTTGTGGGGACCTCGGGTGCTAATCTCATCTTAAGGGGCAATTAATAATAATCATCATTAATGAGACAACAATAATTCAATCTTAATAAAATTAACCAGAACATTGATGCAAAACTATACATTTGGCGACGCAAAATCACGTCGCAAAAAGAACCAATTTTTTTTTTCCAGAACCCCATGCGCGCCCGCGCCCCACTTCAGGTGCGCCCGCGCATGGGTTTCCGACAGAATCTAGAAAAATAACAAACATAACATTTGTATATCTTTGTCTTAGCTTTCCAATGCCACCAACCGCACCCTAATCGGAGTTTTCAGTAAAAAGTAATGCTCATTCTACCAGGAAGGGTCGGTGCAGAAATTTACAAAAATTACCAAAGACTACAACAAAGATCAAAGTTACTAGGGCTATTTCAAATCTGAAAAATTGCATACATAATCTCAACATGTCCCAAGCATAAACACATGCATATCTAGAAATAACAATAGTCGCATACATGTTTCTAAGGTGCAATACAATAAACTCAATTCTAAGTTTTCTAAGCTCAAACTAAACCAACACCTTCTAACATGCATTTGACAGCAATCTATTCTTAGCCCGAAGTCACCACTTGTTAATCATTCTCAATCTCGAGCTATCCAAGCCACTTCTGACTCGCTCATGCCCCAAACCTGATGCAATGCACACATACAAACAAAGCAACAGCCAGATTATAACACCCAAAAATTTTAATACGTAAATTTGCATGCATAATTAAGGAAAATAAATATTTAAAATTTATATTTGGGTTAAATGACATTTATGTGTTATTATGTGAATTATATGCATGATTTAATTTATTTTATCATTTAACCCGCTATTTTAGAATTTTTAGATTTTTAAGGAATTTTTGGTTTTGATCGCGTAGACGGGACCATGGACGGACGAGATACCAAAATTCTTAGCCAAAAATATTTTATGAGTTTTATGAGCCTTAAAATATTATTTTAAGATATTTTTGTCAAGAAAATTTTAGTATTTTATTATATGTTTATTTAAGGGTTGATTTTTAGCCAAAATTAGCCATTTTATTGACTTTTATTAATTTTTAAAAATACCCTAAATTAGTATTTCGGGATTTATACTTTTATATCAGATTAGTGGGTATTTTGAATATTTAAAAATCTTATGTTTATGTTATATTATCTAACTAACTAAATTATATCTATTATTAACCTAATCCACCCAAAATAATCCCCAAAAAAAAAAAAAAAAATCCCTCCAACCCTACGTTTCTTGTGAGTAGCCGCCTCCATCATATCCCTCACCTCCATTCTCACGCTTCAGCAGAAAACTTCACACCATAGCCATAGTTTTCAAGGTTTTCAAGAAAACAAGAAGATCCGTTCGTCCCGGAGAGCCGTACACGCGATTATTGTCTCATTTCTTCTTTCATCTTCGTCTAAGGCATGTCTATTCTTTCGTTTGAACACCATATAAGCTACTACTCACCATGATGGTTTATTTCAGATTGTTAGCATGAACTTTTCGAATTTATGCATTGTATGAATATTTTGATGCATGTGTTTGTGTTTCTTGCCATGACTCACGCCTTTTTCTGACATGGATCGGTCCAGGGCTGTTGAAGGTTGGTTCAAGGGTCTGTTAGGTCCTTTAGGACCGAACCGTGGCTAGGTTAGAGTCGGTTAAGGGCTAGGCCGATCAGGAGAAGGGTTGGTTGTGTTGTTGGCTCGGTTTAGGGCTGTTAGGAAGAGGGGTCGGCTGGCCCATGCATGACCATGAACCAGACGACCAGATGCTAGGTTAGGACCGGCAAGACCCTGGGAAGGTCCTTCCGGCGGCGCTCCAACCGGCCATGGCCGGAGCAAGGCGACAGCAGCCCAGGAAGGGCTACTGCTCGCGGCCGAGGGGAAAAGGGAAAGGGGGGGATCGGGTTGGGCTATGGGTGGGGGTTGGGTTGGGTCCTGGGGGTCTGGGTAGTAGCAGGGTTGGGTCAGGTGGTCCGGGTCCGGGTTAGAAAATTTTTAAGTGTTTTAATAGTATTTTAATTTTTAAGTATTTAATAGTTTAAGTGTATTTTGGGATTTAATAATTAGTTATAAAATTATTTGGGCCTCCAAATAATTTTATTTGAGCCTTAAATAATTTATTTAAGTTAGCCTAATAATTTTTATGGGCTTGGGAGCCCATGAATATTTATTGTGTTTAATTAAGTTAATGAGCTTAAATATTTTATTTGGGCTCAGTTAAGTTTAATTAAGTTATTTGGGCTAAAAATATGATTATTGGGTTTTATTTAAGTTTAATGGGCTTAGATGAGTGACCAGCTGTCTGGACCAACCCATGAAAAATAAATAAGTCCGGAATATATATTTAATTATTTTTATGCATGAAGTCTATTTTAAGTATATTATGAAAAATTAATTAAATATATATTACGGACATATTTTCAATGCATGCATTCATGAAATTTCTTATGTATATAATTATGTAAATGATGAGCAATAAAATATTTTGGTGGAAATTAAAGTATGTGTGACATAGGGTGGTTTTCCACCATATGATTCGGTAGTTTTACTACCATAGGGGTGGTTATCCACCATATGATTCGGTAGTTTACTACCATAGGAGGTGATTTATCACCGCCATCGTACGTTGGTTCAGGAGACTGATCAGTCGACACATGAGCGTCACACTTACAGATAGGACCCTCTTCAGGTTTCAAAAGCATTGCTCAATTATGTTATATATGATGAAGAAATAATATGTTTATGATTATGGTTATGATTCAGTTTATGATTCAGTAGTTTTATTATGTGATGAAAATATTTCCATGCATGCTCATGAACATGTATATGTATTAGTAATTATGTGATGCATTATTTTTAATCTTGTTATAAAGGATTAGACATGTTGAGCTCCTAGGTTCACTACGCTTATATGGTGCCGGTGAGCATGATGACGTTTATGTAGCTCCTACCGGTGGTGAGGACTTTTGAGCTCACGGAGCAGTGGACCCCTTGACCGTCGCAGCTATTTAGTTTATTATGTTGAGTTTTGAAACATGTTTTATTTTATTATTGTTTCCGCATATGAGATTTTTCAACAGCATTGTTAATTATTTTAAATTGATGCATGAAACATTTTTAAGGATTTATTTATTTAATATTTTTTTCAGGTTATTTAAGAAAAAATATGTTATTTTTATATACATATATGTATGGGCATGTATGTATAGTAGTATTATATAAAAAAATAATTCCGCATTTATTAGTAGTAGGCGTTTCAATTGGTATCAAAGCGCGGTCCTTGGAGGGTGTCTACTGTCACGTGAAGCTCAGAAATCTCACTATCGGTCTGTAAGTTTTAAATGCTTTAATAAGATTTAGAAGGAGCTTATGTATTAAGTTTAAGTATTTCATGTTCAGTAAGACTTTTGAAACCCTTAGTTATGCATTGCGATTTGCGTAAAGAAAATATGTGGTGGTGCAGAATGCCTTCGAGACAGATGAATAGGCGAGGGGGACCTCCACCTCAAGCTCCGCAGTACCCTCTCTCAGCATTGGAGCAGACCAATGCTAACATGATGGCTGGGATTACTGCTCTGTTGGAGCAGCAAGCGGCACGTCCTAGGCTCACACATGATGAGGATGTTGCCGAGCGGTTCCAGAAGAATGGACCTAAGGAGTTTGTCGGAACCACTGATCCACTCATTGCTGAGGGGTGGATTCGATCACTAGAGTCCATATTTGACTACATGGGGATCACTGATGCTGACAGGGTGAAGTGTGAAGTGTATATGATGAGAGGTGATGCAGCCTCTTGGTGGGAAGGTGCGGTTCGAGGTGTGAATCTACCTACATTGACTTGGATAGAGTTCAGACGCATGTTCTATGCCAAGTATTTCACTGAGGATGTGCACAGTCGCATGATCCAGGAGTTTATGAGTCTCCGCCAGGGAGACAAGTCTGTGGTGGATTACATCACCCAATTCGAGAGAGGGTGTCGTTTCGTGCCTCTTATTGCTGACAGTGCGCCGGATAAGTAGAGGCAATTTGTGGATAGTTTGCGGGCTGACATCAAGCATGACGTTCGCATGTTGGATGTCACTACTTATGAGGCGGCAGTTAGCAGAGCATTACGTTCTGAGGAAGGGAGGCGAGAGATGCAGCGAGAGCAGCAGAGTAAGAGGGAGTTTCAGCCAGGGTATCAGAGGGCGACTTCGCAGCCTCCTGCGAAGAAGCCGTATACAGGTCCGTCTAAGGGCCCGAATCAGCAGGGACAGCAGCAGAGGCCTCAGGGGCGTCAGCCACAGCAGCAGCAGAGGGGCGTGGCCCCTAATACTGGAGGAGTTCCGATCTGTCCGCAGTGTCAGAAGCCGCACACCGTGAAGTGTCTAGTGGGGTCCAATGTATGCTATGTTTGCAAGGAGCCAGGGCATGTTTCATATAACTGCCCGAAGAGGAAGAACCCCACTGGGCGGGTGTTCGTCATGCAGGCTGAGGAGGCAGACCCAGATACCTCCTTAATCACCGGTATTTCCTAAACTTCTTCTTTTAAGAAATTTTTGGGAATTTACTTCATGATTTTAAATTGCATGAATTATCTGTTTGTTTGGTTAGAGTAGGATGTTTATTTTATTCGTGTTTAATTAAGAGAAATATTTTGTAACTTGTATTTGGAGAAAAGTAAGTTTAGTATGCGATTGTTGGGATTTTTTGCGTGCAGGGAGAATTCTAGTGGAAAATTCCACGTTTGCGTTGCTAGATTCAGGAGCCACGCATTCGTTCATCTCCCTAGAGTTTATCAGGCGGGTAGGCATCAAGCCTGAGGTTGCTGTTACAAGTTACGATGTCACTATGCCGTCTGGTCAGATTCTTACTACCACTAGCGTCTGCAGAGATTTGGAGATGGAGTTACAGGGACATACTTGGTAGCGCTTATCGCGTACGCCCAAATTACCCGACTCAATCAGATAAACAAATGATGCAGTAGCGTGAGTAGGGATCGTTCCCACGAGGAAAGATAAATTTAAAAGTGTTCTTTAAAATAAAAGGGGGTTTTGGAGTTGATATTAACTACTAAAAATTTTAGCAATTAAATAATTAAATTATCACTATCACGCAAGATTAAAAATTAACTGAGGAGATCAATAAGAAATAAGACTTGGTATCGGTCGACTACACCCTTGATATTATTCATTCAATCATTGATCATCTAAAAATAATTAATCTTATCAAATATTCACCATTGGAAATTTAATTCCTGTTTCACCTTAATTTTAGTTAACTAGACAACAGCAGTCTAAGTTAACCCTTACCCCATAAACTAACCCAATACCAGCGATCAGATTTAAATCCACGGTAGCATTCAAACTAGTAAAACTGATAAAGCTAGACAACCCATACACAAGCGGATGAATTTAGCCTAGTCAATTATTATTCCTACGATTTAACAAATTCAACAGCAGAAAATATTAATCATAGTTGCTTCGCAAATCAGAGGTTTCAAACAATTACGGATTTGAATTCTAATTTAGCATTCGACTGTATAATGAAATCCTAAGATGGACAATCTAAAAATCTCATACACAAGCATATCAATCAATTCAGAATAATTCTTGATACTTAATAAAAATCAAACATTGAAAATCAAAATTTCATGAATAAGTAAAATCAAGGTCTTCGTCTACGTCAACCAAGTATTAAAGTTTAGCCAACAATACTCATGAATTCTCTACAAAAATTCATGAGAGAAAATAAAAATAAGAAAAGAAAGATAAAAACCTAGCCGTCCACAAAGAGTTCTTCCCGTTCTAAGCATGTAGAATAATTTGATAATCTCCCTAAAACCGACTTATATGTCTAATAAAAGTCTAGAGCAAAAATTAAAAGAAGTTTCCAAAATTACAAATCCTTCCCGCAACGGACTTGCGCGCTCGATCCGGGAAAATGCTAGGATCGAGCGCCAAACTGGGCAACCTTCTGCCTCGAAAATTCCTTGAGCTCGCTCGATCCGGGACTTCCACCCGATCGAGCGCACAACACTTGAGAATCCTACTATCTTGAAAATCTTTGACCGCGCTCGATCCTACACTTTCCCGGATCGAGCTCATCACTTGTTGATGAAAATTTTGACTTCTCCTATTTCCTTCGACGCATGGACGCGTTCCAATTTCTTAAACCAACAAAATATCAATTCCTACACAATAAACCAATAAAACATTAGGAAGCTAAATGCACGACATAAAATAAAACTAGACAAAAACATAAATAATGACACAAAATGCATGCAAAACACTAATCAAAACGACACTAAAAATGCAAACAAAACACTACTATTAAATACCCCCACACTTAAACCTTGCTCGCCCTCGAGCAAGTTATGCAAAAACAAAATGAAACAGAACAAAAACATAAGTAAGGATGAATCACGCAAATCATAGCCTCAGAGAAAACCACTTTCATCTAAAAAAAATTATTTCATAGCGACTCTCAATCATCAATGATACACCTTCAGTCGAATGCGAACGTGTGTGTGTGCCATGTTACCCCAGTTACATGCAACTTCAAAAGACAAAGTTTCAAGACTGTTTGCCGACCTATAACAATTCGGTGCAAGCTACACCATCAAGAACTCTCCTCCCAACAATCCTTCAACACAACACAACTTTCTTGAGAATGATTACGCACCTCCGAATTTTACACCCGGTATTGCTTTAGCCCCAATAATTACCCGCAAAATTAGCTACAACTAAGATAGGATTAGAATTTCAATCCCCTCGTCTATAGCCCGGATGGAGAATCAACCCCATTTTATCCGCATACTTAGCCTTGAATTTGATTTTTTTAGGATTAGGATTTCAATCCTTTTCAGGCCCGGATGGAGTTGTAAAATTTATTTATTTTTTTCTAGGTGCGCCCAAGATCATTTATGTCATATCAAAAAAATCATCAAGATTCAAACACTACAAGTTTCACAAGCACCTATTGTCGTGCAATGGTCCAACAGACATCCACGATATCCAATACATCGCTACACTTCACTGGTTAAACATGCGTGCTTAAGAATATTCAACAAACAACCTACGGTTTCTCATATCCAATGAAGAGTTAAATTTTTTCAAAAATCCATTTTTCAACTATCTCATCATAGGCTAACAATTTCATCCCCAACTCATGCACACAAAACACTCATGAAACAATTTACGAACTATATGCAAGTACGCAACAAACACAATGCAAAACAAACAACAAAACACTGAATGCACCCCCCCCCCCCACTTAAACGAAGCATTGCCCTCAATGCTCGAGAACTAAACTAAACAACTAACAACACAAAAAAAAAATGAATGCATTGCAATGCAATGAAAAGATAAAAAGAAAACTCCCCAGGTTTATGGATTGGCGTCCGCCCCGTCCTCATCATGCTCTGGCGGTGGCACTGGGTCGACCCATGGAAACTCAAAAGGTGGAGGGAAAGGAACAGCTGGTGGGAGCGTGGTGGGATCAATCCCTAGTCTCTCGGAGATGCCACGAGTAATGTAATCTATCACCTGAAAATTTGCAGCTGTGGCCGCATTGAACATGTTCTGGTGCTGAGTGAAAGCGGCCATCTCTTGAACAGTAACTGCAGTAGTGCGGCGTGGAGGTGGAATAGGATGCACCGAATCATGTACCGCCACAAATTGGTCATCCACCACTAAGATGCTCCGCCTGTAAGCTCGTTTGGCATCAACCGCTGCTTGATCAATGGGTCGCATTGGCTGCAACCATTCCTCATCTACTCTAGCTTGCACACCCGCTCGCAGTCATAACTGTGTAATGATCATGGGAAAGAATAGACCGAATGTCATAGAAGTGACCGCTTGCCGTATCTGAGAATGAATAACTCGACCCACATTGACCGGAAGTCCGACATCGAGAGCGTATAGCAACACAACACGATCAATATGAACGTCACTCTTGTGTGAGATTGGCATTAGACGGCGGCAAAGGAATGCGTACCAGGTGGCCGGATTCACAAAAAGATATTTCTCTTTGAAGCATTTGTAAGTAATCGGATCTGACCAGGCAGCCCCGGTGAAGCACAGCTGAGCAAGGATCTCGTAGGCATCCGGGTAAAGGGTAGCACTTTGGAAAATGCTGTCATCGACATCTGGTGTCTCTAGCATGGCGTTCAACTCAGAAGCTGTGTAGGAAATCAAAGTGCCCCGGACAAAGGCCTTGCCATCCGTCCGCTCCGCAGCATTAGCATATAATTCCCTAACAAGAGGGACAATGGCTGGAGCGGGTTGCTTACAGAACGTTCCCCACCCACGTGCCAAGACTTGAGCCGCTACTTCGTTTACAGTCACATCGAGATCAAAACCCCTCTCAGTAATAGGGGAGCGATGGTTCTTAGCGTGGTCGTAGGGATCCCGGGCCGCTTGATTGACAAAATGGCTGGCAAGGTTGAAGGATGCGGTTGTAGCTCGTGTGCCTTGGCGAGAAGATTCGCCTCTCTCAGTAGTACGCTTTGGACCCATGATCACTCAAAAATTCGCAAGAATTGGTGGATGAGGCAATTCGTCGAACACCTTGTGGGCACCAACAATTCCGGCTTTTCTAGCAAAATATGGCCTTGGAGTAGTAGAGAGGAGAACAAAAATGAAGATTCCAAGCGATCCTGTAATAGATAGATAACCAATTGTGAAAAATTTGGAAAATTTGAAAATTTGGAGAAAATTGTTTCTAAGGGCCGAGGGGAATTTGAAAGGGGGAGTGGGGGAAAAGAGGGAGAAAACGCTCAGAAATAAAGCAAAGTAAGGGGCGCGCTCGATCCTATAACTTTCCTGGATCGAGCGCGCTTGTTAAAATGTGCGGGCAGTGAGTTTAGAAATTCCGCACGCTCGATCCTACAACTTTCCCGGATCGAGCGCGCCTGTTAAAATGTGCGGGCAGTGGACTTACGATTTCGGTGCGCTCGATCCTAAAAAAAGTCAGGATCTTAGGATCGAGCGCGCCTGCTACTTCAGAAGTTATATTTTTTAATTTTCCAAGTATTTTCCGAAACCAAAAGTAAAAACAAAAATTCAACAAACAAAAAAAATTAGAACGAAGCAAAAACAAAAAAAAAAAAAACTAATTGCTGGGTTGCCTCCCAGTCAGCGCCTTTGTTTATGGTCGTTGGCTCGACTGAATGTTGCAGTTCCTCAGGGTGGTTTAAATCTGGTTCCTTTGTCCACCTTTACCCACTTCATAATTTTTCCAGTTAATGTTCCATGCTTTTTATGCTTCAACTTCTTGGCGATTCTTTTCGCTCGGTCAGGAGGATGTTTTGTCGCAGTCTTTGGTGCCTGCATATCAGAGATAAAATTTTCAGCAGTAGAAATTTCAGCAGGCGTTGCAAGTATATTAACAACACTTTCACAAACAGGATTTTTCAGGGCATCAAAAATATTAAATTTGGTAATTTTCCCATCGAATTCCATAGTGAGAGTACTGTTATCAACATCTATTACAGACTTAGAAGTTTTCAAGAATGGTCTTCCTAATAAAATAGGGCTATTCACTTCATTGTTTTTCATGTCAAGAATATAAAAATCAGCCGGGAAGACCAATTTGCCAACTTGCACTAGGACATCTTCTAATAAACCCCTCGGGAAAATAGTAGATTGATCAGCCATTTGGATAACAATATCAGTTTCATTCAAAGACCCAAGATTTAAGGAAGCATAAATAGAGTATGGCATGACATTAATCGACGCTCCTAAATCTAGCATGGCTGTATCAAGCTGAACATCTCCTATTTTACATGGAATCGAGAACATACCTGGGTCCTTGCATTTTGCAGGTACCTTTCTTTGAATAACAGCAGAGACCTGTTCTCCCAATTCAACTTTCTTACAACCCTTCAATTTTTGTTCTCTTTTCGCAGTACATAATTCTTTCAAAAATTTAGCATAGCGAGGTACTTGCTTAATAGCATCTAACAGTGGAATGTTTACCTCGCATCTACGAAAAGTTTCATAGAGCTCCTGAATCCCCTTATTTTTCCTAGAGTACTTTAAAGCTAAGGGAAAATAAGCTACAGGTTTATACTCAGAAAAAGGAGGGAACTTATCTCTCGGTGCTTCTTTAGGAATGGGCTCATTCTCCTCCACCTTAGCTTCTTTGTCCCCTTCAATCTCTGCCGGTTCATTGACCAATCCATCTTGAATCTGCAGCTTCTTTCCACTCCTCAAAGTAATAGCACTCATGTTCTCCTTCGGATTCACCACTGTTTGTGAAGGCAAACGGTTGGAATTTTTTGCTTCCAACTTGCTAATTGCTGCAGCGAGCTGCCCCATTTGGGTATTTAAGTTTTGGATGCTCGTCCGGGTGTCCTGTTGAAAAGCCAAAGTATTAGTGGCAAGATTCTGAACTATGTTTACAAGAGACTCCCCTGGCGTAGGAATCTGAGGGCGCTGTGGTGGAGGGTACGGTTGCCTATAAGATTGATTGTGCTGTGGTGCTTGAGGTCCAGGTGGATTCGCTTGTGGATTTCCGTATCTGAGGTTAGGATGATCCCTCCAACCTGGATCGTACGTGTTGGAGTAAGGATCATACTTCTGTTGAGGTGGTCCTGGAAATCCTCCAGCTGCATTGACTTGTTCTGCATATCCCTCTTGAAGAGTGGGACACATGTCAGTTGCATGTCCCACTTGAATACAAATTCCACGTACCTTAGCAATTTGTCCATTCCCTACAGCCATATGCGCACAAGAGACGTCAGTTCGCTCAGTTGTTGTTCAAGGGAAGAACGTTTACCTCGTTACTTTTTCTGGGCGCATGATCACTTCTGGTGGTGCCAAATTGCTGAGAATTGGCAGCCATATTCTCTATTAGATTTCTTGCTTGCACTGGAGTTTTATCCACGAAAACCCCACCACTGGCCGCATCCAGCATACTCCTGTCATGAGACAACAACCCTTCATAACAGTATTGAATTAGTAAATTTTCACTTATCTAATGTTGCGGACAGCTGGCGCAAAGTTTCTTGAAGCGCTCCCAATACTCGTGCAGTGACTCTCCCATCTGCTGTTTGCACCCATAAATTTCTTTCCGGATGTTTGCTGCTCTAGAAGCTGGAAAGTACTTCTCTAAAAATATCCTATTCATCTCAGTCCAGGTGGTGAGGGATCCAGAAGGTCGGTAGTACAACCAATCCTTAGCAGAACTTTTTACAGAGAAAGGAAAGGCTCTGAGCTGAATCTGCTCCTCTGTAACTCCATGCGGTTTCATGCTTGAACACACCACGTGGAATTCCATCAGATTCTTGTGCGGATCTTCACCTGCAAGACCATGAAAAGCAGGCAGTAAGTGTATCAGTCCAGATTTCAATTCAAAATTAGCATTATTTTTCTAGAGTTGGAAAATTAATGCATAAGGGCTGTTGATTTCGATCAGGAGTGCCCAATTGTCTCAAACTCAGATTGGCGTTATCAGCCATCTCTTCTTCTGGGAATGCAGCTCGAGCAGCTTCCTCTTGTTGTTTTCTACGAAGTTCTCTCCTCCGCGTATGCAAGGTCCTTTCTATTTCCGAATCGTAGAGAAAATCTTTTTCAGCAGAGTCACCTGAAAGCATGAACAAACCCGAGAAGCACTGGAGAAAGAATAGAATAAAATAATAAAAATAAATAAAAGAAAAATAAGAACACAAAAAAAATTTAAACACCGTTCCCCGGAAACGGCGCCAAAATTTGGTAGCGCTTTTCACGTACGCCCAAATTAACCGACTCAATTAGATAAACAAATAATGCAGTAGCGTGAGTAGGGATCGTTCCCACGAGTAAAGGTAAATTTAAAAGTGTTTTTTAAAATAAAAAGGGGTTTTGGAGTTGAGATTAACTACTAAAAATCTTAGCAATTAAATAATTAAATTATCACTATCACGCAAGATTAAAAATTAACTGAGGAAATCAATAAGAAATAAGACTTGGTATTGGTCGACTACACCCTTGATATTATTCATTCAATCATTGATCATCTAAAAATAATTAATCTTATCAAATATTCACCATTGGAAATTTAATTCCTGTTTCACCTTAATTTTAGTTAACTAGACAACAGTAGTCTAAGTTAACCCTTACCCCATAAACTAACCCAATACCAGCGATCAGATTTAAATCCACGGTAGCATTCAAACTAGTAAAACTGATAAAGCTAGACAACCCATACACAAGCGGATGAATTTAGCCTAGTCAATTATTATTCCTATGATTTAACAAATTCAACAGCAGAAAATATTAATCATAGTTGCTTCGCAAATCAGAGGTTTCAAACAATTACGGATTTGAATTTTAATTTAGCATTCGACTGTATAATGAAATCCTAAGATGGCCAATCTAAAAATCTCATACACAAGCATATCAATCAATTCAGAATAATTCTTGATACTTGATAAAAATCAAATATTGAAAATCAAAATCTCATGAATAAGTAAAATCAAGGGCTTCGTCTACGTCAACCAAGTATTAAAGTTTAGCCAACAATACTCATGAATTCTCTACAAAAATTCATGAGAGAAAATAAAAATAAGAAAAGAAAGATGAAAACCTATCCGTCCACAGAGAGTTCTTCCCATTCTAAGCATGTAGAATAATCTGTTAATCTCCTTAAAACCGACTTATAAGTCTAATAAAAGTCTAGAGCAAAAATTAAAAGAAGTTTCCAAAATTACAAATCCTTCCCGCAGCGGACCTGCGCGCTCGATCTGGGAAAATGCTAGGATCGAGCGCGCCAAACTGGGCAACCTTCTGCCTCGAAAATTCCTTGAGCTCGCTCGATCCGGAACTTCCACCCGATCGAGCGCACAACACTTGAGAATCCTACTGTCTTGAAAATCTTTGACCGCGCTCGATCCTACACTTTCCCGGATCGAGCGCATCACTTGTTGATGAAAATTTTGACTTCTCCTATTTCCTTCGACGCATGGACGCGTTCCAATTTCTTTAACCAACAAAATATCAATTCCTACACAATAAAACAATAAAACATTAGGAAGCTAAATGCACGACATAAAATAAAACTAGACTAAAACATAAATAATGACATAAATTGCATGCAAAACACTAATCAAAACGACACTAAAAATGCAAACAAAATACTACTATCAATACTATCAGAGCAGATTTTGTGGTTTTACCGTTGACTGGATTCGATCTGATTTTGGGTATGGATTGGTTGTCAGTCAACGGAGCAGTGATTGATTTTCGACAGAGGACGGTGGCAGTGAAACCAGTGGTAGGCGACCAGTTTGTTTTCTATGCATCTCCGAGCAGTGAGATCTCGCTTGTTATCTCTTATACACGTGCGAGGAAGTTATTGAGATGTGGTTGCCAGGGGTTTCTCGCCAGTGTAGTCACTTCATCAGAACCACCTAGCAGATCATTGTTAGATATAGAGGTGGTTTGTGACTTTTCAGATGTCTTTCTGGAGGACGTTTTGGGATTCCCACCAGCTAGAGAGGTGGAGTTTAGTATTGATCTGATACCAGGTACTGTGCCTATCTCTAAGGCACCGTATCGACTTGCTCCTACTGAGATGAAAGAGTTGAAGGAGCAGATTCAAGAGTTGTTGGAGAAGGGCTTTATTCGTCCTATCTTTTCTCCTTGGGGAGCTCCAGTGTTGTTTGTGAAGAAAAAGGATAAGGATGGTAGCATGAGATTTTGTATCGATTACCGAGAGCTCAACAGGGTCACTGTGAAGAACAAGTATCCACTGCCGAGGATTGAGGATCTGTCCGATCAGTTGCAGGGAGCTTCGGTTTTCTCTAAGATCGATCTGCGATCTGGCTATCATTAGTTGAGGATCAGAGATGCAGATGTGTCCAAGACTGCTTTTCGAACATGCTATGGGCATTACGAGTTCTTAGTAATGCCGTTTGGATTGACAAATGCTCCAGCGGTCTTCATGGATCTCATGAACCACGTATTTCAGCCGTACTTAGATCAGTTTATCATAGTCTTTATTGATAATATCTTGATCTACTCGAGGAGCATTGAGGAGCATAGACAGCACTTGCAGACAGCATTGCAGACTTTGAGGGAGCATCGACTGTATGCGAAATTCAGTAAGTGCGAGTTTTGGCTAGAGCAGGTGGCATTTCTTGGCCATATAGTTTCAAAAGATGGGATAGCGGTGGATCAGACGAAAGTGCAGGCAGTGCAGGATTGGGGAATTCCGAAGAATGCTTCGGAGATTCGCAGTTTCTTGGGTTTAGCAGGCTACTACCGGAAGTTCATCAAGGGTTTTTCTTCTATTGCAGTACCCTTGACTTCCTTGACCAAGAAAAATGCTAAGTTTATATGGAGTTCAGACTGTCAGAGGAGCTTTAATCGACTTAAAGAAGCACTCACATCTGCGCCAGTGTTGGCGATGCCTGTTCCACACGAGGAGTTAGTGGTTTACACGGACGCGTCTAAGCTTGGGTTGGGCGCCGTATTGATGCAGAGTGACCGAGTCATTGCCTATGCGTCGAGACAGTTGAAGATTCATGAGCAGAACTATCCGACGCATGACTTGGAGCTAGCAGCAGTTGTTTTTGCTTTGAAAATCTGGAGGCACTATCTGTATGGTGAGAAGTGCAAGATTTTCACAGACCACAAGAGTCTCAAGTACTTCTTCACACAGAAGGATTTGAACATAAGACAGCGCCGATGGTTGGAATTAGTTAAGGATTATGACTGTGACATTAGCTACCATTCGGTAAGGCTAATGTAGTGGCTGATGCGTTGAGTCGGAAGACTTCAGTGGTATCTTGTGTGACAGTTCAGTTGCCACTTCAGGAGGAGATTCAGAGATTCGAGCTGGAGTTGTACTCGAGCGGTCAGGCACCGATTTTGGCAGTGTTAGTGGTACAGCCGAATCTTCGGAATCGTATCAGAGTTGGACAGCCTGCAGATGAGGAGTTGCAGCGATTGAGGCAGAGAGATGAAGCCTAGGGCGGGCTTCTCTATACAGTTGTTGATGGTATCGTTTAGTACCGTGGTCGTATGTGAGTACCGAACGTTGATCAGTTGAGGATTGAGATCTTGACAGAGGCTTATACATCTCCGTATTCCATTCACCCCGAAAGTACGAAGATGTATAGAGATTTGCAGTCATTGTATTGGTGGCCCGGCATGAAGAGAGATATTGGCCGATTTGTATCAGAGTGCTTGACTTGTCAGCAGGTCAAGGCAGAGCATCAGCGTCCTGCAGGGTTACTTAAGCCTCTACCCATTCCGGAGTGGAAGTGGGAGAACATCACGATGGACTTTGTAGTTGGCCTTCCGAGGAGTACTAGAGGATGTACAGCTATTTGGGTGATCGTGGATAGACTCACCAAGTCAGCTCATTTCTTGCCGGTGAGGATTACTTACTCATTGACGCAGTATGCAGAGCTTTACATCAAGGAGATTGTTAGACTGCATGGCATACTAGAGTCGATAGTATCGGACAGAGATCCGAGATTTACGTCTGCATTCTGGAAGAGTTTGCACACAGCTTTGGGGACTCGGCTATTTTTCAGTACAGCGTTCCATCCCCAGACAGATGGTCAGTCGGAGAGGGTGATCCAGATTCTTGAGGATCTACTGAGAGCTTGTGTCATTGATTTTCAGGGCTCTTGGGAGACTAGACTGCCATTAGTGGAGTTTACCTATAACAACAGTTTTCAGTCGTCTATAGGTATGGCTCCTTATGCAGCTCTCTACGGGAGGAGATGTAGATCGCCAGTGCATTGGGATGAGGTTGGCGAGAGGATTTTACTTGGTCCCGAGATTGTACAGCAGACTGCCGATATTGTGACACAGATACGGGATCGTATGAGGACAGCTCAGAGTCGTCAGAAGAGTTATGTTGATACTCGACGACGAGATCTTGGGTTTGTAGTAGGTGGTCATGTGTTTTTGAAAGTATCACCTATGAAAGGAGTGATGAGATTTGGTCGCAGAAGCAATTTGAATCCGAGATATATTGGGCCATTTGAGATCTTGGAGAGAGTTGGCACTTTGGCATACCGTTTAGCACTACCGCCAGGGCTTGCAGCAGTGCACAACGTTTTCCATGTATCCATGCTTCGGAGATACATCTCTAATCCGATGCATGTGTTGGATTACGAGCCTTTGCAGTTAGCACCAGATCTTGCATTTGAGGAGAGGCCTGTTCGTATCTTAGCCAGAGATGAGCGGAGATTGAGGACGCGGGTCATACCGATGGTCAAAGTCCAGTGGCAGAATAATTCCGAGGAGGAAGCCATTTGGGAGACCGAGGCAGACATGAGGACTCGCTACCGGAGTTATTCGAGTAAGCACTTTAATTTCGAGGACGAAATTCAATTTAAGGGGGGGAGAATTGTAACACCCGAAAATTTTAATATGTAAATTTGCATGCATAATTAAGGAAAATAATTATTTAAAATTTATATTTTTGTTAAATGACATTTATGTGTTATTATGTGAATTATATGCATGATTTAATTTATTTTAGCATTAAACCCGCTATTTTAGAATTTTTAGATTTTTAAGGAATTATTGGTTTTGATCGCGTAGACGGGACCGTGGACAGACGAGATACCAAAATTCTTATCCAAAAATATTTTATGAGTTTTATGAGCCTTAAAATATTAATTTAAGATATTTTGTCAAGAAAATTTTAGTATTTTATTATATGTTTATTTAAGGGTTGATTTTTAGCCAAAATTAGCCACTTTATTGACTTTTATTAATTTTTAAAAATACCCTAAATTAGTATTTCGGGATTTATACTTTTATATCAGATTAGTGGGTATTTTGAATATTTTAAAATCTTATGTTTATGTTATATTATCTACCTAACTAAATTATATCTATTATTAACCTAATCTACCCAAAATAATCCCCAAAAAAAAAAAAATCCCTCCAACCCTACGTTTCAATTGAGTAGCCGCCTCCATCATATCCCTCACCTCCATTCTCACGCTTCAGCAGAAAACTTCACACCATAGCCAAAGTTTTCAAGGTTTTCAAGAAAACAAAAAGATCCGTTCGTCTCGGAGCACCGTACACGCGATTATTGTCTCGTTTCTTCTTTCATCTTCGTCTAAGGCATGTCTATTATTTAGTTTGAACACCATATAAGCTACTACTCAACATGATGGTTTATTTCAGATTGTTAGCATGAACTTTTCGAATTTATGCATTGTATGAATATTTTGATGCATGTGTTTGTGTTTCTTGCCATGACTCACGCCTTTTTCTGACATGGATCGGTCCAGAGCTGTTGAAGGTTGGTTCAAGGGTTTGTTAGGTCCTTTAGGACCGAACCGTGGCTGGGTTAGAGTCGGTTAAGGGCTAGGCCGATCAGGAGAAAGGTTGGTTGTGTTGTTGGCTCGGTTTAGGGCTGTTAGGAAGAGGGGTCGGCTGGCCCATGCATGACCATGAACCAGCCGACCAGATTCTAGGTTAGGACCGGCAGGACCCTGGGAAGGTCCTGCCAGCGGCGCTCCGGCCGGCCATGGCCGGAGCAAGGCGGCAGCAGCCCTGGAAGAGCTGCTGCTCGCGGCCGAGGGGAAAAGGGAAAGGGGGGGATCGGGTTGGGCTATGGGTGTGGGTTGGGTTGGGTCCTGGGGGCCTGGGTCGGGTCTGGGTAGTAGTAGTGTCGGGTCAGGTGTTTCGGGTCGGGGTTAGGTGGGCCGAGCTTGAGTATTTTAATTTTTAAGTATTTAATAGTTTAAGTGTATTTTGGGCTTTAATAATTACTTAGAAAATTATTTGGGCCTCCAAATAATTTTATTTGGGCCTTAAATAATTTATTTAAGTCAGCCTAATAATTTTTATGGGCTTGGGAGCCCATGAATATTTTTGGGCCAGTCAGTGGATTTTGGGCCAGTCTAGAATTTTATTGTGTTTAATTAAGTTAATGGGCTTAAATATTTTATTTGGGCCCAGTTAAGTTTAATTAAGTTATTTGGGCTAAAAATATGATTGTTGGGTTTTATTTAAGTTTGATGGGCCAAGATGAGTGACCAGCAGTTTGGACCAACCCATGAAAAATAAATAAGTCCGGAATATATATTTAATTATTTTTATGCATGAAGTCTATTTTAAGTATATTATGAAAAATTAATTAAATATATATTACGGACATATTTTCAGTGCATGCATTCATGAAATTTCTTATGTAAATGATGAGCAATAAAAAATTTTGGTGGAAATTGAAGTATGTGTGACATAGGGGTGGTTTTCCACCATATGATTCGGTAGTTTTACTACCATAGGGGTGGTTATCCACCATATGATTTGGTAGTTTACTACCATAGGAGGTGATTTATCACCGCCATCGTACGTTGGTTCAGGAGACTGATCAGTCGACACATGAGCGTCACACTTATGGATAGGACCATCTTCAGGTTTCAAAAGCATTGCTCAATTATGTTATATATGATGAAAAAATAACATGTTTATGATTATGGTTATGATTTAGTTTATGATTCAGCAGTTTTATTATGTGATGAAAATATTTCCATGCATGCTCATGTACATGTATATGTATTAGTAATTATGTGATGCATTATTTTTAACCTTGTTATAAAAGATTAGACATGTTGAGCCCCTAGGCTCACTACGCTTATATGGTGCAGATGAGCATGATGACATTTATGTAGCTCCTACCGGTGGTGAGGACTTATGAGCTCACGGAGCAATGGACCCCGTGACCGTCGCAGCTATTTAGTTTATTATGTTGAGTTTTGAAACATGTTTTATTTTATTATTGTTTCCGCATATGAGATTTTTCAACAGCATTGTTTATTATTTTAAATTGATGCATGAAACATTTTTAAGGATTTATTTATTTAATATTTTTTTCAGGTTATTTAAGAAAAAGTATGTTATTTTTATATACATATATGTATGGGCATGTATGTATAGTAGTATTATAAAAAAAAATAAAAAAATTTCCGCATTTATTAGTAGTAGGCGTTTCACGGATAAATCCGGTGAGAATAAATCTCAGTATGAAAGACATGCATATACACCATATAAGCATATTAAATCTATATGCTATAAGAATTCTAAATCATTCCAACATGTAACAACATGTAATCATAGAATTATACTTCATTCTTAAATTCTTGAAGTATAACTATTCATCTAAATCAATAAACATATTAACACATTCATATCTAGAATGATATATAACAACATGCTAGAATTTATAACTGCATATTCTAAACTATAGAAATCTCTAGGTTAATGCATAAATGCAATGCATGTTTCAAGGAATAGGCTATCAAATCTGATATCAATAAATCATGGCTCTGGGATCCCGGGGAAATAAAATCTTTAACCGACCACCGACTCTCCCAATCGAGGTGGTGTTAAATATCTCAATTCCCCTGACTTTGGTGCAACTATAGTGAGTCATCTAGCTCTGAAAGTAGATCCATATTCCGTGCCATGAGTCATTTGACTCTGGAAGTAAATCTACATTTCATGCCACTCAACTACAGTTCTCCAAACATCATCTGCAATCTAGGTCATTCAGCCCTCTGTACTTATCAAGGTAGGGTTCAAGATGAATGCAACATAATCTGTATGCAGAAATACTGTAAAACATCTTGAACACTTAAATTACTTAATCAAGCCAAGCAATAACAAACAACAATTCATATGAAAGCATATAAACACTTAAGTATGTGATTTTAGGAAACTCGATACTCAATACGATTTCGAGTTATTCTTCCCAACATATCTCATGTATGTTCATACCTTTCAATCTCGATTCAAACTTCTGAACTCTGGTGATTCTTGATCAACTACCAGCTGTCCAAATCCTTAAAATTCTACTTATCTCAATCTTGCTCTTTTCCATCTTATTCATTCAAGCATCAAGTCCAAGCTATTCTTGCTTCAATTTGATCAACTCATCAAGCGACTCGAACTCGTCGCTTTGAACTCGGTAACCTTTAATTCACATCTGAAATGAAGTTAAACATAGCTAAACAGTAATGTCCAATCTGAATCGATGTTTCTTTAAGGCTCAATCCGTTCAAATCTGAATAATACAATCGGAATTCAAACCGACGTCGCACGATTCGAATCCGATAAATCTATCGACCCGAACAACATCATATTTATATTCACATTCTACCCCAATCTCTTGTTCTATTCAACAATAACCATTTGAATATTAGCTATAACCATTCAAACTTTAAACAATACAAAATCCCGGACCGGCGGCGTAACGGACCGAAACCTGAAATTCTAAAAGTACCAACATCATCTTGACAATGATCTAAACCCATTCACATCACCAATTTCAGAACATATTCACGTCCCAAACAAGCCAAAATTTCCAAAATTTCAATAAATCTTTTCAAAAATCGAAAACATGTTCAAACGACGATCTTTTCTCGATCAGTCTTAGATATGCTATCGTCGTATAATCTAGAACACGTTTATACAATCAAATCTTAATTCTCACAATATCTTCAAAAATAAAACATCGTAGAATTTTGCCAAACTTACGTCAAAGTGTAGCACTCGAAGCCGGGATTGCAAATATACGATCAAACGGAAATTCTATCGGACGGATCGAATTTAATCGGAATTTAAAAGAATGGAATTTGCCTCAGAAGCTTTTCTCTTCCATTCTCTCGATTTTATGCTGAAACAATCTGAATGAATCTGAATTGTGCAAGTATAAATATAAGGCTCACACGAGTAATCCACTTGCAAGGAAGAATTGCACTTAGGTCCTTGACTTGGTTGCATACTTGCGACTTGGTCTTCGGCCAATCATTTAATTAAATTTCAATCCTAAATAATTTAAAAAATATTAGAATTGAATTCTAAACTCTAAAAATACTCAAATTAAGTATTCTTGGATTCAAATTAAATCATTTCGGACCTTATTGCATTTTAGCCCCTGAACTTCTCAATATTTGCAAATGGATCCTTTCTCGGATTTCATCCTCAAATTAAATTCTTTTCATATATAATTAAACATTTAAAATGTTAAATCCCAAAAATATTCAATTTGAATATTTTAATCTTTTAATTTAAGAATCCCGAAATTTAATTCTCAAAATCCGTAAATTCTCAAATTAAATATTTTAGGCTCGGAAATTAAATGTCTAATTTTCGTAAACTCTTCAATTCATATTTTCTCATAATCAGAATTTAAATCTTAATCCCATAATTAAACTTAATATTTTCGGGCCTTACAAGTGCGATAAGTTCTTTGTTGAACTAGAGTGAGCGGGGTAGATCGAGTTTGCGTGTATTGGCTCCTCGCATGTGATTGAGTTATTTAACTGTTTATTTAATTACATGCGAGCATGCTTTATTATTTGAGAATTAATTGAATTACATGCTTATGTGATTTAATTTATAAAGCATGATCTACTTGAGATATAATTGTTTCTGTTATCGACTGCTATCCGGCATTCTGAGCGGTTGTAAGGGCACCGATTTTAGCGATTGAGATATCTTGTGTCCAAACCTTTGATTATCAGATGGGTCCTCATCGAGTTATTAACAGAAATCCACCGCTAGTTACTCCACCGAATGAGCAAGCTAGTACTGAAACTGTTCAGATGGATGCTACAACGATGCCTATGGAAACCTTGCTGAAGAGGTTTCAGTCGTTTAATACGCCTTTGTTGCTAGGTACACAGAATCCGGTTGACTGTGAAAGATGGTTGGACGACATTGATCAGTTGTTCGATTCCCTTGATTACTCTGACGACCGCCGAACTAGGTTAGTCATTCATCAGCTTCGTCTTGTTGCTTAGAACTGGTGGATCACGACGAAGAGATCCATGGAGAATCGAGATACAGTTGTTACTTGGTCTCTTTTCAAAACTGAGTTTTATAAACGATTTTTCCCTGTTTCGTACCTTAAGGACAAGGGAGCCGAGTTTGCCAATCTGAGGCAAGGTAACTTGAACATTGAAGAGTATGTTGCCAAATTCGATAGTCTGTTACATTTTGCACCGCATATCGCTGAAAATGAAGAAGCCAAAGCCGATCAATTCATGAACGGCTTGAATCCCGACATCTACACATTGGTAAACACTGCAGGCCTGATAACTTTGAGAATGCCATGAATCATGCAAAGGGAGCTGAAGAGGGTTTGTGGAGACAAAAAGGAAATCAGATGGTACCTCAGCAGCCGAGACAGTTTCAGAACCAACCGTCTCAGCATCAGAATCAGTCACGACAATATCAGAACCAACAGTATAGGTATAAAGGTGGAAGCAGTGGGGGAAACAGAAAGGATCAGTGCAAAGCAAGAGGGAAACAGTTCAAGAGGCAGGGGAACAATTCTTCTAGTTCTATTAGTTCCAAGCAATTCAGTTCAGGACAGAGTTCTAGATCTTCATCCTTGTTCTACAAAAAGTGTGGAGGTAGACACTCATCGGATCAGTGTGTAGGGGTCTTTGGGAACTGCAATACCTGTCAGCAAACGGGACACTTTTCTAAAGTGTGCCCTCAGCGTAGTAGAGATCGAGCTCAGAGTGGGAGTTCATCTAGACATACAGCGCAGCCTGAGAGACAGTCTTCTGCAGTTCACTCCTTCCAGCCTCAGCAGCAGAACAGACAAGGAGGTAACCCTAGTGCAAACCAGCCTCCGAGACAGCAGGCACGAGTTTTTTCTTTGACAGAGGATCAGGCTCAGGCAGCACCTGAGATGTTATAGCAGGTAACTGTTTGATTTTCGGTTATTCTGTAGTGACCCTGCATGGTATCACCTATTAACTGGCAGCTAATAGCATGCATTAAACTTAATACAGCAAAATAACTTAACAGAGTAAGACATGCGGAAACAAAATCATAATTTACATATCAGCTTAGTAACATAATCCAGGCTTACATTTGTAGTGATACAACCAAATCAAAATCTTAAACAGTAAACATTATACAGCTATATCGAATCCTTCTATATAATAAAATCCTCAAGGCTCCTGCTCCCTAGTCCTGCCTTGAACTACCAGCTCCGTCCATCCTGCGACCTGCCCCATGGAATAGGGTGTCCACGATAACAACTAGGACGTGAGCGCTAATGCCCAGTACATAAACATGAGTACACGTAAATATATGATGCATGCAACATGATGAATGGTAACGGGTCATCCGAAAATCATGCTCAGAACCGGAGCCACATGAGTGCTGCCACCGCACGGATCAACCTCTGGGTGCAACCACACTCGCCTAGTACACCAGAGTAGACAGACATAAATGCCCCCGCCGTCGCGGTACTCTCAGTGACAGACTATCGAGTATAGAGCTGAGCGGCTCTATAGTCAGGTATAACAAGGTATAGGCTCAATGTGTATATGCACATGACATATGAATATAGAAAGCGGTAAATCATATATCATTCCATATAATAATGCCAAATAAATGCTACATATAAATATGTATACTCGCTGGCAATCTCAGTCAATCTGTACGTACCTCTAGGCTAGTTCAAGTATAATAGGATCCTAGATTCCAAGCCTATATTCAAAAGTTCACCGTATCACTACATAAATTCTATAAGCCTTAACTAAGCTAATATGTACTCCCAAAACTTAAATAGATTCCCGGACCATACCTTCGCCCGTAGTTAGCCCTTTGAAGTCGCTAGTCCCGGATGACTATAACCACACCTTAGTTATTCCAGAACCTCTATTATAACCGATAGGGCCCTCAAGTGTATATCTCACACTATATAACTGTAGAAGGAAACTCGGGAATTCGTATTTCAAAATGAAATCGAACGAGCCTTATTTATAGGCAAAATTCCCGGCCAGGATCGGAACTTACGATTTCAGGATCGGAGCTTCCGATCCAGCTCATTGCATGCATGCAGGACACGCCAAGATCGGAACTTTTGATCCGACGATCGGAGCTTCCGATCTCACCCACGATCAACACTTGTCAAAACTCGCGGCTGAGTCATCGGGCAAAGCTGGCAGCCGGAGATCGGAACTTCCGTTCCTGGATCGGAGCTTCCGATCTCGTGCTTCCGCTGAGCTTCCGAAGTGGCTGGGATCATAGGTTCCGATCTGAGTTCAGAGCTTCCGATCCGGCCCAAAGTCAAAAGCCCAAATTCTATTCCGAAGTCCAATAACACTTCGAAATTGATTAATTACCAACCCTTAATAATGTTTAACATATTATTATCTTAAAATGTGTTTCGGGTTACTACATTCTCCCCACATTTAGATATTTCGTCCGCGAAATAACATCTAAAGACAAATTAAGATAACAATATGAAACATCAAACCATGTTTTATTAAAACTGTAATTACATATTACATGGTAAATCAAAAGTACAAAGCAAACAACTCAGGATATTCTGCTTGCATACGATTCTCAGTTTCCTAAGTTGCTTCCTCAACGCCTCGGCGCTACCACTGTACCATCACAAGTGGTATAGTCTTGTTCCGAAGAACTTTTTCCTTCCTATCTAGGATACGGATTGGTCGTTCAACAAAAGACAGATCTGGCTCTAGCTGAATATCAGTAGACTGAATCACATGAGATTCATCAGCTATATACTGTCGAAGTAACGACACATGAAAAACATTATGTATACTGGAAAGATTTGGCGGTAAAGCCAAAAGATATGCAACATCTCCAATCTTTTCCAGTATCTGGAAAGGCCCAATAAAACGAGGAGACAACTTGCCTTTCACGCCGAACCTCATCACCTTCCTGAAAGGTGATACTCGAAGAAACACATATTCACCAGACTCAAACTAAAGTGGCCTGCGATGAATATTAGCATAACTGGCTTGTCTATCTTGAGCAACTTTGATCCTATGCTTGATCAAATCTACATTGTCTACAATTTGCTGCACCAACTCAGGACCCTTGACTTGTCGTTCCCCGACTTCATCCCAGAATAACGGAGTACGACACCGTCGACCGTACAATGCCTCGAAAGGTGCCATATCGATACTACGATGATAAATGTTATTGTAGGCAAATTCGATCAAAGGTAACTGATCCTGCCAAGATAAGCCAAAATCCATGATAGAAGAACGTAGCATATCCTCCAGCGTACGAATCGTCCATTCTGACTGCCCGTCAGTCTCCGGATGATATGCAGTGCTCAAACTCAGAGTGGTACCCAATGCCTCCTGAAAACTACCCCAAAAACGTGAGGTAAATAGCGGGTCTCTATCACTGACTATGATCACTTGAATTCCATGCAATCGCACTATCTCCTGGATATATAAGCGTGCCATGCGATCATAAGAATACTCCCGGTTGTAAGGAATAAAGTGTGCTGATTTCGTCAAACGATCAACGACAACCCAGATAGCATCACACTGACGTGATGTCATAGGCAAGTGGGTAACAAAATCCATAGTTACGTGCTCCCACTTCCATTCGGGAATCTCAATATTCTGCAGTAATTCACCTGGTCGTCGATGTTCAGCCTTGACCTGTTGACAAACCAAACATCTCCAAACAAATTGATACACACTTCGCTTCATCCCTTTCCACAAGAATCTAGTTCGCAAGTCCTTATACATTTTCATGCTACCAGGATGAACAGATAATCGACTCCTGTGAGCTTGAGAAAGAATATTATTCCTGAACTCCGCATCATTAGGTACAACCACTCGATTAGATAAGCACAATAAACCATCTGCCTGAAAATGGAATCCAGATGTATTAACTCCATTGGCTAAACGTGCCAAACGCTGAGTCTTAACATCAGATATCTGAGCATCTCTGATCCGAGAATACAATGCTGGCTCAGATAGAATAGTATACAATCGAATCCCATTTCTCCCTTTCTTATGCTTGAGCGTAAAACTCAATGAACAGCACTCTTGAATCATATGAGATACTTCACTAGTCTGAAGTGCAGAAAGTCTCACCTGTCGACTCAAGGCATCAGCAGTAAGATTAACAGAACCTGGATGATATTTGATTTCACAATCATAATCCTTCAGAAGATCCATCCAGCGTCTTTGTCACATATTCAACTCCGCCTAAGTGAATAAATATTTCAGACTCTTGTGATCCGTGAATATCTCAAATTTCTCACCAAAAAGATAATGTCTCCAAATCTTGAGCGCAAATACAATGGCGGCTAACTCGAGATCATGTACTGGATAATTACTCTCATGCGTCTTCAACTGTCGAGAAGCATAGGCAATAACATGTCCATGCTGTGTCAAAACACATCCTAACCCCTGACCAGAGGCATCAGTATAGACAACATAACCTCCTGATCCAAAAGGTAGAGCTAGCACAGGTGCAGTAGTAAGACGTCTACGCAGCTCATGAAATGACTCCTCACAATCCGAGGACCATATGAAGGCAACATCTTTCCGTGTAAGCTGTGTCAAAGGCCTTGCCAACTGTGCAAAATTCTTGATGAACCGACGGTAATATCCAGCTAGACCCAAGAAGCTACGAATCTCAGCAACCGTCGTCGGACGAGACCAGTTCAGCACTGCCTCTATCTTACTAGGATCAACAGACATCCCTTCATTAGAAATCACATGACCTAGAATCACTACCCGATCAAGCCAGAATTCACACTTGATCGATTTCGCATGCAGCTGCTTATCTCGTAACGTCTGTAAAACAATCCTTAGATGATGTGCATGCTCATCCTTGTCATGAGAATAGACAAGAATATCATCAATGAAGACGATGACAAATTTATCCAGATACTCTCGAAATATCTGATTCATCAGATTCATGAAGACTGCCGGTGCATTCGTCAAACCGAATGGCATTACCAGAAATTCATAATGCCCGTATCTGGTCCTGAAAGAAGTCGTAGATATATCTGAGTCTCGTACCCGCATCTGATGTTAACCAAATCTCAGATCTATCTTCGAGTAAACAGAAGTACCCTGTAATTGATCGAACAGATAATCAATCCGCGGCAAAGGATACTTATTCTTGATGGTGACACGATTCAACTGCCTGTAATCAATACATAATCGCATTGATCCATCCTTCTTCTTGACAAACAAAACAGGTGCTCCCCACGGAGAAACACTCGGACGAATATATCTCTTATCAAGCAGATCCTGTAACTGCTGTTTCAATTCCCTCATCTCTGACGGTGCCAGAAGATAAGGTGCTCGGGATATAGGTGTAGTTCCTGGTACTAGATCAATACCAAATTCAACCTCTCGCACCGGAGGAAAACCAGGAATCTCATCAGGGAATACATCAGGAAACTCGCTGACAACTGGTAACTGATCAATACCCGTACTACTCGTTGATATATCAACTGCATAGATGAGGTAGCCCTCCCCACCTAACTCCAAGACATGACATGAGTTCAGAGCCAAAACAAGTTGCATCGGAGGTCGCGCACCCTCACCATAAAAATACCAGCTATCACCCTCATTCGGATGAAACTGTACCAGACGCTGATAACATTCCACAGTAGCGTGATACAAAGTCAGCATATCTATTCCCAAGATACAGTCAAAATCTTCCATTGCTAATATCATTAAATTAGCTATTAACACATTACCCTCAAAATCCAGAAGGCAACCCATCACTAGACGCTTAGTTACTATCTCTTGCTCCAACGGAGTAGATACAACTAAATCCATATCTAATGATACATAAGGTAATCTATGTCTCTTAACAAAGTGACTAGAAATAAAGGAATGCGATGCTCCAGTATCAATTAATACAAGTGCAGGAATACCACATAACAGAAAGGTACCTGCCAACATGCGATCGCTTCCCTCTATAGCCTGCTCCTGAGACAGAGCAAACACCTGCCCTTGAGTCTGGGAACGATAACCAGAAGAACTCTGTGGTGCTGGCTGCTGACGTGGAAAAGTAGAAGCCTGAGATCCAACCTGTGATCCCGATCCACTAGCAGAACCAATGCGCTGAGGACAATCTCTCCGCAGATGTCCCTGCTTACTGCAAATATAACAACAACCAATAGCTCTCCGACATGAAGCTGCAGGATGCTTCCCTCCACAATGACTACAAAACTCCTCCTTCTTCTTCTTCTTCCCAAAACGGAACATACCTCGTGAACCATGAGATCCAGATGAAGTAGTAGGAGTAGAAGAAGACGTAGGTCCAGATTGCACAACAGATTGAGCTCGAGGCTCAAAAGATCCACTAGGCTGTCCTGGCATCATCAACTGTGCCCGTCTGTTGCTAGTCTCCACAAGACGGAAACGGTTCACCAAAGTCTCAAAAGATACCAGGTCATCACAGACGACAACCTGTGAGTAGATATCTTGGTTCAAACCTTGTAGAAAGATATCATACTTCGATGCATCACTCTCATTAATATAAGGACTGAAAGGTAGCAGATCAAGAAATCGTTGCTGATATTGATCAATAGTCATTGATCCTTGCCTCAAAGTAAGCAACTGCATGGTATCACCTACTAACTGGCAACTAATAGCATGCATTAAACTTAATACAGCAAAATAACTTAACAGAGTAAGACATGCGGAAACAAATCATAATTTACATATCAGCTTAGTAACATAATCCAGGCTTAAATTTGTAGTGATACAACCAAATCGAAATCTTAAACAGTAAACATTATACAGCTATATCGAATCCTGCTGTATAATAAAATCCTCAAGGCTCCTGCTCCCTAGTCCTGCCTTGAACTACCAGCTCCGTCCATCCTGCGATCTTCCCCATGGAATAGGGTGTCCACGATAACAACTAGGACGTGAGCTCTAACGCCTAGTACATAAACATGAGTACACGTAAATATATGATGCATGCAACATGATGACTGGTAACGGGTCATCCAAAAATCATGCTCAGAACCGGCGCCACATGAGTGCTGCCACCGCACGGATCAACCTTTGGGTGCAACCACACTCGTCTAGTACACCAGAGTAGACAGACATAAATGCCCCTGCCGTCGCGGTACTCTCAATGACAGACTATCGAGTATAGAGCTGAGCGGCTCTATAGTCAGGTATAACAAGGTATAGGCTCAACGTGTATATGCACATGACATATGAATATAGAAAGCGGTAAATCATATATCATGCCATATAATAATGCCAAATAAATGCAACATATAAACATGTATACTCGCTGGCAATCTCAGTAAATGTGTACGTACCTCTAGGATAGTTCAAGTATAATAGGATCCTAGGTTCCAAGCCTATATTCAAAATTTCACTGTATCACTACATAAATTCTATAAGCCTTAACTAAGCTAATAAGTACTCCCAAAACTTAAATATATTCCCGGACCATACCTTCGTCTGTAGTTAGCCCTTTGAAGTCGCTAGTCCCGGATGACTATAACCACACCTTGGTTATTCCAGAACCTCTATTATAACCGATAGGGCCCTCAAGTGTATATCTCACACTATATAACTGTAGAAGGAAACTCGGGAATTCGTATTTCAAAATGAAATCGAACGAGCCTTATTTATAGGCAAAATTCCCGGCCATGATTGGAACTTCCGATTTCAGGATCGGAGCTTCCGATCCAGCTCATTGCGTGCATGCAGGACACGCCAGGATCGGAACTTCCGATCCGACGATCGGAGCTTCCGATCTCACCCCCGATCAACACTTGTCAAAACTCGCGGCTGAGTCATTGGGCTAAGCTGACAGCTGGAGATCGGAACTTCCGTTCCTGGATCGGAGCTTCCGATCTCATGCTTCCGTTGAGCTTCCGAAGTGGCTGGGATCGGAGCTTCCGATCTGAGTTCGGAGCTTCCGATCCGGCCCAAAGTCAAAAGGCTAAATTCTCTTCCGAAGTCCAATAACACTCCAAAATTGATTAATTACCAACCCTTAATCATGTTTAACATAATATTATCTTAAAATGAGTTCTGGGTTACAACATATTCTGCTCATGTTTGATAGTTACAGGTGCTTCTCATTCCTTTATCTCTGAGAAATTTGTGTTGTTGCATGATTTGCCTACTGAGTTGTTACCTACTGTCGTAGTTGTTACTTCACCTTTGGATGGAGGAATTGTTTCAATCAGATTAGTCAGGAACTTTGAACTCTGTTTTGATGGAAATTTGTTAGAGTTCGACTGTATTGTACTTGGGCTGTCAGATTTTGAATGTATTGTTGGTATAGATGCTTTAACCAAGTACAGGGCAACCATCGATTGTTTGCTGAAGGTTGTCAGATTCAGACCTTAAATGGCAGACGAGTGGAAATTCTTTGGTAAGGGTTCTCGATCTAGAATTCCTTTGATTTCAGTGTTATCTATGACTCGTTTGTTACAGAGAGGTGTAGAGGGATTTTTGGTTTATGCAGTTCATGTACTGAAATCTAGCCCTGAATTGGTTGATATACCAGTGGTTAGAGATTTTGCTGATATGTTTCTGGAAGATGTTCCTGGATTAACGCCTATTCGAGAGATCGAATTCAGCATCGATTTAGTGTCAGGTACTCAACCTATTTCCAAAGCTCCGTATCGTATGGCACCAGTTGAATTGAGAGAGTTGAAGGATCAGCTTGAGGATTTGATTGCCAAGGGATACATCAAACCTAGTGTATCTCCTTGCGGTGCTCCTGTTCTGTTTGTTCGGAAGAAGGATGGTTCTATGCGGCTCTGTATCGAATACCGTCAACTGAATAAAGCTACAGTGAAGAACATGTATCCTTTACCCCATATAGATGACCTTTTTGATAAGCTGCAGGGTTCTTTTGTCTATTCGAAGATTGATTTGAGGTCAGGTTATCATCAGCTGAGAGTGCGTGAGGAAGATGTTCCTAAGACCGCATTCAAAACGAGATATGGTCATTTCGAGTTTATAGTCATGCCGTTCGGTTTGACTAACGCTCCAGCGGTTTTTATGTGTTTGATGAACACTATCTTTCAGCGCTATTTAGATGAGTTTTTCATTATCTTCATCGATGATATTCTTATCTACTTGAAGAAAAATACTGACCATGCAGAACATTTGAGGACCGCCTTGCAGATTTTGCGAGTTGAGCAGTTTTTTTCCAAGCTATCTAAGTGTGAGTTCTGGTTGGATCGAGTTGTCTTTCTCGGTCATATCATTTCAGGAGATGGGATTTCTGTCGATCCCAGAAAGATCGAAGCAGTCATGAATTGGCCTAGACCGACATCAGTGCCTGAGATCCGAAGCTTTATGGGTTTAGCTATTTATTATCGTCGTTTCATCGAGGGATTCTCGTCAATTGCCAAGACGATTACCCAGCTGACTCAGAAGAATGCGCCTTTTTTCTGGACTGCAGATTGTGAGGCTAGCTTTGTTGATTTGAAGAGGAGACTGACCAGTGCTCCGATTCTTTCTATTCCGAAAGGTACTGGAGGTTTCACAGTCTATTGTGATGCTTCTAACCAAGGATTGGGTTGTGTTCATATGCAGCATAAGTATGTGATAGCGTATGCATCGAGGCAGCTGAAGCCGCACAAGACTCGTTATCCGGTTCATGTTCTTGAACTAGCTGCGAAAGTTTTTGCTCTGAAGATCTGGCGTCACTATCATTATGGTGAGTATTTCGAGATCTTTTCTGATCATAAGAGTCTTAAGTACTTGTTTTCATAGGCAGAGCTGAATATGAGACAGAGAAGATGGTTAGATCTATTGAAAGATTTCGACTGCGAAATCAAGTATTATCCGGGAAAGTTGAATGCAGTTGCAGATGCCTTGAGCCAAAAGCTTTGTTCCTTAGCTCTTTCTACTATCGGTGTTTCTCAGTTGATCGATGATTGTTGCACTTTTGGTTTAGAGTTTGAAACAGATAGGAAGACTATCAGAGTATTTGCTATTCAAGCCGAGATGAAGTTGTTTATTGCGATCAAAGAAGCACAAAAGTCTGATCCGAGCATTCAGGTTTCAGTAGAGAAAGTCAGATCGGGGCATCAGTCTGAATTCCAGGTTAGAAATGATGTTTTTTTTGTGAATAACCGTATTGTTGTGCCTGATATTTTTGAGTTGAGACAGCGTATTCTCCGAGAGGCTCATTGTAGTCGGTTCAGTGTTCATCCTGGAGGTCGGAAGATGTATAACCATCTTAAGAACCAGTTCTGGTGGAAGAGAATGAAGAGCGATGTTGCAAGGTTTGTATCTCGATATTTGAACTGTCAGCAAGAAAAAGCAGAAAGGAAACAACCGGGTGGTCTATTGCACAGTCTATCTGTAAGGCCCGGGATTATTTAATTTTAATCCGAGAATATTTAATTTGGGAATATTTAGAGTTTAGAATTAAATTATAATATTCTTAAATTGAAAAGGATTGAAATTGAATTAAATCGCTTTTCCGGGGACTGAATTGCAAATAGCAAAAAGTTCAGGGACTAAACTGCAAATATGCTTATATTTATCTCCTTTTCACGTGTATCATCAGATGAAAAGAAAAGAAAGGCAGAGAAACATAGCTGAAAGGTTCCAAATGCCATTTTCATTGTTTTCATTCCGCAAAAGCTTTGATAACTCGCGATCCGGTAGTCAGAAATTCGAAAGAAATATATATCTACGATCATCGCTCCGAGACCTTCGATTTGGTACAAGTTTCATTCAATTTTCTCAGATTTTATTTTTATGTGAAAGATGGAAAATTATGATTTTACGATATATGCGTATATCAGCTGTACCGATCGTGTATTCGCAGACGGTTTGGAAAAAGACTATCGTTCGGATTTTATATGATTTTAGCAAGCTAAATTCGAACCCTACCTTATCTGAATATGATGTTTTTGATGGGATTGAGTTGATATAATGAGTTGTTGGGATTGATATCTTGTTTTGGATATTGTTTGGATTGCCGGTTTGTAGCCGTTACGCCGTCGATTCGCAAAATGTCAAGACTTTGATATTCTTGATTCAAAGAAGCATGGTTTGAGTTGCATCTGATCTTGTTAGCTCTTTGACATGTTATTTCTCAGCTTTCAATTGAAGATTTACGAATCGAGAGTGCCGATTCGCAACGAGAAGAAGTTGAAGCAAGGTTTGCTAGCATTGTATTTGAGTTTGAGTTGAGAACTTGAGAAACCGTTTGATATGCTTTATCATTGATGTCTTTTCAGACTTGAAGTACTTTCAGACGTGTTATTGAAAGGTATAAATGACAGCTAATCCAGATGGGATAGAACACTCGAAATAACTATCGTTTCGAGTATTCCCTTGTTAATCACATACTTAATTGTTTATATGTTTTATGTGATTAGATGTTTTACTTGCTTTGCTTGCTTATGTTATTAGTTGACCAAGATGTTTTATAGCCTTTAATGCATACAGTATATGTTGCATTCATCTTGAACTCCAGCCTAATAACCACAGAGGGTTTAAAGCCTAGAGTGCATATGACGTTTGGCGGATTGTAGTTGAGTGGCATGGATTGCAGCCTTCTCTTTCAGAGCTAGAAGACTCTCTATAATTGCACCAAAGTCAGAGGATTAAAGTACTTGATTCTACCTTGATTGGGAGTGTCGGTGGTTTGATAGTTATTTTATTCCTCGGGATCCCAAAGAACCAAGCCTTTGATAGCAGTTTTGATAGCCTATTCTTCAAACATGCATTGCATGTATTTTATAGCATTAGATGAGATGCTATCTTTATTGCATGTTATGTTGTTTATACTGGGATTTTATTCTCACCGGAGTTATCCGGCTATTGCTTTGTTTTGTATGTGTGCATGGCAATAGGTGGGGCAGGAGCTAGTCAGAAAAGACAAGGATAGCTCAAGATAGAAGCATAGTAAGTGAGGACACGGGTTTTAGTAGCAAGACGTGTATTTTGAGTTGTTAAACCATGCGAGAAATAATACAAGAACTTTGTATATTGTGGTTTGAATACATGGTAGTTTATGTATCTTATGTTTAGAAGCTTGTAAGATATTATGAGATAGCATGCATCTTATTTGGTAGCATGTATAAATGTTTATGTTTGATTTTCCATGCTTTGACAGCAGAAGTATGACAGCAGAATTCTCTGCATTTCGAGCTCGCTCGATCGGTTAAAGTTTACCGATCGAGCGAGGCCATTAATTGGCTTGGCAGAGGGAGCGAGTTTTGTTCTCGCTCGATCGGTAGAATGTTACCAATCGAGCGAGGCCTCGATTTTGGAAACAGAGCTTTTGAGTATTTGAGCTCGCTCGATCGGCCAAGTTTTACCGATCGAGCGAGACCCTTCTTTAAAAAAAGAATTTTTTTTAGCTCTTGTTTCTTTATTTCTTTTAAGTACTTGTTTAATTGTTAATTACAATAAATTGCCCTAAGATAAGATTAGCAACCCGGGTCCACACATTATCTGTTACGAAATTGAGATGGGATCACATTTCTATGGATTTTGTCACAAAGCTACCGCGATCTGTTCGAGAATGCGATGCCATTTCGGTAGTGATCGACCGATTTACGATGTCTGCTTGCTTTATTCCGTACAGGATGGCGTATCCTCATGATCAGATGGCTGAGTTGTATGTTAGCAATTTCGTGAGATTGCATGGAGTTCCGAAGTCGATCATTTCAGACCGAGACCCTAGATTCACTTCACACTTTTGGCTCAGCCTGCAGGAGGCACTTGGTACTCATTTGCATCTGAGTACAGCTTATCATCCTCAGACCGATGGACAGTCAGAGCGGACTATCCAGACGTTAGAGGATATTCTGCGAGTAGTAGTGATAGACTTTGACACTAGTTGGCAAGATTTTTTGCCTCTTGTTGAGTTTTCTTACAACAACAGCTTCCAAGAGTGTATCGGTATGGCGCCTTTTGAGGCATTGTACGACAAGAAGTGCCGATCTCCATTGTTTTTGGATGATTTGTCCGAGTTACCAGATTTGGGATATGCTTCGAGATATGGCAGAGCAAGTAAAGATCATTCAGTTGAGAATGAAGTCAGCTCAGGATAGACAGGCAAAGTATGCGAATTTCAGACGTAGACCTCTGAGTTTAGAGCAGGGAGACCGAGTATTCCTTAAGATTTTTCCTTTCAGAGGCACTGTCAAATTTGGTAAGAGAGGGAACTTGTCTCCGAGATTCATCGGGTCGTACGAGATTCTGGAGAAGTTAGGCGATCTTGCCTACATACTTGCACTTCCTCCGTCTTTATCTGGTATTCACGACGTTTTTCACGTCTCTATGCTGCGGAAGTATCATCCAGATCCTTCTCATATTATTCAGCCTGACGAAGCCGAGTTAGACAAGACTCTGAGCTATTTTGAGCGATCGATTCAGATCCTTGATCGGGAAGAGAAGAAACTCATAACCAAGTTGATTCAATTGGTGAAAGTGCAGTGGACCCATCATGGAGTCAAGGAATCGACTTGGGAGACAAAATCTGACAAGAGACAGCGATTTTCGGAGTTATTCGGATGACGTGAGTTCTTCTTACTGTCTTTAGTTCTTTATTCTATCTTATGAGATGTGATTCTTATTGATTTCGAGAACGAAATCATTTCTTACAGGGGGAGAATTGTGACGCCCCGATTTTATTTTAATTGATCTTATTTGAGATAATCAGAGTTTCCAGAGTTCAAGAGCCGACTTGATTTTGATCAGGGTCTATTTTGAAAATTTTTGAAATTTCAGGGACTAAAGTGCAAAATTGAAGTTTTATATATTATCTTGCCTTGTTTGACTTGGGAATAGTCTTCCTCCCTCCCCCTTGGCCGTTCCTCCTCCTTTGAAATGCCCCTTAGCTTTTTCAAGTTTTCAGATTTGAGTTTCCGGTCGATCCGTCCGTTGGAATTTATTTCTGAAGGCATTTTAGCGATCACAGCAGCGAGAGCTCCGTCATATCGTAAGTTTTTCTACGATCAGATTCATTCTAATTTTTGGATGTTTTTAGAATCGATTGAGTTTCAAGTATTTTGTTTTTGACAGAGTTCTGATCGTTTATTCTCAGTCGGTTTTGAATTAGAGCGTCGTTCGGAATTGTTTTGATTTTTGGAAGCCATATTTGAAAATCTAGTTTTGAGATTTGTTGGGTTTGAGCCTTTATGGTTGTCTTAGCATTTAATTGAGTTATTTGAAAAGCTTTACTGATGTCTGCATTTCCGGTTTGTTCAGTTATAGCCGTTATGCCACCGGTTTGAGTTTTGGAGATTTTGAACCATTTTGTGTTGTTGAACCTTGGCTTGTGAGTTGATCGTCATTTGTTGATCTTCTTTGCCTCCGTAGAGATTTGTTTGGAGTTTGTCAGCCCTGTGTTAGCAGCATTTGATCGTCGAGGAATTGGACGAAGAACGGTAAAGAGATTACCTTGAGCAGTTGTCGTTGTTAGTTTGTTTAGTTTCTGATATAACCTTTTGTTTTAGATTATCCAGAGTTGGAGCTACTTGCATTGAAAAGGTAAAAGCAGTCATCGTTAGCGGGATAGCATACTCGGGACAATTGGTTCTCGAGTTTCCATTAAAATCACATACTTGCATCAATACTTGTTCTAGCATGTGGAACTTGTATTTTGTGGTTGATTGAGTTTTTATTATGTGGCTTAATGCTTTATGTTTCTTATGCATTCATCTTGAGCCAAACCTTTTATTTCAGCGGGTAGATCAGCCCTTTTTGTTTAGATGTTTTGGGGGCTATACTCTGAGTGGCCTGGGTGTAGAGGTTCACCTAGTGTCAGCATACTCCTTATAGTTACACCAAAGTCTAGGGGATTGGGATACGTGACACCACCTCGATTGGGAGAGTCGGTGAGTTGTTAAGTGATCTCATCCTCGGGATCCCAAAAGCAGAGCAACAACCCCTTGTTTATCATAGTTGATATCCCTATTTTTAAATACATGCATATCATTCGTTTGGATTTGATTATGTTGTCTTGAAAGCATGTTGTTGTTATATTACATGTATTGTTTGTTATGTTGCTTTTACTGGGATTATCATTCTCACCAGAGTTATCCGGCTGTTGCTTTGTTTTGTTTGTGTACTTTGCAACAGGAGGGGCAGGATCAAGTCAGCGAAGACCTAGTTAGCATCAAGAGGGAGAGTTAGTAGTGGGACTCGGTTTGGAAGTCGTGTCAACATGTCTACATAGTTATGTTGGAACATGTTTAGATATCGAACTTCGTTGTTATGTTGTATTGATTATGCGAGCTTTCTGGTTGAATGTTGTTGTTGAATAATTTATCTTTCTGAGCAACTGATAGACTCTAGAATCTCATGTATTATTTGGAAAAATGGTGATTGTAATGCATGATTATGATTTGAATGTATTGAATGGCCTTTTGATTGAGTTGGGAAGTTGTTTCTATTTTGTTGTTCTGGTGCAGGGTGCAAACGGTCTGCAATTTTTAGCAGACCGAGCGCCCCCCCCTTCCGAGTATGACAGCAAGTCTGCTGTTTTGGGCGCTCTCGATCTGTTGTTTTTAGCAGACCGAGTGCAACCCCTGTTGAACAGAACAGTAGGGCTGTGATTTTGGAGGCGCCCGGTCTGTAGTTTTTAGCAGACCGAGTGTGATTTTGGAGGCGCCCGGTCTGTAGTTTTTAGCAGACCGAGCGCACCCCCTTTAAAAAAAAATTCTTTTACTTTTAGTCTTGGATCTTGTATGCTTAATTGTTGTTTAATCCAAGATTAGTTGTTTAGAACCGAGGTCTCACTAGAATAAATGAAAGAGAAACTAATGGAAAAAGTTCCACATCACAAACATCAAAATTTTACAATTTAATCCTTCCAGAACAAGAAAAAAAAATCTTAAAAATAATTTCATTTACATTTGACAAATAAACAAAATAAATACTTAATAACATTTAAGTTTGAATGAACTTTTGAGGAAGAATAACATAGGTCGGAGGGATGTGCCGTGCCTGCATCGTAGTCCACTCGACACTAATGTCTCTCGATCTCAACAAAGTACAACCTGCACCAAGCATAGTAGTGAGCCTAAAATCCCAGCAAGATTTACGCTATATAAACAAGGGATAAAAAATAGATGTCGCATACTAAAAATAATATTATGCATACAATGGGACTCACACGAACGGAAAATGTAATAACATGCCCGAAGTAGAAACAATCTCAATATGCAATGAAAAGTAACATTCATGAATCATTTATCCTTTTCCTTAACTTGTGAATTTAGATCCTCGATTGTGACTATGGTTTTGATCCATCAATGGCTACAGTACTATTTCGGCAAGGAAACCGAGTTCTTCTCGGCCCCACATTGCCCCTCTGATTTGGTAGGGAAGTTGAGATGTCTCCCAACCCCGATCTACACGTCTAATTTGGTAGGGAAGCCGAGATGTCTCCAGACCCCGATCTACATGTCTCATTTTGGTAAGTGAACCAGGGCATCCCCCGATCCATCATTGCACGTCTAAGTCACAACCAACTCACTTCATTTTTTAACTTTTCGTTCATTTACCCTTTTCTCATTTCAATTTTCACCTTTACAAGAATTCTTTAATTAAAACTTCGGGACTAGAATATTAAATAGATTTGAAGCCACACACGCGAATAAATGGCGTTGAATAGTTTAAATGGCATGAAATTCAAAGGATAGTGTGAAATTAAATTGATGGATGAATGGAGTGTAGGTGAGCACCCTAGGCTTAAGGGCTTTCTTTTTAATACTTAAACTTATACTCAAAAGATCTAACTCGAGCGGTTGGCCCGTACGACCCATAACTTAGCTTATTCTTATCCAAATAGCTTCTCGTTCATACCGGCACCTCAAACACATCTTAAAATATGCCTAGGATCAGTGGTCATCCTTTAATGACGGCCAGAACAACCCGAGCGATTTAAATTCCCGGACAGCCCATAGATGATAGAAAAATCTGTTCACGACACCCTAACTTAAAACGCACCTAACGTATTTGATTCTCATCCGAAATAAGCCCAATTTGCACCGACACGACCCAAACATCACCTAAAATCAGAACATTAAGGGTAGACTCTGCCCAGACCTCACTAAGGATCCATTCAGACCTAGTTTCTAGTGGCGAATCACGTAGGCTAAAAATTCTGTTTTGATATACTTTAAGCTAAGACTTCCCAAACTCAATCCTCATGTCCTAACACCTCAAAAGCCCATCTAAACATCCTCCAAGTGTCCCTAAATGTCCAGCAAGAGTTCTTGAGCTAGTCACTTGCCCAGTGCTAGCTCTATCCAATTGTTTAATCTCATACGACTAGTTGACACCCTCAAACACTACGATCCAACATCCCATCCAAAATCCTATAATACCAGCCCCTAACACCCATATAACACACTTCCAAGATCACATTCTCATCCAAGAAACTCACCTTGGGCAGCCCTTAACCCCTCCATCCATTTCATCATGATTTGATTTCAAGCGCCTGACATTCAAGTCATATTGCAACATTTCAAAACATAGGTATAAAAAGGCTTGCACAATACCATATGAGACTTAAAATCAATCAATCATACATAAGAAAGGGTCGAATACTCCATGTATAATCTTTCTTTTTCTTTTACTTCATGCAAACCCCATTAAAATGCAAGGAATCGACCAAACATGTTTGAAATACAAGCTAGAAACTACATCTACACAAAAAGAATCACCTCCTCCATTGAAACTGCTGGAAACCGATACATACACACACATTTTATCATGAAAAAGCAGGAAAATTCGAGTTAAGGAGGAATGACCCAAAAATCATATACTCTATGGTTGAGTTTTAAACTAGAATGAAAAGGTCTTGCCTCAAACTTGCAACCAAAGAAGAATAGAGGGGCCGCTGGGCACACAACTCATGGCTAGCAGCTGGACACACCTCCCAAGGTGTCCTCCACGACGGCAGGTTGCTGGGAATGGCGGCCGGTGGCGGTCTGAAGAAGAAAAGGGGCGGCCGATGGGTTAAGTTGAGAGGAGGGGGAGATGGCGTGGGAAATGAGGAGGAGAATGAGAGTGGCGGCTAGTGTGGGCTAGAAATGCTAGGGTTTAATTGTATCTTGTAGTATTTTAAGTGTATGTATGTATAGGTGTGGGTATGTGAGTGTGGAGCATGCACAAAAGTGCTACTCTACTAATAAAAGTGCTAGTTTAGCTATTACAACTTTAGATTGTAGGATTTCAACATTTCAAATTTCTAAGTCTAGAATCTTTAAATTTAAATGTCAGGAATGAAATTTCGCTTGTCCGGGTCCAAAAAGGCTAATTTGAAAATTTTAGAGAATTATGCGCGAAAATGCGCTTACGCGATTTTCTTTACTCGAAAAATTTAAAATAAAAATTTTCCTTTTATTTTCTTCATCTCTTAAGAATTTTAGGCAATAAAAATTTAGAATAAGATATTTTCCCGCCGTTCCCACCTTTACCGCGTGCCGGAGCGGAAGGTCACAAATTTCAATTATCTCAAGTAAATAAATTTAAATATTTGAGCAATTAAATTCTAAGGAAATTTTAAGTCATTTAAATCATCATGAATTTAGGAATTTAAATATCGAGGATAAATTATACATGAAATTTAAATTATAAAACTTAGGCGTCACAAAAATAAATAAACATTTGAAGGAATTTAAACACTAACTTAGAAATTAAAATCAATAATTTAGTTATTTTGATGTCACAATGTTTAATAAAATATTTAAATAATAAACATAGCGATTAAAACAATTTAAATAAATTAAATTATTGTTTAAAAGTAATTTAAATAAAATACACAAGCGAAGTAAAACCTTTAAAACGACTTGAACGTTTAAAAGTATTTAATAAATAAGGTAGACATTTAAAATAAATTAAATAACTAATCGATAAACTTAATTTGTTTAAAATAAATAAGTTGGACAATAAATATTTAAATATATAAGCTAAACAGTTAAAATCATTTAAATAATTGTCCAATAAACTCAATTCATTTTAAATAAATAAGCGGAATAGTTATGATCATTTAAACGAATAAACTAAATAATTAAAATCATTTAATTAAGCTAACTTAAACATTTAAAATATTTAAAACAATTAAGTTGCACAATAAAAATCATTTGAATAAATAATTAATATTTTATTAGTAAATAATCCAGATAAAGAATTTTAAATCGATTAATCATAAAAATAATAATCATAATATTTATTTAACTTAATGCATGTGATTTAATTGATTGGATTTTTGGTTTTACAATTCCTTTCCCTCTTAAATGGAATTTCGTACTCGAAATTCAGAACTTACTAACCAGGTTCAAAGACCTTAGACCATAATAACACTAAATCTTCTTACCTTGCACCCACAAGAGTTGACGCTAATTAGCTTTCTCTACACACTCTCATACTTATTAATATATATATATATATATATATATATATATATATATATATATATATATCACCAAGGGTCTGACTAACTTTTATTGTCCTATAAATTTCTAGTTCTTATTTGCTCTCGAGTGATTTTATTCAAAATTATTTTTATCACTACACCAAATTACCTTTGATCTAAATTGCAAACCTACGAACATCATCCAATTGCAACTTTTAAGTTCCACAATCTACAAATTCTTAGACCTATAAGCTATTGCACAACTTACATTTCTCTAATCTTATATCATTCGTTAATGATCAATCATGTTCCACATAAATTCCTACAAGGTCGTATACTTCCCTTAATTGATAACTTTAGATTCCTAATAACAACTTCAAGCATTTGAGTTCGTAAAATCAATAAATAATTTATGTTGATCTCAACCATAAATTAAAAGCTTTCTCGCAAAAGACTGTGCTTAATATATAATAACCGATTAATTTTTACAATTATAATATAGGACTCAAGCTCCCATGAAATTGCCAAGTTCTCAAAATATTTAACGACCAAATACTCACCTTACTAAACATATAGCTTCAATAAAACGGTTTTCTCAAAATTTTTCATGAATTGCAGTTTAAAATTTTCTACATCAGTAGTCGTAGTCAAAGCTCCGCCAAAAAAAAAATCATTGAAAGATTATGCTTAAAAGTTTTAAATAAATAATTTATGCACGAAAGCTATCAAAGTCCATGCTTTCAAAAATTATATTTTTGTTGCCAAAACATTTTCTTAAAATCTTTTTCACAAGTCAGTGCATTCTTCAAAATTATTTTCGCATGCAAACAAATAATTTCAGATATCATTTTAGAAATAAAAATTTCAATAGAAGTTTGTTGCCCACAAAAGTTCTAAAATCCTCAATCGCCTCGCGGGACTTGATCACGCTTCTAAAATCGTCTTAAAATTCTCCCAAAATGTCTCATGGCCGATTCTCTTATCAACACTCCTCTACGCGTCCCAAACTCTGACTCATACCCAAAAATCAAATTTCAGACCTTAAACTCGATAAGGACAGAAACTTAAATAGCTGATACCTCAACTTTTAGACAACCTACTGCAACTAGACTAATTACATCCATTAATAATGTAGTAGCAACTTAAAGTAAAAAAACTTAAATGTTCACCAACCACTAGAAAAATCTACAATAACCCCAAGATTGGACAACAATAATTTCTTACTGTTAGCAGCCTAGAAGAACCAATTGATAATTTTGTATATTGTCCATAGCAAGAACCCACTTCCCAAGTCTTACCTGTCACACTAGCATGCATCCTAAACACTAAAGTCCAGTCCTGGCTACACTACCGTCTCAAAATATATTCCAAATTAATAAGCACATAACAGTAAGTGAAAGATTCCAAGAAAATGTTACCACAACTTGCTTAGTCTAACGGCTTGCTTATCTTAATTTTTAGAATATTCTCTACCCAAACCGATGCTTCTCCAACCTTCTAACTTATCTCCCAAATCACCACTCGTAATTCTTTTTTTTTTTTCATAATATGCAATCAATCCTAACAACGCTAGAACACAGTCACCAGTTACAACCAACGACCCGAATCCTCAGTTGACTCCACTTCTTGAAAAAAGAACTTACTCCCAACAACCCATAACATAACTGGTAAAATTCTCAACACAACAGCAACAACCATCAAAATAAGATCAAGAAAAATAAAAAAATTCCCATCGGCTTCAAATTATGCAAATATGGGAAAATAACTAAATAAATAAATAAAATATCAAGAAAATGTTTAAACATCATTTAAAAATTGATTGATTTTTTTTAATAGACGCAATTCATCAATAACAAAGTTATGACCTCCTGTTGTAGTATAGAAATATGGAGGCATGCAATTTTAAATTGGTTTGGAAGCTATCAATTAGGACTCTAACTATTTTCTAAATCCTTTACTTTAATTCTAGCTTGCAACATTCCTCAATTTGGAGTTCGCACAAAAATAACAATGATTCCTTAAGTTTATCCCAAGTTCTCGCACTAGTTTCGATTCAATAACTTAACTGACAAAACATATGTCGATCAATTTCTAAACAACTAAGCACTTAGTTGTATCCAACTAAAATCTATTCATAAGAGAATGAATTACAACAACATAACATTTAATATTTCCTAATGTTCAAGTTTAATATTTTTCAACAAACTCTTACAATCCCATGAAAATCATTAAAACTTCATAATAACTCATACAACTTCCACGTACTGTCTAAAACTTGAAGAAATATTAGTACACTAACCCCGCTTCATATAAAGTCGCATGCTATAAAAATAAACATTTGAATGGTATTCTTTAAAGTACTAAAAGAAATATTTAAACAAAATTAACACTAAGCCACACATTTAAATAAAATAAACACCTAATTTTGAAAATATTTTAGAATGGATGACATCAAAACATTTAAAGTAATAATTTAAGTATGACTAACATTTTAAAAAAAATTCTTTAAAACTTACAGACTTTGAGGCGAGACTTCTCGAGTTTCTTGCAACCGGCAGTAGGCACAACCCAAACCAGAACCATGCTCTTATACCAACTGAAACGACCGCAAACTTCTACTTTAAATAAACTTAAATAAAAATGCAGATTTTTCAAAAATTTCGGCATGAGCCATCTGTTTATTTTGAATCCCATCTGACATGGACAACAAACAACAAAATCAACCCACAAAACAGATAAACAAGACCAGAATAAATGAAAGAGAAACTAAGGGTAGTTCAACATCACAAACATCAAAATTTTACAATTTAATACTTACAGACCAAGAAAAAAAATCTTAAAAATCATTTCATTTACATTTTCCAAATAAACAAAATAAATACTTCATAACATTTAAGTTTGAATGATTTTTTGCGGAAGAATAGCATAGGTCGGAGGGATGTGTCGTGCCTGCATCGAAGTCCGCTCAAGAGTCATGCCTCTCGATCTCAACAAAGTACAACCTGCACCAAGCATATTAGTGAGCCTAAAAGCCCAACAAGATTTACGCTATATAAAAAAGGGTTAAAAAATAGATGTCGCATAATAAAAATAATATTATGCATATAATGGGACTCACACGAACAGAAAATGTAATAACATGCCCGAAGTAGAAACAATCTCAATATGCAATGAAAAGTAACATTCATGAATCATTTATCCTTTTCCTTTACTTGTGAATTCAGATCCTCGATTGTGACTATGATTTTGATCGATCAATGGCTACAGTACTATGCCGGCATGGAAACCGAGTTCTTCTCAGCCCCACATTGCCACTCTGATTTGGTAGGGAAGTTGAGATGTCTCCCAACCCCGATCTACACGTCTAATTTGGTAGGGAAGTCGAGATGTCTCCCGACCCCGATCTACACGTCTCATTTTGGCAAGTGAACCAGGGCATCCCCCGACCTATCATTGCACGTCTAAGTCACAACCAACTGACTTCATTATTTAACTTTTTGTTCATTCACCCTTTCCTCATTTCAATTTTCACCTTTACAATAATTCTTTAATTAAAGCTTCGGGACTAGAATATTAAATAGATTTGAAGCCACACACGCGAATAAATGGCGTTGAATAATTTAAATGACATGAAATTCAAAGGATAGAGTGAAATTAAATTGATGGATAAATGGAGTGTACGTGAGCACCCTAGGCTTAAGGGCTTTCTATTTAATACTTAAACTTATACTCAAAAGATCTAACTCGAGCGGTTGGCCCGTACGACACATAACTTAGCTTATTCTTATCCAAAAAGATTCTCGTTCATACCGGCACCTCAAACACATCTTAAAATATTCCTAGGATCAGTGGTCATCCTTTAATGACGGCCCGAACAACCCGAGCGATTTAAATTCCCGGACAGCCCATAGATGATATAAATATCTGCTCACGACACCCTAACTTAAAGCGCACCCAACTTATTCGATTCTCATCCGAAATAAGCTCAATTTGCACCGAAACGACCCTAACATCACTTAAAATCATAAAATTAAGGGTAGACTCTACCCAGACCTCACTAAGGATCCATTCAGACCTGGTTTCTAGAGGCAAATCACGTAGTCTAAAAATTCTGTTTTGATACACTTGTTCTTGAGATAGTCACTTGCCCAGTGCTAGCTTTATCCAAATGTTTAATCTTATACGACTAGTTGACACCCTCAAACACTACGATCCCACATCCCATCCAAAATCCTATAAGACCTGCCCCTAACACCCATATAACAAACTCCCAAGATCACATTCTCATCCAAGAAACCCACCTTGGGCAGCCCTTAACCCCTCCATCCATTTATTCAAGATTTGATTTCAAACGCCCAACATTCAAGTCATATTGCAAAATTTCAAAACATAGGTATAAAAAGTCTTGCACAATACCATATGAGACTTAAAATCAATCAATCACACATAAGAAAGGGTCGAATACTCCATGTATAATCTGACTTTTTCTTTTAATTTATGCAAACCCCATTAAAATGCAAGGAATCGACCAAACATGTTTGAAATACAAGCTAGCGACTACATCTACACAAAAAGAATCACCTCCTCCATAGAACCTGCTGGAAACCGATACATACACACACATTTTATCATGAAAAAGCTAGAAAATTCGAGTTAAGGAGGAAGGACCCAAAAATCATATACTCTATGCTTGAGTTTTAAACTAGAATGAAAAGGTCTTGCCTCAAACTTGCAACCAAAGAAGAATAGAGGGGCGGCTGGGCGCACAACTCACGGCTAGCAGCTGGAAACACCTCCCAAGGTGTCCTCCATAGCGGCATCACGGTGACAGTTGGCTGGGAATGGCGGCCGGCGGCGGTCTGAAGAAGAAAAGGGGCGGCTGATGGGTTAAGTTGAGAGGAGGGGGAGATGGCATGGGAAATGGGGGAGGAGAATGAGAGTGGCGGCTAGTGTGGGTTAGAAATGCTAGGGTTTAATTGTATCGTGTAGTATTTTAATTGTATGTATGTATAGGTGTGGGTATGTGAGTGTGGAACATGCACAAAAGTGCTACTCTACTAATAAAAGTGCTAGTTTAGGTATTACAACTTTAGATTGTAGGATTTCCCTCATTTCAAATTTCTAAGTCTAGAATCATTAAATTTAAATGTCAATAAGGATATTTCACTTGTCCGGGTACAAAAAGGCTAATTTAGGAAATTTAGAGAATTATGCGCGAAAATGTGCTTACGCGATTTTCTTTACTCGAAAATTTAAAATAAAAATTTTCCTTGTATTTTCTTCATCTCTTAAGAATTTTAGACCATAAAAATTTAGAATAAGATATTTTCCTATCGTGTCCACCTTTACCGCGTGCCGGAGCCGAATGTCACAAATTTCAAGTATCTCAAGTAAATAAATTTAAATATTTGAGCAATTAAATTCTAAGGAAATTTTAAGGCATTTAAATCATCATGAATTTAGGAATTTAAATATCGTGGCTAAATTATACATGGAATTTAAATTATGAACATCGGCATCACAAAAACAAATAAACATTTGAAGGAATTTAAACACTAACTTAGAAATTAAAATCAATACTTTACTTATTTTGATGTCAAAATGTTTAATAAAATATTTAAATAATAAACATAGCGATTAAAACAATTTAAATAAACTAAATGATTGTTTAAAAGTCATTTAAATAAAATACACAAGTGGAGTAAAACCTTTAAAACGACTTGGACGTTTAAAAGTATTTAATAAATAAGGTAGAAATTTAAAATGATTTAAAATAACTAATCGATAAACTTAATTTGTTTAAAATAAATAAGTTGGACAATAAATATTTAAATAAATAAGCTAAACAGTTAAAACCATTTAAATAATTTTCCAATAAACTCAAGTCATTTAAAATAAATAAGCGGAATAGTTATGATCATTTAAATGAATAAACTAAATAATTAAAATCATTTAATTAAGCTAACTTAAACATTTCAATAGAAGTTTGTTGCCCACAAAATTTCTAAAATCCTCAATCGCCTCGCAGGACTTGATCACGTGGTTGGTTGAGGGAGTTTGGACAGAGGGTTCGGACGCTCCGATTAGGATCGGAGGCTCCGAACGTGTGATCGGACGGTCCGATCGTTGTCTATATAAGGGGCTGCCGAGATCATTTCTCAGTGCACCATTTCTTCTTCTCTTCTTCTTCTTCTTCTTCTTCTTCTTGTTCTTCTTCTTCTTGTAGTCTTTTAGCTTTTTAGGGACTTTCTAGGCATCCTATTGTCAAGCCGAAAGTGGCCAGGCGCTACGGGGCTAGTAACAGAGCTATGTCCAAGTTTTGGGACTGTCACCATCAATGGGATGACGACAGACAAAGGTAATAGCTTTTGCTTCCTAAAAATATTTAAGAGTATGCAATACCTTAGTTAAGGCTTTTAGAGCTTAAATAATGATGCATGGGTATTTGCATTGTAGAACTGATGATAGGCTTGGAATCTAGAGTGGGACTGCTAGGACTGCCTTTAGTGAGGTACGCAAGTACTGACCGAGATATCCCGCGTGATATATGATGTATGTGTTGCATATGTATGTGTTATGTGTTTACCATGTTTTTACTGCTTAAGCACATGCATGTCTTTAAACTAGACTACATCTCATGAGAGGTGGGTCATTAACTGTTTCCATAGGGAGAATATATCTCATTTTGGACTCGAGTCTGGTATTGACAGTTTTCATATGAGACTTGTATCCTGTTTTGGATTCGGGTCAGGTTTGTGGAGGCTTAGCCCCTAGTTTTGCTATCACTTAGAGCGACCACGACGGTGGAGTAGACGCTATTGTTGATGGGTGATTCTACGAGTGCCCCGCGGACTAGCTATCCAGCACGGCGCTGTATATTCATGGCGCCCCTAAGTAGACTGATTTACCCTTGTTTAAAAGTCACTTATGTGCTGCATATATTTTATATATCATTGCTTTCGTATTGAGCGTAATCGCTCACGTCCAGTATTTTCTTTATGTTTGGACACCCCATTCGACAGGGCAGGTAGTGCGCCCAGTAGCTTGGAGTGGCTAGCGACCAATGAAGACAACAGATTTAGTTGTAGGTTTTATTTGCCGTTAGGATTAATTATTCGATTGAGTTGTATAATCAAAATTGTTTAGTCGGTTGTATTCTGCCGACCAACTTTTATTTAAGACTTCCGCAACAAATTAATGTATTTATTTTATTTGCATGCTTAATTATGCTATAACTCTGATTAGGTAGTGAATCCTAGTTGGATCGCTACAGGAACAAGTGGCATTCTTGGGTCATATAATTTCAAGGAATGGAGTTTCTATGGAACCAAGTAAAACAAAAGATGTTAATAATTGGCCTAGACCAACCAATGTTTCAGAGGTACGTAGTTTTCTTGGTTCAGATGGTTATTATCGTCGATTCATAGCTGGTTTTTCGAAGATATCATTGCCACTGACCACTTTTACAAGGAAAGATGTGAAATTTGTGTGGAATGAGTCATGTGATCAAAGTTACCAAGAACTAAAGGTGAAATTAAAGTCAGCACCTGTTCTTGCAATTACAGAAGGAACCAGAGGATTTTTAGTATAAAATGATGCTTCTAAACATGGAATGGGTGTAGTTTTGATGGAAAATGGAAAGGTTATCGCCTATGCCTCATGACAGCTGAAAGAGTATGAAAATAATTACCCAATACATGATCTTGAATTGGTTGATGTTGTGTTTGCATTAAAAATTTGGAGGCATTATTTATACGGTGAAAAATGCGAGATTTACACAGACCACAATAGCCTCAAATACTTTTTCACATAGAAAGAGCTGAATATGAGACAAGGGAGATGGTTGGAACTTGTGAAAGATTATGATTGGATAATCAATTACCATCCAGGGAAATCAAATGTGGTTGCAGATGCATTGAGTCGAAAGTCAAGTTCTATGGCCAGTTTAGGGGTACAAGAGCAGGTATTAAAAGACTTGCATAATTTACAAAATGAGATTGTGCCTAAAAGTGCTCGAGTAAATCTTTCTGCCTTAATGATACAACCTACATTAGAAGAAAGGATTTAAGCAAATCAAAGTTCAGATGAAGAGTTGAATAAAATAAGACAAAGGGAACTTGAGAAATGAGGTTCTGATTTTGAGTATAATGTCGAATGAATATTGATGTATCGAGGTAGAGTGTGTATGCAAAAATAGGAAAACATTAGGAGGGATGTATTTCTTGATGCTCATGCTACACCTTATTCAATCCATCCAGGAGGCACCAAAATATATAAGGATTTGAAACAATATCTCTGGTGTCCAGTAATGAAATTGGAGGTAGCTCAATTTGTAAAAAAATGTTTGATGTTCCAACAGGTAAAGACTGAACATCAAAGACCAACAAGATTGTTGAAGCCATTAGCTATTCCTTAATGGAAATGGGAACACATAACGATGAATTTTGTTGTTGGTCATCCCAAGGCTTTGAGAGGGTATAATTCTATTTGGGTTATTGTGGACTTTTTAACCAAATCAGCTCATTTCCTTCCAATGAAGTCCACATATAATATGAACCAAAATGCAGAGGATTACATAAAGGAAATTGTCAGATTACATGTAATAAAGAACTCTTTTATGGTTTGTCTGCTTTATTCCTCAAGTTTGAATTTCGAGGAAAAAATTTCTTAAGCGGGGAGAATGTAGTGACCTGTACCCAAAATGAGTAATTAACTTGGTAACGTAATTAAATTGGGTAAAACTTGATTAAGGGATTTTAAATGGGTCTAAAGAGTTCAAAAATGGATCCAAAACAATCAAAATTGTTTAGAGGGTCCCTAGTATTAGGTGGGATCGGAAGGTCCGAACTAGGATCGGATCATCCAATCTGTGTGCAAGTTCGGAAGGTAATTTTGTGATCGGAACTAGGGAGATTGGAATGTACGATTCAATATCGAAGCTTCCGATCTGCTCAATCCAGCTGTCCATGATGAGGTCAGCATGATGATGTCATGGGTGGCATCGGGAATGGAGTTCGGAGCTTCCACAAGGTGATCAGAGCTTTCGAACAGTAGTCGAAGACACTTGTCGGAGAACCATTGCACGTGGCACGCATGCAGAGATAGAAGCCACCAATAAGGGATCGGAGCTTCTGATCAGGTGGATCGGAGCTTCCAAAGAGGCGATCGGAGCTTCCGATCGAGGTCCATAAATATGAGGTCCGAAAGCTCATTTCCTTGCACCTCTTCCACCTCTCTTCCCTTGTTTCCTAATCCCTTTAGGCGGTTCTTCCCGAGAGTTGGCGAGGCATTCCGAGAGTCGTAGCGGAGCTGTGTCTAGGAGTTGGAACTTCGAGAGCAAAGGGCTGACGACGGACGCAGGTATAACTTTGGATGTCTAAAAATATTAGGGATTATGTTGGCCAGCTCAATGGTACCAGGAATCAGCAAGAATATGTACTTAAGCCTAGTGGTACATGTTTGATTCCTAGGGAGGGCATGAAACTACCCTTTCCAGGTGGGGAGAAGGCCCATAAGTTAGAATATGGCTGGGCCAGCAGAGAGAGGCCCAGTCCAGTACAAAAAAGGACGCCCTTTTTTGTAATGGTCCGAGTGCGTCCCATATCTCTCGGGGGCCCGCAACCATTTTTGCTACTCATGGCCTTCTTCCCACCTGGCTAGGGGAGTTTTTGCCCTCCCCAGGGATCAAATCTTGTACCTCCAGGCTTAAGTACAAAGTTTTCTGAACCCTGGTACCATTGAGGCTCAATGGTACCAGGGATCAGAAAACTTTGTACTTAAGCCTTGAGGTACAAGGTTCGATCCCTGGGGAGGGCAAAAACTCCCCTAGCCAGGTGGAGAGAAGGCCATGAGTAGCAAAAATGGTTGTGGGCCCCCAAGAAAGATGGGACGCACCCGGACCATTACATATGTAATAGTTTAGTTAAGGCTTTTAGATCATTATAAGTGATATAGCGACTATATGATTCTAGGCTTGGACAAGAGAGCAGGACTTGCTAGGTTGCTCTTATTACTGAGATTGAGGTACGTAAATACTGACTGAGATAGCCGAAATTATATATATACTTCTATGTTGCATTGTATGTGCCATGTTTTACTGTTTTACTATTTTAGCACATGCATGATTATTCTAGACTGCATCTCATTAGAGTTGGGTCATGTGAGGGGAGGCTCAGCCTCGTATTGTTTTGTCTATCACTGGAAGGCGCCACGACGGCGAAGACTGATGCTACAATTATAGGGAGAGTATGTGGATATACCCCGCGGAGTAGCACTCCAGCCGGTACTACATATTCGATTGGCGCCCCTGAGCAGACTGAGTTTTTCTGGGTTTTAAGTCATTATTGCATCATATTTGTTTATATATCATTACTTTCGTATTGAGCTTAGTTGCTCACGTCCAGTAGTTTTTTATTTTTTGGACACCCTATTTGACGGGGTAGGTCTCAGATTGGGCGGCGTCAGAGGTTCACAATAGGGCGGAGACCAGGATTTGGGGCCTGTGATTTTCCTTTAGTTGTTAGGATTTTATACACTGTTCGATTTTGTTGTATTATACAGTGTTTATTTATGGGAATTTTTATCGGTTGTAATCTACCGACTGTATTTGGATTTAGATTCTTTACCTTTCCGCTGTTAAAAATATGATTATATTTTTCTTAAGTTAAATTCATGCTTAATTAGCTTTTGATTAGTAGCGGATCCGAGTTGGGTCGCTACATTTATTGGTATCAGAGCATGCATGAAATATTATTGGGATTTAGGTTTGGCTCTTTGGGTTCTTAATGTACCATTATCCTTTCAGATAGCTGATAGAGACTTCGAGAGTCAGGGTAGTGTTGGACGTTGGGGTGACGAGGATCCACCTAGACGTCAGCAAGCACATCACCATCGTAGAGAGGGTAAACGACGATTCGAGCTGCATAAGTTCGTTCAGATTGGGCCTAAGACATTGGTGGGAGGCGAGACTCCTGAGTCTGCAAAGGATTGGCTTGAGCGGATGGAGCACTGTTTTCATGCTTTTGATTGTTCGGAGGAGCAGAAGATGGAGGCTGCTACTTTCTTATTGGAGGGCCAAGCTCGTAAGTGGTTGAGATCCACATCTGCTCAGACTCTTTAGGAGCAAGGTTTTGTTGCGTGGGCTGATTTCTGCAGGTTGTTTCTGTGGGGACCTCGGGTTGCTAATCTCATCTTAGGGCAATTAACGATTAATTAATAATTAATCATACATAAAAAAAATACTCAAACCAAGACATTTTTTTTTAAAGTTGAGAAGATCCGATCGATCGGTAAGATTTCACCGATCGATCGGGAAGAATTTCTGCCAAGTTCTGCGTTTGAAAATTTTTAGCCCCGATCGATCCGTCGAACATCACCGATCGATCTTGAAACTTTCGCCAAGTTTCTGTACAGCATTATTTATGCCCCGATCGATCCATAAGACTACACCGATCGATCGGGAAGAAATCTGCTCGAAAATTCAGAACATCTGTTGTGCTGTCAAGTTGAAGAATCCAATCCAAAATCATCCAAAAACCAACTCAAATCATGGTTTAACAAATTTGGAACATGCATATATACATAAACCAAGTCTCATGCAAAAATCCATGTGTTTATTACATTAAACGGATAATTAAAAAGACATTAAACTACAAATTACACAAAGTTTCATAAGTGTACTTCAAACCATAATCTTTCTAACAAGTTTGATGCTAATCAGACTATCATACTTCAACTAAAACCCGAGTCCACAATTGCTAAATCTCTCTCCCGAGTTGTCAATGTTGTCTTTGACTAGCTCTTGCCCCCTCTGTTATCATGTACACATACACAACAAGACAACAGCCGGATAAAATCCGGTGAGAATACAATCTCAGTATAATCAACATATATATGCATTAACATAAATCATATCAACTCTAAAAATATCATCTCGAGAATAGAGTAATAAAACGCATATATATATATATATACAGAATTGATTCATATCACGTCAATGTCATCAAGATTCGTATCCGATCTTGACATGGATATTCATCTATCGTAGTCATCTGACTCGAAAATAAGGTTCATCAAACCTTGGCAAGAATCAATTCATATAACATATCATCTCATATCAAATAAAGATCCACTACCTGTGATGGATCGACAACATCAATTATAAAACGATAAACAATAACCAAGTATGTGATTTTAGCGGGACAACTCAAGAAGCTTCATTCTTGAGTTTCAAATCCCTGACTTGCGATGTCGTCTTATACCTTCTGGTTTTCTCAGTTTTGATCGCTTCAAATCTGAAACATAACATCAAAACATTCATATCAATCTTCCTTCAATTCTATCATTCTAAAATCTGTTCAAAATAATCATTAGATCTTCAACCAAATGACTTCAAACCTTGATCGCTTCTTCTTCAGTTCGAATAAAATGTTCTCGAGTTGTTAGCCTTCAATACTACTCTGAAATTTAAGAATACAAATGCTACAACATCAACAACATCTCAAAGAACATCTCAGCTCAATAATAGGCTATCAAAACGGTCTCAAAACATGAATCTACGGTGTAGCGATTGAAAATCGGTAACCGACATAATATCAAAATCAAAATCAATCTCATATATATATCAAACCAGCAAAAACATCATCATAATCTTCATACCAGCAGCTATAGACATTGAATACAAGCTGGAAATCATGATTAAGTACAAATAACATGAACTCTTTGATCCTGTTTCGATATCGGAATGTATAAACGTTCAAGAACATGCACAAGGCATAAAAAATCTGATCTTTGCAATATTTCAATCTTCAAAACATGTCGAAATAAATTGAAACTTACACCAAATCGAAGTCCTTGTCGCAAGGATTCTAGAACTATTTTCGGAATCAAAATCAGACAATCGGATCCAAAGATACGAGGTTTTGAAAATCGGAAATCAAAAGAAAAACGAAGATCTCGGCTTCCTCTATTCACTTTTCTGAATTCAATATTTGGAATACACGTAACATGATGAATAATCAATCATAATCTGATAAGTTCAAGTAATATTGCAATTTAGTCCCTAAAAACTTCATAAATTTCAATTTATTCCTTGGTCCTCTTTTTAATTCAATTTCAATCCTAAATAATTTAAGAATATTAGAATTTAAATCGAAACTCTAAATATTCCCAAATTAAATATACTCGGATTAAAATTAAATAATCTCGAATTAAATTAAATAATCCCGGGCCTTACATTTCTCCCCCACTAAGACATGAGTTCGTCCTCGAATTCATAAGCAGTCTAGATATGCAGTCTGTATACACATAAGAATAAAGAATAACAAAAAACTAAATAAGAACTCACATCAGTGGAATAGATAGGGAAATCTCTGCCTCATGTCTTCTTCGACTTCCCATGTAGCCTCTTCAACTCCGTGCCGACTTCATTGAATCTTCACCAATGGAATGGTCTTTGTTCGGAGTTGCTTTTCTTTCCTATAAAGTATCTGAATAGGCTTTTCAAAGTAACTAAGAGTTTCATCTAATTCATCTTCATCCGGTTGCAAGATATGATATTCATCAGGTTGATATTTTCGAAGCATCGAGACATGAAATACATCGTGGATACTAGATAAAGATGTAGGAAGAGCGAGTCGATAAGCAAGATTGCTTATCCTCTCGAGTATCTCATACAGACCAATAAATCATGGAGATAACTTTCCTTGCTTGCCAAATAGGACTATGCCCCTGAACGGTAAAATTTTCAAGAACACTCTATCTCCTTGTTCAAAACATAACGACCATCGTCGAATATTCGCGTATCTGGATTGTCAATGTTGTGCTGTTCTCATTCTCTGCTGAATCCACTTTACCTTCTCAGTCATCTGTCTGATCATATCTGTTCCTAATTCAGGTACCTCTGATACGTCATCTCAATACAGTGGTGATCGACACTTCTTTCCATACAGTGCTTTGAATGGAGCCATCTCTATACTCGTTTGATAACTGTTGTTGTATGAAAACTCCACAAGTGGTATTGAATCTTGCCATGTAGTACAAAAATCCAGTACTACAGCTTGAAGCATATCCTCAAGATTCTGAATAGTTCGTTCAGATTGTCCATCAGTTTGAGGATGATAAGCGGTACTCAAATGTAAACGCGTACCTAGAGCTTGTTGTAGGCTATGCCAAAAGTGCGAAGTGAATCTCGAATCTCGATCAGATACTATCGACTTTGGCACATCATGTAATCGTACCACTGCTCGAACATATAAATCTGCCATCTGATCATGACGATAAGTCATTCGATATGGAATAAAACACGCAGATTTCGTCAACCTGTCAATGATCACCCAAATAGCATCACATCCTCGGGATGATCGTGGAAATTTCGTCACAAAATCCATGAAAATGTGGTTTCATTTCCATTCAGGAATAGACAAACTCTGCAATAAGCCACCTGGTTTCTTCCTCTCAGCCTTCACCTGTTGGCAATTTAGGCATTTTGATACAAATTCAGTCACATCAGACTTCATTTGTTTCCACCAGTGTTGATTTTTCAAATCATTGTACATTTTTCTGCCTCCAGGATGTACACTGAATCGACTACAATGGGCTTCTTTCAAGATATTCTGTCTCAAATAGGAAAGATCGGGAACAACAATTCAGTTATTCACATATAATACATCATCAGTACTAACCTTATATTCAGATTGATGTCCAGATCTTATCATTTCAATCGACTTCTGAACACTTAAGTTTGATTTCTGTGCTTCTTTGATTCGAATCAACAATTCAGGCTCAGCGTTGATAGCACAAACTCTCATCGATCTTCTATCTGTCTCAAATATTAATCCAGAAATACAGCAATCTTCAATCAAATGAGATACACCTATAGTAGACAAGGATAAAGCACATACCTTCCTACTTAGGGCATCTGCTGCTGCATTTGACTTTCCTGGATAATATTTGATTTTACAATCAAAGTCTTTCAATAAATCAAGCCATCTTATTTGTCGCATGTTCAGTTCAGATTGTGAAAAAAGATACTTCAAAATCTTATGATCAGAAAATATTTCGAACTTCTCACCGTACAGATAATGTCGCCAGATTTTCAATGCAAAGACGATAGCTTCTAATTCAAGATCATGAATTGGATATCTGAATTCATGTGGCTTCAGTTGTTGTGAGGCATAAGCAACAACATGTCCTCTCTGCATCAGAACACATCCCAAACCTCTGTGAAAAGCATCACAATAAACAACAAAATCACCAGTACCTGAAGGGATTGTCAAGACTGGTGCTGTAGTCAATCTTTTCTTCAGCTCAAGAAAACTGACTTCACAAGCTTCAGACCAAAAAAATGGTGCATTCTTCTGCGTAAGTTGAGTAATAGTCTTTGCAATATACGAGAAATCTTTGATAAAGCGACGGTAATAACATGCTAAGCCCATAAAACTTTGAATTTCTGGCACAGATGTCGGTCTCTGCCAACTGATCACTGCTTCAAATTTCCTTGGATCAACTGAAATACCATCTCCTGAAATAATATGACCAAGAAAAACAACTTTCTGCAACAAAAATTCACATTTTGACAACTTGGCATACAATTTTTCTTCTCGTAGAGTTCTCAATAGAGTTCTGAGATGGTTGGAATGATCACACAAATTCTTAGAGTAAATCAAAATATCATCGATAAAGATAATCACAAAGTCATCTAGATATTTTTGAAATACTCTATTCATCAATCCCATAAATACTGCTGGTGCATTCGTTAGACCAAAAGGCATGAATATAAACTCATAATGAACATACCTCGTTCGAAAAGAAGTCTTAGGGATATCTTCATCTCTCACCCTCAATTGATGATAGCCTGATCTCAAATAAATCTTCGAATATACTGACGAACCCTGCAATTGATCAAATAAATCATCTATACGAGGTAAAGGATATCGATTCTTTACCGTTGCTTTATTCAATTGCCGATAGTCAATACATAATCTCATTGATCCATCCTTCTTTCTGACAAACAAAACCGGAGCGCCCCAAGGAGAAACACTCGGTCTGATGTAACCCTTGGCTAAAAGATCATCAAGTTGTTCTTTCAGTTCTTTCAATTCAATTGGTGTCATACGGTAAGGTGCTTTCGATATCGGTTGTTTACCTGGCATCAATTCTATACTGAAGTCTACCTCTCAGAACAGAGGCAATCCCGGAATCTCGTCAGGAAATACATCAGCGAATTCACTAGCCACTTTCAAATAAGCCAATTTTGGGCTAGCTTTCAATACATCAACTACATAAATAAGGAATCCTTCCGCTCCTTTCTGCAATAAATCAGTCATAGAAAGAACAGATACTAAAGGAATTATGGCTCGTGATCCCTTACCATAAAATTTCCACTAATCAGCAATACCAGGTTTGAGTCTTACAATCTTCTGAAAACAGTCCACTGTAGCTCTGTACTTGTTCAACATATCGATACCGATAATACAATCAAAGTCAGATAAACCAAGAACAATATAGTCTAGCTCAGTCTCATGACCCTCAAACTGCAATGTACAATTTCTTACAGACTTCACTGATATAATACCTCTTCCCAAAGGTGATGAAATAGACACTACAGTAGCTAAGGGTTCAACAGGCAATTTATGTAATACAACAAATTGCTCAGAAATAAATGTGTGTGATGCACCAGTATCAACTAACACATAAGCTGGGTAACCATAAATAGAGCAGTTACCTGCAATAACATCATCTGGTGCAGCTTTTGCTTGCTCCTCAGTCAGTGCAAACACTCGAGCTTGTGGTCTCTGCTGCTGGCTCCCATCTTGACTTTATCTATCACAGCTCTGTGATGATGGCTGAGGTTGGAATGAATGCACTGAGGATTCTTGCCTCTCTGGCTATGTCACTGTTCGAGATCCACTTGCACCCTGAGTACTTCCTGAAGCTCGCTGTAGGCATACTCTTGCAAAATGACCCAGTTGTTGGCAAATGTGACAGCTGCCAAACAATCCTATGTACTGCTCATTGGTGTGATGTCCTCCACATTTGGAACAGTAGACATCAGAAGTACCGGATTTTTGTCCACCTCTAAACTGTCTGGATCCACTCGAACTAGAAGAGCTACTACCTGTGAAAGAGTGGGTGCCCGGTGAGCCAACTTGTGGCTAAGGGCTTTGATGACTCTTTGTATAAACAATCTTTTGTTTAATATTATTTACACTTTTATTAATGGCAATGACTTTATCTTTCTTCATATTGTTATATTGTGATATACTATTGTTGTTTTGATAAAGACCTTGAGTATACTATAGTGTATGTAAGATGTGGTAGAACATGGAGATGTCTATCATGAAACACATCTTATAGTCACTGTATATTCTAAACTGTTCCTAGTCGATTGAGCCGTCCGATAATAAGGATAAGGATCGCTCGAGTTTGAGACTAGCATTTGCAATGCGGAGTACCACGTTTCATTGGTAAGGAACATAGAGATGTTCGAAGCATGCAAATGGATATTCATATGATGAATGATCGAACTACCCTATCCGGACTTTCCAAGTGGTTATCACTTATCGAGTGGATATAGTCCACGGTTTTGGTTGTACACCATTAGTCCTTACTACTTGAAACATCATTGAGACTCTATATGCTAGTACTGTGCTTTGACTCGTTTACCGACTCTATTGGGGTCATCAGGTGTCGGGATTGGGTACAGTTATAACACATATAGGAGTCGATGCTTTGTTGTCAAGGATTTACCACATACTTGCGAGTGTGGATATCCTATGCGATCTGAGGAGATATTAGTGTGACGAATCTCTGCCAGAGTACATGATGTGATTTAATAAATGGTTTCTTAGTACCACATGCGATGTCACTATTTGATCTTCAAGATGTATTGCATAGTTATCGAATCTCGAGCGACTCTCGATATACCAATGGTTGTTGATTCGATCGGGATATATGGATGAAGGGACCGTACTGTACGCTAACCAAAATCTATTGGTTCTTGCAGGCACTATCAGTGATACCTAGGGAATCATGGGGCGATGTTGCTAGGCGCTCATACCATGATTCGATGGGCAAGTCGGAAATTGTTGTTTCGAGTCACAAGGAGTTGTGAGCCCACGGCTAGCTGTATCCCTGAACCATTGAGGGTCACACAGAGTAATGGATTTTTAATCCCCGTTGAGATAGTTAAATTTAAAGAGTTAAATTTAATGAACAAAGAAGTTGGACTTCTTAATTATGAGTAGAGGAGTAAGATTTCCTAAAATAACATAGGGATGGACATTTTTGGAAACCACTGAATTCGGATTCAAAAAAATTTATCTTGACTTTAAAAGGTGCAGAAATGGTTTCTGTGCACATTGGTGAAATCGGTTTATCAATCGGAGTCGCGATGAATTTTATATTAATTTTTGAACATGCGGGCTTTGCTTGTCGGGCTTGAACTTATGACTAATGGGCCCTAAGCTGTTAGTGGCCTACATTATAAATAAGTTATTGCAGTACAGAAATTACACACAACAGGCATAATTTTTGAAATTAACTAGGGTTTTGAAACCTAGTGGCCGCCGCCCCCCTCTCCCCTCTCTGCTCGAAAAACCCAGCCTGTGAATTTTGAATTTGCAGTCTGGTTTAACGGATCAAATTCGTTAATCTCTTCGTAGAAACGTCTGATAGATTTTCTAGTGCAATCTATCAGAGGGATTAAATATCTGTTTGTGGACCTGATTGAAGAACAGTTCGTCCATCAGTTCTAGGGATATACAACAAGAGCAGAGTAATCTGTTGGTGTCCAAAATCTCGATTCGATATTAAAGGTAAAAATTTATAATCGTTATTTAATTTTTACACACACAATTTAATCGTAAGGTTGATACCCATTATGGAATCGTTCCATATAAAATTTTTAAACTTCCGCTGCACCGGGTATCAATCCTAATTGATCTGATCGCCTCGTTCCACAACAGTGGTATCAAGAGCCAGGTTGCTCAGATCAAGCGATTAAATTAATCGATTGTACAAAAATTTTTTAAGCCTCGGTTTTTGAAACAAAATAAATACTTAAAAATAAAATATTTTTTTTTTCGGGCAAAAACCCGGGCAGCGATTGGATCGCTGCCCGGGGCAAGGGCAGGGGCAGCGCACGGCGCTGCCCGGCCCGAGCCCTATGGGGCGCGGGCAGCTCGGGAATGTCCCGTGCGGCCCGCGGAAAAATTAATTTTTTAATTTTTAAATTAAATTTTAATATGTTAAAATTCTATTTTTGGTCCGATCGAAAATTGTTTTGATTGGTCCACGAGGCGTCGGATCGAATTGTTCGAGTCCGAAAATTTTAAAATTGATTTTTGGATAAATTTTAATTTTTGGAAAATTTAAATATTTTATCCGTTAAATTGAATTTTGAAATTAATTATTTTTGGTACAATTGATGATAAGATATGATCTTATGGATATATTGAGTAAAATATGATTTTATGTATAAAATTGGATTTTATAGATAAAATATGATTTTATTTGATAAAAAGATAAAATATGATTTTGTATATAAAATAAGATTTTATGTATGAAATATGATTTTATCCTTTTAAATTTAAATTGCCATTGCATGTTATCCAATAAATTAATTTTGAATTAAATGTTATTGGATAAGGATGATCGATTGCCATGACCAATTTTGTAGGTGTATGTTAGGAATTTACATTTGTTTTTATTGTTGTTGGATTTATTAATGGGCCTGGTTTATGGCCCAATATGAATGTCATATGTAATAAAAGTGGGCTTGGTTTATGGCCCGTTCCCACCCCTTAAAATGTATCCCCTACTTGTCATTGTTATTTATTGTAAATACATTAGATTTAGTGGGAGATCAAGATTTGAAGATGGAGGTGGGCCCAGCAGACAATAAAGACAGAAAAAATGTAAATTGGAAGCTCAATGTAATAGGATTGCATTGCATACTGCATATTACCTAGGATTGGACTAAGACTCGTGATTGGCAACCACGGGTCGATTAGAAATGGAATCGATCATCCTATATAATATGTGATATTATAGTTGTATGCATGTTTTAGACAAAATTGTGTGAATCCAACAAGCATACAAAACTTTAAAAATGATGAGACAAATTTTCATAATTAAAAATCCCTCATTTTAAATATGATTTAAAATTGATATAAAGATAAATAAAGGAAATTTAAATTTGTTTAAATGTTCCTACCTTCCATCAACGATCAATGTATGAGATGCTACCCGCGGATACGGTCCGGCTCATATTATTGGGGGGGCCCGTTCGTCGGAAAGCTGTACATTGGATCGACACATGTTGTAAGTTGGGTGGAACTCCCATGGGATCGGCTCATATTATTGAGGGATCCACATGGCGACCGTCCATCACAACTTAATATTGATGGGTCATCTTGACATGTCACAATAATCGGCGTCATATTATTGGGCCCTTATTGGACATGAGGTAAAAACGTGGAGGTTGCTTTGGAAGCAATTGGGCTCTACCTTTTGAAAATTATGGTTGGCTGATATTATTCGGGATCATAAGTTTGTCAATTGGACTCCATGTTCTCACTAAGGAAAACAGTTTCCCGTTTTCACTAGAGGGTAGTGAAATCGTTAAAATAGTGGGAGTGAGATTCATAAAATAAATTTCGCCTATTTTATGTCTTAGTAAATTGCTTAAACAATCACTGATATTTGTCTATTTCTTTTCAGTATTTCATAAGATGAATTCGCGTAATCCACTTTTCTCGATCCTCGAACAAAATAAGTTGACTGGCGCAAACTATACGGAATGGTTCCGTAAGTTGAAGATTTGTCTTGACTTCGGAGAAGATGCTCTACGTGTTAGAAAAATCTCCTCCGAAGGAAGCACCAGCTGACGTAAGTCCGGAAGAGTTAGCCAAACTTGATACATGGTGGGACCATGATATCAAGACCAAATGATTATGCAAGCCTCGATGTCTGATGAACTCCAGAGGCGATTTAAGGACACCGTGAATGCTGCTGACATTCACGTACAACTCAAGGAACTTTTTGGGGCTCAATCGAGGGCTGAAAGGTTCGCTACTGTAAAGGAGCTAATGACGTGTCGCATGCGTGAAGGGACTTCGGTCCGTGATCATGGGGTACGAGTGATTTGGCTCATACATAAGTTGGTAACCCTTGATTTGGTGTTGGAGCATGAACTCAACGTGGACTTACTACTTCTGTCTCTTCCTTTTTCGTTTGACGGATTTGTGGTGAATTTCAATATGAACAAGATAGAGGCCTCCCTTGAAGAGATGGTCAATATGCTTGTGACATATGAATCCACATTAAAGAAGGATAAACCGGCTTTCTTGGTGGGCTCCTCTTCTTCTGCTAAGAAGGGGCCAAGTACAAAGGGTAAGAAACGTTCTGCCCCACCCAAGAAAATCGAACCCGAGAAGAAGTACAAGACAAAGGCTTCAAACATGGAAAAATCCAAGGATATTTGCCATTACTGCAAGAAGCCCGGTCATTGGAAGCGTAACTGCAAGGAATATCTAGAGCAGTTGCGAACTGCGAAGGGTATGTTCTATATTGAAATAAATGTTTCACTTAATAATACTTCTTGGGTATTGAATACCGGATGTGGATCTCACATTTGAAATGATTTGCAGGTGATGACAAGAAGTCGCAGGCTTAGAATGAGTGAGACCCAGCTGAGGCTCGGAAATGGTTCCAGAGTTGAAGCTAAAGCCGTGGGAGATGTTTATTTAATTTTGCATAACGGTTTTAAGTTACTTTTAAGAGATGTTTTATTTGTTCCGGATTTGATTAAAAACATTATTTCTGTTTCTATGCTTGATAGAGATGGTTATTCTTGCAATTTTGTGAATGGGATTTGCAATATTTACAAGAATGAATGTTTAATTGGAAATGGACAACTTGAAAACGATCTATACAACTTAAAACTAAAAGACGTTCCAATAAATTATGTTGTAAAACCGGCAACAACAAACAAAAGGAAAATCAATAGCCAAAACCCGGCAAACCTTTGGCACGCTAGGCTAGGTCATATTTCCTCAAGGAGGATGAACAAGCTAGTGGGAGAGGGCATGTTTGATATGTCTGATATTAACTCTCTACCTACTTGTGAATCCTGCCTAAAAGGAAAAATGACTAAATCTCCTTTTCAGGGGAAACCTGAGCGTAGTCAAAATCTGTTGGATTTGATCCATACAGATGTTTGTGGTCCATTTACAGTTGGTACTCAATATGGCCACACCTACTTCATTACCTTTACTGATGATTATTCTAGGTATGGGTATTTATATTTAATGAAGTATAAGTCTGAAGCATTTGAAAAGTTCAAAGAATTCAAGGCTGAAGTAGAAAACAAGCTAGGTAAAAGTATTAAAGCACTTCGATCGGATCGAGGTGGAGAATACTTAAGTACCGAGTTTTTGGACTATCTAAAAGAGAATGGGATTCTCTCTCAGTGGACTCCTCCTATGACACCACAGCTTAATGGTGTATCGGAGCGTCGTAATCGAATTTTGTTGGACATGGTTCGGTCCATGATGAGCTTCACTGAGCTTCCACCTTCGTTTTGGGGCTATGCGCTTGAAACGGCGGTATTGTTGTTGAACAACGTCCACACTAAAGCAGTGGACAAAACACCATACGAGTTATGGAATGACAAAGCTCCTAAGTATTCGTACTTGAGGATTTGGGGATGTCCTGCTTACGTGAAGCGGACAGTGGGAGATAAGTTGGATAGTCGATCCAGCTTATGTTATTTTGTAGGGTATCCGAAGAATTCAATCGGATATTATTTCTATTATCCTTCTGAAACAAAGGTGTTTGTTTCAAGGAATGCCACCTTCTTGGAGAAGGAGTTCTTATTGGATAAGAAAGGCGAGATGATGGAACTCGAAGAAATTCGAGAAGAACCCGAAATACAAAATAACGATCCTACACCTCAGGAACCATTGATAGACACGCCTGTACCTAGAAGATCCGAGAGGACTTCTAGACCTCCTATTCGATATGGTCTTCTTCTTGAAGGGGATCAAGATGAACCCGATGTTGGATGTGATCCAAGAAACTTCAAGGAAGCAATTTCTGATGCGTATTCAAATTTATGGCTTGAAGCTATGCAGTCGAAAATAGATTCGATGCATACAAACCAAGTTTGGTCTTTAGTAGATCCTCCCGATGGAATTGTTCCAATAGGGTGTAGATGGATCTACAAGAGAAAGCTTGGGCCTGATGGTAAGGTATTGACCTACAAGGCGAGATTGGTGGCAAAAGGTTATACTCAAAGACAAGGAGTTGACTATGATGAAACCTTTTCACCAGTTGAAATGTTCAAGTCCATAAGAATCCTTATTGCCATAGCTGCATGGTATGACTATGAGATATGGCAAATGAATGTGAAGACTGCTTTTCTTAATGGAGACATTAAGGAAGAAATCTATATGAAGCAGCCTGAGGGGTACACATCCATGGGAAGCGAGCATAAGGTATGCAAGCTTCAGAGATAAATTTATGGTCTAAAACAAGCATCAAGAAGTTGGAACCAGAAATTTGATGAAACAATAAAAGATTTTGGTTTCATCAAGAATCCGGAGGAACCATTCGTGTACAAGAAAGTAGTTAAGGATGCTGTGACATTCTTAGTACTTTATGTTGATGACATCCTACTCATTGGGAATGATGTAGGGATGTTGCAGTCAACAAAGATATGGTTATCAGGTAGATTCTCGATGAAGGATTTGGGTGAGGCATCCTATATTCTTGGGATACAGATCTATAGAGATAGATCTAAGAGAATGATAGGACTCACTCAATCAACCTACATCGACACCATATTGAAACGGTTTTCAATGGATGGGTCCAAGAGAGGACATCTACCCATGTGTCATGGAGTTTCTCTATCCAAGTCTATGTGTCCCAAGACTGATGAAGAGATAGAGAAAATGACACATGTACCATATGCGTCAGCCATAGGTAGTATCATGTATGGGATGATATCTACCAGACCGGATGTAGCATTTGCTCTGAGTGTCACGAGCAGATATCAAGCTAATCCCGGTCAAATGCATTGGAAAGCTGTGAAGGACATTCTTAAGTACTTACGAAGGACTAAGAATATGTTCATGATTTATGAAGGAAGAGAACTAAAATTGGAAGGCTATACCGACTCTAGCTTCCAAAGTGACGTGGATGACTCGAAGTCAACCTCTGGATTTGTGTTCATGCTCAATGGCGGTGCTGTCTCTTGGAAGAGTTCCAAGCAGGACACCACAACGAATTCCACCACTGAAGCAGAATACATTGCAGCATCAGCTGCTGCTAAAGAGGCCGTTTGGATGAGGAATTTCGTCCAAGAGTTGGGCGTCATTCCTGAAGTTGTTGGTCCAGTCCCGGTGTACTGTGACAACACGGGTGCCGTTGCTCAGGCAAAGGAACCAAGGTCTCATCAAAGATCCAAACACGTACTGAGAAAATACCACATCATCCGGGAGATTGTGGAAAGAGGAGACTTCACTGTCGAAAGAGTGGCCTCTGCAGACAATATCGCTGATCCACTTACTAAGCCCTTGCCAGGACCATTATTTGACAAACATCGCGAAACAATGGGTCTACGTAGTATGACTAGTTGGCTATAGGGCAAGTGGGAGATTGAAAGAGTGGGTGCCCGGTGAGCCAACTTGTGGCTAAGGGCTTTGATGACTCTTTGTATAAACAATCTTTTGTTTAATATTATTTACACTTTTATTAATGGCAATGACTTTATCTTTCTTCATATTGTTATATTGTGAAATACTATTGTTGTTTTGATAAAGACCTTGAATATACTATAGTGTATGTAAGATGTGGTAGAACATGGAGATGTCTATCATGAAACACATCTTATAGTCACTGTATATTCTAAACTGTTCCTAGTCGATTGAGCCGTCCGATAATAAGGATAAGGATCGATCGAGTTTGAGACTAGCATTTGCGATGCGGAGTACCACGTTTCATTGGTAAGGAACATAGAGATGTTCGAAGCATGCAAATGGATATTCATATGATGAATGATCGAACTACCCTATCCGGACTTTCCAAGTGGTTATCACTTATCGAGTGGATATAGTCCGCGGTTTTGGTTGTACACCATTAGTCCTTACTACTTGAAACATCATTGAGACTCTATATGCTAGTACTGTGCTTTGACTCGTTTACCTACTCTATTGGGGTCATCAGGTGTCGGGATTGGGTACAGTTACAACACATATAGGAGTCGATGCTTTGTTGTCAAGGATTCACCACATACTTGCGAGTGTGGATATCCTATGCGATCTGAGGAGATATTAGTGTGACGAATCTCTGGCCAGAGTACATGATGTGATTTAAGAAATGGTTTCTTAGTAGCACATGCGATGTCACTATTTGATCTTCAAGATGTATTGCATAGTTATCGAATCTCGAGCGACTCTCGATATACCAATGGTTGTTGATTCGATCGGGATATTTGGATGAAGGGACCGTACTGTACGCTAACCAAAATCTATTGGTTCTTGTAGGCACTATCAGGGATACCTAGGGAATCATGGGGCGATGTTGCTAGGCGCTCTTACCATGATTCGATGGGCAAGTCAGAAATTATTGTTCCGAGTCACAAGGAGTTGTGAGCCCACGGCTAGCTGTATCCCTGAACCATTGAGGGTCACACAGTGTAATGGATTTTTAATCCCCGTTGAGATAGTTAAATTTAAAGAGTTAAATTTAATGAACGGAGAAGTTGGACTTCTTAATTATGAGTAGAGGAGTAAGATTTCCTAAAATAACATAGGGATGGACATTTTTGGAAACCGCTGAATTCGGATTCAAAAAAATTTATCTTGACATTAAAAGGGGCAGAAATGGTTTCTGTGCACATTGGTGAAATCGGTTTATCAATCGGAGTCGCGATGAATTTTATATTAATTTCTGAACATGCGGGCTTTGCTTGTCGGGCTTGAACTTATGACTAATGGGCCCTAAGCTGTTAGTGGCCTACATTATAAATAAGTTATTGCAGTACAGAAATTACACACAACAGGCATAATTTTCGAAATTAACTAGGGTTTTGAAACCTAGTGGCCGCCGCCCCCCTCTCCCCTCTCTGCTCAAAAAACCCAGCCTGTGAATTTTGAATTTGCAGTCTGGTTTAACGGATCAAATTCGTTAATCTCTTCGTAGAAACTTCTGATAGATTTTCTAGTGCAATCTATCAGAGGGATTAAATATCCGTTCGTGGACCTGATTGAAGAACAGTTCGTCCATCAGTTCCAGGGATATACAACAAGAGCAGAGTAATCTGTTGGTGTCCAAAATCTCGATTCGAGATTAAAGGTAAAAATTTATAATCGTTATTTAATTTTTACACACACAATTTAATCGTAAGGTTGATACCCATTATAGAATCGTTCCATATAAAATTTTTAAACTTCCGCTGCACCGGGTATCAATCCTAATTGATCTGATCGCCGCGTTCCACAACAGTGTAATCAAGAGCCAGGTTGCTCAGATCAAGCGATTAAATTAATCGATTGTACAAAAATTTTTTTAAGCCTCGGTTTTTGAAACAAAATAAATACTTAAAAATAAAATAATTTTGTTTTTTTCGTGCAAAAACCCGGGCAGCGATTGGATTGCTGCCCGGGGCAGGGGCAGCGATGTGATCGCTGCCCAGGGCAGCGATCTTCGCTGCCCTAGGGGCAGCCGGGCTGCCCGGCCCGAGCCCTATGGGGCGCGGGCAGCCCGGGAATGTCCCGCGCGGCCCGCGGAAAAATTAATTTTTTAATTTTTAAATTAAATTTTAATAGGTTAAAATTCTATTTTTGGTCCGATCGAAAATTGTTTTTGATTGGTCCACGAGGCGTCGGATCGAATTGTTCGAATCCGAAAATTTTAAAATTGATTTTTGGATAAATTTAAATTTTTGGAAAATTTAAATATTTTATCCGTTAAATTGAATTTTGAAATTAATTATTTTTGGTACAATTTATGATAAGAAATTGATCTTATGGATATATTGAGTAAAATATGATTTTATGTATAAAATTGGATTTTATAGATAAAATATGATTTTATTTGATAAAAAGATAAAATATGATTTTGTATATAAAATAAGATTTTATGTATGAAATATGATTTTATCCTTTTAAATTTAAATTGCCATTGCATGTTATCCAATAAATTAATTTTGAATTAAATGTTATTGGATAAGGATGATCGATTGCCATGACCAATTTTGTAGGTGTATGTTAGGAATTTACATTTGTTTTTATTGTTGTTGGATTTATTAATGGGCCTGGTTTATGGCCCAATATGAATGTCATATGTAATAAAAGTGGGCTTGGTTTATGGCCCGTTCCCACCCCTTAAAATGTATCCCCTACTTGTCATTGTTATTTATTGTAAATACATTAGATTTAGTGGGAGATCAAGATTTGAAGATGGAGGTGGGCCCAGCAGACAATAAAGACAGAAAAAATGTAAATTGGAAGCTCAATGTAATAGGATTGCATTGCATACTGCATATTACCTAGGATTGGACTAAGACTCGTGATTGGCAACCACGGGTCGATTAGAAATGGAATCGATCATCCTATATAATATGTGATATTATAGTTGTATGCATGTTTTAGACAAAATTGTGTGAATCCGACAAACATACAAAACTTTAAAAATGATGAGACAAATTTTCATAATTAAAAATCCCTCATTTTAAATATGATTTAAAATTGATATCAAGATAAATAAAAGAAATTTAAATTTGTTTAAATGTTCCTACCTTCCATCAACGATCAATGTATGAGATGCTACCCGCGGATACGGTCCGGCTCATATTATTGGGAGGGCCCGTTCGTCGGAAAGCTGTACATTGAATCGACACATGTTGTAAGTTGGGTGGAACCCCCATGGGATCGGCTAATATTATTGGGGGATCCACATGGCGACCGTCCATCACAACTTAATATTGATGGGTCATCTTGACATGTCACAATAATCGGCGTCATATTATTGGGCCCTTATTGGACATGAGGTAAAAACGTGGAGGTTGCTTTGGAAGCAATTGGGCTCTACCTTTTGAAAATTATGGTTGGCTGATATTATTCGGGACCATAAGTTTGTCAATTGGACTCCATGTTCTCACTAAGGAAAACAGTTTCCCGTTTTCACTAGAGGGTAGTGAAATCGTTAAAATAGTGGGAGTGAGATTCATAAAATAAATTTCGCCTATTTTATGTCTTAGTAAATTGCTTAAACAATCACTGATATTTGTCTGTTTCTTTTCAGTATTTCATAAGATGAATTCGCGTAATCCACTTTTCTCGATCCTCGAACAAAATAATTTGACTGGCGCAAATTATACGGAATGGTTCCGTAAGTTGAAGATTGTCTTCACTTCGGAGAAGATGCTCTACGTGTTAGAAAAATCTCCTCCGAAGGAAGCACCAGCTGACGTAAGTCCGGAAGAGTTAGCCAAACTTGATACATGGTGGGACCATGATATCAAGACCAAATGCTATATGCAAGCCTCGATGTCTGATAAACTCCAGAGGCAATTTGAGGACACCGTGAATGCTGCTGACATTCACGTACAACTCAAGGAACTTTTTGGGGCTCAATCGAGGGCTGAAAGGTTCGCTACTGTAAAGGAGCTAATGACGTGTCACATGCGTGAAGGGACTTCGGTCCGTGATCATGGGGTACGAGTGATTTGGCTCATACAGAAGTTGGTAACCCTTGATTTGGTGTTGGAGCATGAACTCAACGTGGACTTACTACTTCTGTCTCTTCCTTTTTCGTTTGACGGATTTGTGGTGAATTTCAATATGAACAAGATAGAGGCCTCCCTTGAAGAGATGGTCGATATGCTTGTGACATATGAATCCACATTAAAGAAGGATAAACCGGCTTTCTTGGTGGGCTCCTCTTCTTCTGCTAAGAAGGGGCCAAGTACAAAGGGTAAGAAACGTTCTGCCCCACCCAAGAAAATCGAACTCGAGAAGAAGCACAAGACAAAGGCTTCAAACATGGAAAAATCCAAGGATGTTTGCCATTACTGCAAGAAGCCCGGTCATTGGAAGCGTAACTGCAAGGAATATCTAGAGCAGTTGCGAACTGCGAAGGGTATGTTCTATATTGAAATAAATGTTTCACTTAATACTACTTCTTGGGTATTGGATACCGGATGTGGATCTCACATTTGCAATGATTTGCAGGTGATGACAAGAAGTCGCAGGCTTAGAATGGGTGAGACCCAGCTGAGGCTCGGATAATTAAAAAGACATTAAACTACAAATTACACAAAGTTTCATAAGTGTACTTCAAACCATAATCCTTCTAACAAGTTTGATGCTAATCAGACTATCATACTTCAACTAAAACCCGATTCCACACTTGCTAAATCTCTCTCCCGAGCTGTCAATGTCGTCTCTGACTAGCTCCTGCCCCCTCTGTTGTCATGCACACATACAAAACAAGACAACAGCCGGATAAACTCCGGTGAGAATGCAATCTCAGTATAATCAACATATATATGCATTAACATAAATCATATCAACTCTAAACATATCATCTCGAGAATAGAGTAATCAAACACATATATATATGCATAATTGATTCATGTCACGTCAATGCCATCAAGATTCGTATCCGATCTTGACATGGATATACATCTATCATAGTCGTCTGACTCGAAAATAAGGCTCATCAAACCTTGGCAAGAATCAATTCATATTACATTTCATCTCATATCAAATAAAGATCCACTACCTGTGATGGATCGACAACATCAATTATAAAACGATAAACAATAACCAAGTATGTGATTTTAGCGAGACAACTCAAGAAGCTTCATTCTTGAGTTTCAAATCCCTGACTTGCGATGTCGTCTTATACCTTCTGGTTTTCTCAGTTTTGAACGCTTTAAATCTGAAACATAACATCAAAACATTCATATCAATCTTCCTTCAATTATATCATTCCAAAATCTTTTCAAAATCATCATTAGATCTTCAACCAAATGACTTCAAACCTTGATCGCTTCTTCTTCGGTTTGAATAAAATGTTCTCGAGTTGTTAGCCTTCAATACTACTCTGAAATTGTAGAATACAAATGCTACAACATCAACAACATCTCAAAGAACATCTCAGCTCAATCATATGCTATCAAAACGGTCTCAAAACATGAATCGACGACGTAGCGATTGAAAATTGGTAATCGACATAATATCGAAATCAATATCAATCTCATATATATATATATATATATATATATATATCAAACCAGCAAAAACATCATCATAATCTTCATACCAGCAGCTATAGACATGGAATACAAGCTGGAAATCATGATTAAGTACAAATAACATGAACTCTTAGATCCGATTTCGATATCAGAATGTATAAACGTTCAAGAACATGCACAAAGCATAAAAATCTGATCTCTGCAATATTTAAATCTTCAAAACATTCTGAAATAAATAGAAACTTACACCAAATCGAAGTCCTCATCGCAAGGATTCCAGAACTATTTTCGGAATCAAAATCGAACAATCAGATCAAAAGATACGAGGTTTTGAAAATCGGAAATGAAAAGAAAAACGAAGATCTCGGCTTCCTCTGTTCACTTTTTTGAATTCAATATTTGGAATACACGTAACATGATGAATAATCAATCATAATCTGATAACTTCAAGTAATATTGCAATTTAGTTCCTTGAAACTTCATAAATTGCAATTTAGTCCTCGGTCTTCTATTTAATTCAATTTCAATCTTAAATAATTTTAGAATATCAGAATTTAAATCGAAACTCTAAATATTCCCAAATTAAATATACTCGTATTATAATTAAATAATTTAAGAATATTAAAATTTAAATCAAAACTTTAAATATTCCCAAATTAAATATACTCGGATTAAAATTAAATAATCTCGGATTAAATTAAATAATCCTGGGCCTTACAGTTTCGTTAGTTATATTTTCCTCCAGCGCTTCATCAGGCGAAGGCGATAGATCTTCTTAATCTGAAGCAGGTGACGATGTCCATTGATGAGTACCAGCAGAAGTTCATTGATCTACTTCCGTATTGTTCGCATGTTGGTTCCAGTTTCGAGGCAAAGTACGACCATTTTCTTCAAGGCCTGAACCAGAAGATATTTGACAGGGTGACTGTTTGTGACGATCCTACATCGTATGAGCGCTTGGTGAACCGTTGTCACCAGAAACAAATCAGTTTGAGGCGAGGGAGGGAGTTACAATTGATAAATCTGTTGTCGTGCATTATTTTGTGCTATTTTTTAGTCGAGTTTTCATGCATTTATTATGTATTTAGAGTTTTTTTTGTTTAATTTATTTATTATTTCATGCATATGGTCTACATTTCACTTTTCGTGGTTTGAATGAAGGTACAGTGAAGAAATAAAGATTTTGGAGCAAGAGAAGAGCCACAATAAAGAATTACGAAATAGTAATGGTCCAAAAAATTATTTATGATTCTAGAGAGATTCAAATCTGATCTAGACCATTCAAAATAAAGTTCAAGATTTTTTGAAGCTACTGTACAAATTTCAGCTCGATCCGACAGCTATAACTCTGGATATGAATTTTTTAAAAATTCTACGTGCTGGGACAAAATTGGTGCGCTCAAGCGGGATGTTTCTACCGCTCGAGCACTACATGTGCAAGAAAAAATTCTAGAACAGAGTGTTTGGCGCTCGAGCAGTGCTTTTCTACCGCTCGAGCGTGAAAAGACAAAATTTTGAAGAATGAGGCAGAAGTTTTGGTGCTCGAGCGGGGCTTTTAGTCGCTCAAGTGCGATCGCGGGGAAGAAAATTTTATTTTATCAAACTCTTTTAAAAAGGAAACAAATACCATGGATTCTCAGGCGTATAAATACAATATTTCCATCAGATTTGAGCGAGAATCAGATTTTTTTATGCAGGAAAGGAACGAGGCGGCTAGGGCTTGGAGAGAATTGAAGAACACTTCACTTTTTCTTCTTCTTTCTTCTTAGTTTTTTGTTTTATGATTAAACTTTGTTTTGGAATCATGTTTCTGAATATGGAGTAAACGTTTCTTTATCTATTGAGGCCGCGAGATTGGGCCGAGACTAATTTGTGTTGAATAAGATAGGAAAATTTATTGTGATTGGAATAAACATGATTTTCTGCATGTGCCACGTGGATGCATAAATCAGTTCGATATCTTTGTGTGTCTTGATTTTCTCGTTTTAATTATATTTATCCTTGAACTATTTTAATTCTTTTTGTTTTTATGGTAATTGAACTTTTATTCAAATCTTCACAACCATTTTTATTATTTTGTCTAGATTAAGTAAAATAATTAAATTTTGAGTATTAACTGCAGTCTCTGTGGGATCGATACTTGGACTCGTTGTCCATTTACTATTACTTGAACTAGTCCACTTGCTAAATTTATTCATAACCGAAATCTGTCGGTCAAGTTTTTGGCGCCGTTTTCGGGTAATGTTAGTTGATATCGAGATTATTATTTTATTTGAGACTAGATTTTTATTCTTATTTTTATTTTTGCTAAATTCTGAACCTTTCTATTTGTTTCTAATTTTCAGGTACTATATTTTCTTGTATGAACCACACTCGACTTTTCATAGATCTCGTACCTCTTGATTTAGAAATTGAGCACACACTCAGCAGCATACGGAAGGCTAAAAAGAAGATAAACCTGGTTCTTGAATTAGAATCGAAAGAAGATCACTACAAGAAAAACAGCTAAAAAAAACGGATTTTATCCGTTGGGCTGTAGAAAACAGTTGCACTTTCTGTGTTGTTGAAAGTGTTCCCAACGATAACGAATAAAATCTGTTGTCTTTGGTCCCTACGACAACGAATTTTATCCGTTGTATTTTATCCGTTGTCTTTTCTCTCAATAACAACGGATTTTATTTGTTGTCTTTTCTATTTATGAAAACGGATTTTATCCGTTGTCGTATCTCTCAACGACAATGGATTTTATCTGTTGTCTTTTAACGGACTTTTAACAACACCTAAAAATACAACAGTTTTAAAATAAGAAAGACAATATGTAAAATCCGTTGTCGTTTCTCAAATAAAAAACAAAAAAAAAATATTTAATAAACAAAATTTCAATATTATAAATAAATCAAAATTTAAAATTCCCAAAATTAAATTTAATATACATTTTTCAATATTACAAATCAATCAAAACTCTAATTCTAATTCAATCTACACTATAAAATAGAGCTATTAACTAATTTATATAAATTAACTTGGAACACTCGTTTCAGCAAAATTCACTTGTATCTCCTGCAACAATTCAGAACAAGATTACAACAGTAAATGCAAATGTTCGAGAAGTATATAGCAAGCCGCAAGTTTCAAATAAATAACATAAATAAAGCGGCAAGAAGTTACAACATACAAATTACTTCATCAGTTGGATATGGTCAACAGAAGCACATCTGAATCCTTCAAGAATTTGAAAATGTTGTTAAAAAAATCACCATTAAAAGTGATAAGTCATATTAATCATGGTCATACTATTCAAAATCTAATTTTCCTAACATCACATGCATTAGACAAGCCACAAACAACACTTAATTAATTACCATGTGAAGAATATTTTCTTTAGATAATATGCTTAGTAGACACGCACACACAAAAATACCAACTAAAATCCTTTTATATGAAATAAATACAGACACAAACACTTCTTGACATGCTCAAATAATCTCTTAGCCTCTCTCACAAGAACATTACTACCCAAGCGAATTGTAGCACCCGGTATTTTTCCTACGTAAATTCACATGCATAATTAGGAAATTAATTTTTTAAAATTTAGAATCTGGGTTAAATGATATTTATGTGATATTATGTGAATTATATGTGTGGTTTAAAATTTATGTTAGCATTTAACCCGCAATTATGAAATTTTAGATTTTTAAGTAAATGTTTTATTTGATCGCGCAGACGGGACTGTGGACGAACGAGATCTTGGATTTTCATCCAAAATATTTTATGAGATTTTTATGGGCCTTAAAATATTATTTTAAGGTATTATTTCATGAAAATAATAGTAATAATATTTATAGATATGTAGTATTCATTTTTTCTCCAAAATAAGCCATTTTAATTACTTTTTAATACTTTTAAAAATTCCCAAAAATATTATTTCGGGATTTATGATTTAGTATCAGATTAAATCTTTTAATTTGGAGTTTTAAATTATATTTTTATGGTATATTAACTAATTAAATTATTTAGTGTAATTATATTAAAATTTCAACCTAAAATCTACCCAACCCCCATGTTGAAACCCCTAGCCGCCACATTCATCATCTTCTTCACCCTTCTACATCAGAAAACAGCCTCCATAGCCGTGAGTTAGAGATCTTTAAATCGATTTGGTGATCCGTTCGTCCCGGAGCATCGTTCACGCGTCTTAGGCCTCGGTTTTTGTTTAAATCTTCAACAAAGGCATGTTGAATTCTCTTATTTACCACCATATAAGCTATTAAATTTGTTTTACATCAGAAACTCAGTGGTCATTATGTTAAAATTTCAGAATTTACGCAACATACATTCTTCTTCCTTTCTTGCTCATGTTTTTGCTTGGTTTCATGGGCATGGCCACGTTTTTAATGCAAGGGATGGACCAGGCTGCTGACAAGTGGTTAGGATCGTGTCTAAGGGTCCCTAGGGACGAGTGGTGTGATCGGTTTGGGGCTGTAAGGGACTGAAACGAAGCCATTCTTTTCTGATGCACCAGATCGCACAGGTTGGGTTTTGAGGAAGAAGACTTTGTTCTCCTTCCTCAAGCCACGGTTTGGGGTGAGGTTTGAATTGTTTGAACCCTCTAGATGTTGGAAAAGATTGAGAATTTGTTTCACGGTCATTGGTGGTCGGAGAAGGCGGCACAATAAAAAATACGGCTGCTGCTCCTGTCTACGCGCAAACTGAGAAAGGGTCCGAGTGAAAGCTTTCGTGTGAGCTGCTCAGGTCACGGTTTGGGCTGGTTTTTGGCTTGTTGGAAATTTCTAGAAGTGGGCTATGTGTAGGCGGTGTTTTCATGAGCAAGGAGAAAGAAATGAATTCGTACAGCTGCTCAGAGTGGTCATGTGCAGATTTCTGCACAAGTTAGGTGATGAGCTTTTGGGCTGCCTAACGGGATGGGCTCGGGCTGGGTGATCCGGGTCAGGTCCGTTGGGTCATGGGTCAAGTTATTTGGGTCCGAGTTTGGGTCCGGGTTAGGTTAGTCGGGCTAGGGTATTTTTATTTTTAAGTAATTATTAGTTTAAGTGTATTTTTAGGCTAAATTAAATGTTTAAAAAATATTTGGGCTTTTAAATGTTTTAATTAGGCCTTATAAATATTTATTTAAGTAATCCCAACAATTTTCATAGGCTTGGGAGCCCATAGAAATTATTGGGCCAGTCTGTTGTTGGAAAACGCGGCTCTCAGATCAATCACGATTGATACCCGGTGCAGCGGAAGTTTAAAAATTTTATTATGGAACAATTCCATAGTGTGGGTATCAACCGTTTACGATTAAATTATTTGTGTGTGTAAAAATTAAATAACTGTTATGTAATTTTTACCTTCAATCTCGAAGCGAGATTATTGGACACCACACAGATTTCTCTGCGCTTCTTGTATCTCCCTGGAACTGATGAACAAGCTTTCCTTCAATCAGGTCCACGAATAGAGGTTTAATCCCTCTGATAGATTGCACTAGAAAATCTATCAGAAGTTTTCTACGAAGAGAATAAACGAATTTGATTCGCTATTCCAGACTGCAATTCAAAATCACAGACCGGAATTTCTCACGCAGAGAAGGGAGGGGGCGGCCGAATTTGAGAGAGAGGAGGCTAGGGTTTTCGAAAAACCTGTCTCAAATTATGACCTGTTGTGTCTAATTACTGTACTGCAATAACTTATTTATAATGCAGGCCACTAACACCTTAGGGCCCATTAGTCATAAGTTGAGGCCCGACAAGCAAAGCCCGCATGTTCAGAAATTAATATAAAATTCATCGTGACTCCGATTGATAAACCGATTTTACCAATGTGCACAGAAACCATTTCTGCACATTTTAAAGTCAAGATAAATTTTCCTGAATCCGAATTCAGTGGTTTCCAAAAATGTACATCCCTATGTCATTTTAGGAAATCCTACTCCCTTACTCTTATTTAAGAAGTCCAACTTCTTTATTCATTAAATTTAACTCTTTAAATTTAACTATCTCAACGGGGATTAAAACTCCATTACACTGTGTGACCCTCAATGGTTCAGGGATACAGCTAGCCGTGGGCTCACAACTCCTTGTGACTCGGAACAACGATTTCCGACTTGCCCAACGAATCATGGTAAAGCGCCTAGCAACATCGCCCCATGATTCCCTAGGTATCACTGATAGTGCCTACAAGAACCAGTAGATTTTGGTTAGCGTACAGTACGGTCCCTTCATCCAAATATCCCGATCGAATCAACAACCATTGGTATATCGAGAGTCGCTCAAGATTCGATAACTATGCAATAAATCTTGAAGATCAAATTAGTGACATCGCATGTGCTACTAAGAAACCATTTCTTAAATCACATCAAGTACTCTGGCCAGAGATTCGTCACACTAATATCTCCTCAGATCGCATAGGATATCCACACTCGCAAGTATGTGGTGAATCCTTGACAACAATGCATCGACTCCTATATGTGTTGTAACTGTACCCAATCCCGACACCTGATGACCCCCATAGAGTCGGTAAACGAGTCAAAGCACAGTACTAGCATATAGAGTCTCCATGATGTTTCAAGTAGTAAGGACTAATGGTGTACAACCAAAACCGCGGACTTTATCCACTCGATAAGTGATAACCACTTGGAAAGTCCGGATAGGGTAGTTCGATTATTCATCCTATGAATATCCATATGCATGCTTCGAACATCTCCATGTTCCCTACCAATGAAACGTGGTACTCCGCATCGCAAATGCTAGTCTCAAACTCGAGCGATCCTTATCCTTATTATCGGACGGCTCAATCGACTAGGAACAATTTAGAATATACAGTGACTATAAGATGTATTTCATGATAGACATCCCCATGTTCTACCACATCTTACATACACTATAGTATATTCAAGGTCTTTATCAAAACAACAATAGTATATCACAATATAACAATATGAAAAAAGATAAAGTCATTGCCATTAATAAAAGTGTAAATTATATTAAACAAAAGATCGTTTGTACAAAGAGTCATCAAAGCCCATAGCCACAACTTGGCTCACTGGGCACCCACTCTTTCATCTGTGAATTTTTGGGCCTGTCAGTGATTATTATTAGACTTAAATTAAGTTATTCGGCTTATATTTTTTATTTGAGCCCAATTATGTTTAAGTATTTTATTTGGACTTAATTATGATGTTTGGGCTTAAATTAAGTTATTGGGACAGTTTTAGAATTTATGGGCATAAATCTAGGGGACTAGCAGTCTGGACAATCCAATGAAAAATAACTATGTCCGAAATATATATTTAATTTATTTTATGCATGAACATTATTTTAAGTATAAGTATATATATATTATGAAAATTAATTAAATATATATTACGGACATATTTGAAGTGAATGCATACATGAAATATTTTTATGATGTGGTTATGATTGAGAATTGAGCATGAAAAATATTTTTTGATGGAAATTGAAGTGATGTGACAGCACAGATGTGGATTACCACCAGCATAGAGGTAGTTTACCACCAGCACAGATGTAGTTTACTACCAGCATAGAGGTGATTATTCATCGCCACATACGTTGGTTCTTTAGACTGATCAGTCAGCACAGTTATTAGTCACATTCATGGATATGACCATAGACCGTTTATGATGATGACATGCTCAATTATGCTATGTATGATTAGTTATGTTATATCTATGGAGTGATGATGACAGATGTTTATGATGCATAAATTTCAAGAACATGCATGCATGCTCATGTAAATTATATGTATTAGTATGATTATGTGGTTGCATGATTTTTAAACCTTGTTATTATGAGATAAAACATGTTGGGCCTCTAGACTCACTGCGCTTATATGGTGCAGGTGAGTATGATGATATAGTTGATGACACGGTTGTTCCGACCGGCGGTGAGGGCCTATGAGTTCACATGCAGACGGCACCCGTGACCGATGCTATCCGTATTTTATGTCATGATATGATATCAGTACTTCAAAACAAGTTTTCCGCATTTACACGTTTTTGGTGGTTGAAAATAGTATTTTATTATGGATGCATGGTTTAAGGATTGTTTGTAGTGACCCTTACCCGGATCACCTACTAACAGAAATTAGGCATGCAATTAACTTAATTTATCAGATATCAGAATAAAACTGCGGAAACCATAAACAAATACAATCCCAAGGTAAGAAATCTGTAATTTATCCAAATATTATACAACCAAATCGAATAGCTGTATCAACCCAAAATAATAGAAATAAAACCTAGACGAAGCTCCAGCTGGCCAACCACTGTCTAGCCCCTCTTGGATCCACCCGCCTCGTCCAATCGCAAACCTGGCCCATGGAATAGGGTATCCAGAAACACAGAGTACGAGACGTGAGCATAAAACGCTCAGTACGAGAGTATGTGTATACATGCATGCAAAGTGAACTCCCTATAAACTCGAGGTCAAGGATCAGATAACAGAGACAGACCAGGCCCTGGTATGTAGCACGCTCTGCAGTCGCTTCAGGAGGTGGCTCCCATACCAAATACTAGTGGATTTACCGGACCCAAAGCCATGGAAGTCCATCCACTAACAGGATAGGGTACAACCCTACTAACAGACATCTCGAAGGAGATAGCTCAGTATGCAAATGAATGCAGCATAAATCAATGACATATAAACCATGCAGTCACATAATACATGCATACTCAGTCAGGATATCTCGAACAGTACTTTCGTACCTCAAATCAGTGTAAGCTCTACAAACTCTAGGTCCACGCCTATAGTCTGCTCTACACTGCCAAATGATAATACTATCATTAAAGCGCTCTAAAAGCCTTAACTAAGCTATTGCATACTCCTAAATATTTATAGGAAGCAAAAGCTATACCTTCGTCCGTCGTTAGCCCTTTGATGTCGATGCCTCCAGAACTTGGGGACAACTCTGTTATGACTTCCGAACACCTCGTCGACCGCCGGGTCAAGCCTAGGAAGGCTAGAACAACTCGAATAGACTAGAAAGGAGAGGAAAATACTTGGAATTGGCAATTGGAAATGAAGCCTCGGCCCTCTATTTATAGACAACGATCGGAACTTCCGATCCTCGATCGGAACATCCGAACCTCGATCGGAACGTCCGATCCTGCCATCGGAGTTTCCGAAGATCCTGATCTGCCACGTGTTAAAATATCACTTGTTGACTTCGGATAGGGAGATCGGAGCTTCCGGTCCTGATCGGAGCTTCCGATCCTGCCACACGTCATGCATCACGTAATATCGATCGGAACTTCCGATCTTGCATCGGAGCTTCCGATCCTGATCGGAGATTCCGATCCGTCCGATACCAAATTGGTTTAATTAACATAATTAATCTCTTAATTACCAATTTCGGGTACGGGGTACTACATTCTCCCCCACTTAAGATATTTCGTCCTCAAAATCAGATCTTAAGTACTGAATGTAATACAGAAATCAGAAACATTCTTTATTCAAATCAAACGTTTACAGAGTTTTCAACTGAATACAACTTAAGAATGAAATCAAAACAATTCAGGATGGTCTTCACGCATCCTGTCCTCAAGCTCCCAAGTAGCTTCCTCAGTGCCTCGGCGCTGCCACTGAACTAAAACCAGAGGAATGACTTTGTTCCGAAAAACCTTATCCTTATAATCCAGGATACGAATAGGTTTCTCAACATAAGTCAAATCCTTGTTCACCTGAACCTCAGACCGCTGCAGAATATGAGATTCATCCGCCACACACCGTCGCAACAGAGATACGTGAAACACGTCGTGAATATTGGATAGATGTGGTGGCAAAGCTAGTCGATAAGCCAAATCACCAATGCTCTCCAAGATCTCAAACGGACCGATAAACCTGGGAGATAACTTGCCCTTAAGGCCAAATCTGAGAATCTTGCGGAAAGGTGACACTTTCAGAAACACTTTCTCCCCGAAATCGAACTGCAAAGGCCTACGCTTGATATTAGCATAGCTGGCCTGACGATCCTGTGCAGTCTTAATCTGTTTCTTGATCTGATCAACAATGTCTATCGCCTGCTGGATAAGCTCCGGTCCCTCAGCCTGTCTCTCCCCCACTTCTTCCCAGAAGAGTGGAGTACGACAACGTCGTCCGTACAACGCCTCAAAAGGTGCCATCCCAATGCTAGTATGATAGCTGTTGTTGTACGCGAACTCGATCAATGGCAAATGATCCTGCCAGGCTGAACCAAAATCCATGACGCACGCTCTAAGCATATCCTCCAAAGTACGGATAGTGCGCTCCGACTGACCATCAGTCTCCGGATGATAGGCAGTACTCAAACTGAGAGTAGTACCCATCGCACGCTGAACACTCCCCCAGAATCTGGAAGTAAACCTGGGGTCCCGATCGCTGACAATGCTCACAGGCACTCCATGAAGTCGAACGATCTCCTTAATGTACAACCGTGCCATACGATCCACATTGTACTCCCAGCTATAGGCAATGAAATGCGCGGACTTGGTGAGTCAATCCACCACAACCCAGATAGCATCACAGTTCCTCGGGGATACCGGCAAATGGGTCACAAAGTCCATTGTGATAAACTCCCATTTCCATTCATGAAATGGCAGACTGTGAAGCAATCCTCCAGGTCGTCGGTGCTCTGCCTTGACCTGTTGACACACCAAACATCTTGAAACAAACTGATAAACACTGCGTTTCATTCCCTTCCACCAGAAACGAGTACGTAGATCCTTGTACATCTTGTTGCTCCCAGAATGAATACTCAACTTAGTGCGATGTGCCTAAGACAAAATCTCCTCTCGCAACTCTTCATCCTGCGGAATCACAAGCCTACCAGACAAACACAGAAAGCCATCTGACTGATAATGAAATCCAGACGAGCTACCCTCGTTAGCTAGATGAGCTAAACGCTGGGTCTTCGAATCAGAAATCTGAGCATCTCGGATCCGCGAATACAAAGCTGGCTCAGATAGTATCGCAAACATCTGGATACTCTGTATACCTTTCTTATGCTTGAAGGTATATCCTGATGTACAACAGTCATTGATCGCACTAGACATCGAACAAGTCTGAAGTGCGGATAGTCGCACCTTGCGACTCAAGGCATCAGCGGTGAGATTAGCAGCTCCCGGATGGTACTTAAACTCGCAATCATAGTCCTTAAGCAAGTCCATCCAACGTCTCTGCCTAATGTTCAACTCCGCCTGAGTGAACAAATACTTGAGACTCTTATGGTCGGTGAAGATCTCAAATTTCTCGCCATACAGATAATGACGCCAGATCTTCAAAGCGAACACAATGGCTGCCAATTCCAAATCATGGACTGGATAGTTGTCCTCGTGAAGCTTCAGCTGTCTAGAAGCGTATGCGATCACATGCCCATTCTGAGTCAGGACACAACCTAACCCCTGAAGAGAAGCATCAGTGTATACCACATACCCTCCAGATCCTGACGGTAATGCCAACACCGGCGCAGAAGTCAACCGCCGTTGAAGCTCACAGAAATTCTCCTCACATTCGGAGGACCACTCGAAATCCACACCCTTGAGGGTAAGCTGCGTCAAAGGTCAAGCTATTTGAGAGAAATTCAGAATAAAGCGACGATAATACCCTGCTAGACCCAAAAAACTACGGATCTCAACAACTGTCGTCGGACGCGACCAATTAAGTACCGCTTCAATCTTGCTTGGATCAACAGAAATCCCTTCCTTGGATATGATATGGCCAAGAAAGACCACTCTATCCTTCCAGAACTCACACTTTCTCAGCTTGGCGTACAACTGCTCATCTCGAAGAGTCTGCAGTACCAACCGCAAGTGAGAAACATGCTCTTCCGTATTACGCGAATACACCAAGATGTCGTCAATGAAGACCACGACAAACTTGTCCAAATACTCCCTGAAAACACGGTTCATCAAATCCATGAATATAGTCGGCGCATTAGTCAAACCAAATGACATCACTAGGAACTCGTAATGCCCATAGCAAGTACGGAATGCAGTCTTGGCTACGTCCTGATCACGGACTCTCAACTGATGATACCCAGATCTCAAGTCAATCTTGGAGTAAACTGACGTGCCCTGCAGCTGATCAAACAAGTCATCAATACGAGGCAACGGATACTTGTTCTTCACAGTGACTCGATTCAGCTGCCGATAGTCAATGCACAGCCGCATCGACCCATCCTTCTTCTTCACGAAGAGAACAGGAGCTCCCCAAGGAGATACACTAGGAAGAATGTACCCCTTGTCCAAAAGATCATGTAGCTAATTCTTCAACTCACGCATCTCTGACGGAGCCAGATGATACGGTGCTCGAGAAATAGGTGAAGTACCCGACATCAACTCTATGCCAAACTCGACTTCCCTAGCAGGAGGAAAACCCGAAATCTCATCAGGAAATACATCTGGAAATTCATCCACAACAGGAATGCTCTCTATCCCAATACTCTCAGCGGGCAAATCAACTGCATAGATAAGGTAGCCTTCCCCGCCAGACTCTAGAGCTCAACAGGCTCTCAAAGCTGATACCAAAGGCATCAGGGGTCGCGCTCCCTCACCATAGAAAAACCAGCTCTCACTCCCCTCCGGATGAAAGCGTACTAATCTTTGATAGCAGTCCACTGAAGCTCGATAGGTAGTCAACATATCTATTCCCAGAATGCAATCAAAGTCGTCCATCTCCAAGACCATGAGATTCGCTAACAGAATGTTCCCTTCGAACTCTAAAGGGCAACCCATCACTAGACGCTTAGCCAAAGCAGATTGGCCCGTCGGAGTAGAAACAAACATCACTACGTCTAGTGCAATACATGGTAACTTATGCCTCTTAACAAAACGTGCAGAAATGAAGGAATGAGATGCACCAGTGTCAATAAGTACAAGAGCAGGTATACCATAAAGCAGAAATGTACCTGCGATGACTTTCTCATTCTCATCCACTTCCTGATCATGCCTCAAGGCAAACACCTGGCCAGAAGCTCGTGGCCTCAAATGAGAACTCCCAGCAGGCTGTCCCTGCGACCTCTGCTGAACGGTGGCCTGAGAGCCAGATCCTGAACCAGATCCAGAACCGCCTCCCCCAGATAGTGGACAATCCCTGTGGATATGACCAGTCTCTCCACAACGGAAACAAGCTCCAGAAGCTCTACGGCACTTGTCGGATGGATGGTTCTTCCCAAAGTGATCACACTTGTCCTTCTTACCGAAATGGACAACACCTCCAGAACCAGAGGAAGAAGTAGATCCAGACTTCTTGAAAGATTGGGCACGGGGACCCAAAGAACTAGCAGGTCTCGACTGAGAGAAAGACCTGTTCTGCCGAATGCTGTCCTCCGCCTGGTGACAACGGCTCACCAAACCCTCGTAGGACATGTCATTTCCAACCTCCGCACGGTCATGGATCTCAGGGTTAAGGCCCTGAAGGAACAAATTATACTTCATCTCTGAGCTATCAGCAATCTTGGGGCAATTGGATAGCAGATCAAAGAACTTATGCTGATACTCATCAATAGACATGGCTCCCTGTCGCAGACTCAGTAGCTCGCCTGCCTTCGACTGATGGAGTGCAGGAGGAAAATACCGCTTTTGGAAAGCTGTGCAGAACTTGGCCCAAGTGGCCACTCCTCTCGCCGCAATAAAGGGTGCAGAAGTAAACATCCACCACCTGCGCGCACGTCCATCCAGAAGATAACCCAGGGTCTCCATCTTCTGCTCCGAGGTGCAATGGAAAGTCTGAAATGTTGTCTCCATGCGGTCTAACCAATTATCCGCATCCTCCGGAGACTCACCTCCAACTAAGGGCTTAGGACCCATAGCTAAGAATCGATGCACAGTGAAATGCTCGTCGTCATGATGACGATGACGCCGTTCTCGACGAGGCTCCCGGTCGGATTCACCCCAATGCCCACCAATACTGCCATGAGAACTCCGGTCGTCACAATCTGCCATCTACAAAAGTACCTCACGGTTACCTTATGCAGAGTCTAAATCCCAAGAATACTATGCACGCTCTGATACCATAAATGTAGTGACCCTTACCCGGATCATCTACTAACAGAACTTAGGCATGCAATTAACTTAATTTATCAGATATCAGAATAAAACTGCGGAAACCATAAACAAATACAATCCCAAGGAAAGGAATCTGTAATTTATCCAAATATTATACAACCAAATCGAATAGCTGTATCAACCCAAAACAACAGAAATAAAACCTAGACGAAGCTCCAGCTGGCCAACCACTGTCTAGCCCATCTTGGATCCACCCGCCTCGTCCAATCGCAAACCTGCCCCATGGAATAGGGTGTCCAAAAACATAGAGTACGAGACGTGAGCATAAACGCTCAGTACGAGAGTATGAGTATACATACATGCAAAGTGAACTCCCTATAAACTCGAGGTCAAGGATTAGATAACAGAGACAGACCGGGCCCTGGTATGTAGCACGCTGTGCCATCGCTTCAGGAGGTGGCTCCCATACCAAATACCAGTGGATTTACCGGACCCAAAGCCATGGAAGTCCATCCACTAACAGGATAGGGTACAACCCTACTAACAGACATCTCGAAGGAGATAGCTCAGTATGCAAATGAATGCAGCATATATCAATGACATATAAACCATGCAGTCACATGATACATGCATACTCAGTCAGGATATCTCGAACAGTACTTTCGTACCTCAAATCAGTGTAAGCTCTACCAACTCTAGGTCCACGCCTATAGTCTGCTCTACACTGCCAAATGATACTACTATCATTAAAGCGCTCTAAAAGCCTTAACTAAGCTATTGCATACTCCTAAATATTTATAAGAAGCAAAAGCTATACCTTTGTCCGTCGTTAGCCCTTTGATGTCGATGCCTCCAGAACTTGGGTACAACTCTGCTACGACTTCCGAACGCCTCGTCGACCGCCGGATCAATCCAAGGAAGGCTAGAACAACTCGAATAGACTAGAAAGGAGAGGGAAATACTCAAAATTGGAAATTGGAAATGAAGCCTCGGCCCTCTATTTATAGACAACGATCGGAACTTCCAATCCTCGATCGAAACGTCTGATCCTGCCATCGGAGTTTCCGAAGATCCTGATCTTCCACGTGTCAAAATATCACTTGTTGACTTCGGATAGGGCGATCGGAGCTTCCGGTCCTGATCGGAGCTTCCGATCCTGCCACACGTCATGCATGACGTAATATCGATCGGAACTTCCGATCCTGCATCGGAGCTTCCGATCCTGATCGGAGCTTCCGATCTCACCTTCGGAGCTTCCGATCCGTCCGATACCAAATTGGTTTAATTAACATAATTAATCTCTTAATTACCAATTTCGGGTACGGGGTACTACATTGTTAGTTGAGATATTAATTTATTACTGCATGATTCGAGAATTATATTAAATATTTGGTCATCATTTATATCAAGTTTTTAGTAATGTTAAATTTTAAGTTTTTATACATATATGTATGTGCATATATGTATTATTATTATTATTTTTTTTAAAAAAAAAAATTTAGTATTTTATTAGATCGAGTCGTTTCACTAACACATTTAATAGCATACTCTTTTCAGTAGCAAAAATATAGCAATCCTATAGATTCAAAGATTAAATAATTCAACATTAAAAAGGCATATGCTAAATAAATTACTTGCGAACTTAAAAATGTTGTGTAGATATTTTTTTGGGAAATTTAAAAGCTTGTAAACATGATAAACATAAAGTTTTGAGCTGAATTTAGCCTTTCAAAAATGGAAATCTTAAAGCTATAGCATAAGAAACCCTAAGTCATGGCGTACCAAGGTTTTAGCATTTTATCATGTTCCTAACAATGTACAATACTTTCTCAAGCACATAATACATGCATCAATACTCTAATTCTATACTTCTATATGAAGCAAGCTCGTTTTAGTGGAATCTTGTAAGCTCATATTTAATTAAAGAAAAAAACACGCAATGCGTGTTTCTTGTTCTTCTTCCTCTTTTCTTTCCTTATATTTAAGTTTGCATGTGTTATAATACGTATCAAGAACATTAAGAGTACTATAGTTAATGAATGTTTAATAGAATAAAATTTTTTTTGAAATTAATCAATATATTTAATAATGAAAGTACATTAGTAAAAAAATAAATAAAAAATAAAGAAACTGAAGTTATATATATTTTTGAATGGAGGGGAGAATAAAGTAGGGACTTTATTTTTAAAAGTTTCTCGATATTTTCCAATTCGATGTTGTTATCGAATTAACCTTTTTCTACATTTAAAATTATGAAAAGATAATAAGTTGAGAAAATACAAGCGAGGTTGGGGAATAAGACGACGATGAATGTGACGACCCGGGCGCTAATCTCTCAAATCAAAACATTTAATCCAAGAAACATGAATTTGGATTTAATGTTTTGATTTGAGATATTAGCACCCGGGTCGTCATAACAGGTGGTATCAGAACGTAGGTTTTGGACTGATTTAGAATGAGCGTGGTAGATCGAGTCCGCTTGATTTCTTTATTCGCATGTGATTGAATTCTTATGTGATTACATAAAGTACATGTGAATATTGTGTTATAATTCCAGGACTGTATGATCGCATGATTTTGTGATTTAAATTATCTAGCATGCTTTACTGTTTTCAAATTATATGATGCTATAATTATGTGTTCAAATGGTAAGAATAACATGCCGTACAAATGCAAGAATTACATGCTTTCCTTATTATCTGAGTTGATTGGAAGCGTGTATTATTCGAGAATGAATCAGAACTTGATCTCTTGAGAATGCACGACAGTGTTGATCAGAGGAGGACTGAGACAGAATTGTTATACATGAGATTGTATTATATACTAATCTGTTTGAATTAGCAGATATGCCTCCTCGTCGAATGATGAATAGACAGACAGAGTGTAGTAGCTCGAACCCTAATTGAGTAATTAAAGGATTAATGCTAATTAAATAAATTGGGGATTGGACGGATCGGAAGCTCCGAAGGGACGATCGGAAGCTCCGATCGGGATCGGAGGCACCGATGATATTACGTCATCCATGACGTGTGGCTGGATCGGAAGCTCCGATCAGGACCGGAGGCTCCGATCACCCCTATCCGGAGTCATCAAGTGATATTTTGACACGTGGCAGATCAGGATCTTCGGAAGCTCCGATGGCAGGATCGGACGTTCCGATCGAGGTTCGGACGTTCCGATCGAGGATCGGAGGCTCCGATCGTTGTCTATAAATAGAAGGCCGAGACTTCATTTCTCTTTGCCAATTCCGAGTTCTCCTTTCCTTTCTAGTCCTTTTGGAGCTGTTCTAGTCTTCTTAGGCTTGGTCCAGAGGTCGGCAAAGCGTTCGATAGTCGTAGCGGAGTTGTGCCCAAGTTCTGGAGGCATCGACATCAAAGGGCTAACGACGGACGAAGGTATAGCTTTTGCTTCCTATAAATATTTAGGAGTATGCAATAGCTTAGATAAGGCTTTTAGAGCACTATAATGATAGTAGTATCATTTGGCAGTGTAGAGCAGACTATAGGCGTGGACCTAGAGTTGGTAGAGCTTGCACTGTATTGAGGTACGAAAGTACTGTTCGAGATATCCTGACTGAGTATGCATGTATTACGTGACTGCATGATTTATATGCCATGATATTATGCTGCATTCATTTGCATCTTGCTGTATCTCTTTCGAGATGTCTGTTAGTAGGGTTGTACCCTATCCTGTTAGTGGATGGACTTCCATCGATTTGGGTCCGGCGTATCCACGGTTATCTCGGTATGGGAGCCACCTCCTGAAGCGACGGCACAGCGTGCTACATACCAGGGCCCGGTCTGTCTCTGTTATCTGATCCTTGACCTCGAGTCTATAGGGAGTTCACTTTGCATGCATGTATACTCATACTCTCGCACTGAGCATTTTATGCTCACGTCTCGTACTCTGTATTTTCTGGACACCCTATTCCATGGGGCAGGTTTGCGATTGGACGAGGAGGGTGGATCCAGGAGGGGCTAGTCAGTGGTTGGCCAGCTGGAGCTTCGTCTTGGCTTTATTACTGTTGTTTGGGTTTATACAACTATTCGATCTGGTTGTATATTATTGGATAATTACAGATTCCTTTTCTTGGGATTGTATAATGTTATTGGTTTCCGCAGTTTTATTCTGATATCTGTTTTATTAAGTTAATTGCATGCCTAAGTTCTGTTTAGTAGGTGATCTGGGTAAGGGTCACTACATTTATGGTATCAGAGCATGCAAAAGATTTCTTGGGATTTAGTCTCATCTTGAGGTATTTTTGTAGATGTCAAATCGTGACGACCAGAGTTCTCATGGCAGTGTTGGGGGGCGTTGGGGTGATGCCGACCGGGAGCCTCGTCGAGAACGGCGTCATCGTCGCCATGATGACGAGCGTTTCACTGTGCGTCGATTCTTAGCTATGGGTCCTAAGCCCTTAGTTGGAGGTGAGTCTCCGGAGGATGCGGAGAACTGGTTAGACCGCATGGAGACGACTTTTCAGACTTTTCAATGCACCGAGGAGCAGAAGGTGGAGACCCTTGGCTATCTTCTGGATGGGCGTGCGCGCAGGTGGTGGAGGTTTACTTCTGCACCTTTTGTTGCGGCGAGAGGAGTGGCCACCTGGGCCGAGTTCCGCACAGCTTTCCAAAAGCGGTATTTTCCTCCTGCACTCCGTCAGTCAAAGGCAGGCGAGCTACTGAGTCTGCGACAGGGAACTATGTCTATCGATGAGTATCAGCAGAGGTTCTTTGATCTGCTATCCTATTGCCCCGAGATTGCTGATAGCTCAGAGATGAAGTATAATCTGTTCCTTCAGGGCCTTAACCCTGAGAACCATGACCGTGTGGCGGTTGGTGACGACATGTCCTACGAGGGTTTGGTGAGCCGTTGTCACCAGGCGGAGGACAGCATTCGGCGGAACAGGACTTTCTCTCAGTCGAGACCTGCTAGTTCTTTGGGTCCCCATGCCCAAACTTTCAAGAAGTCTGGATCTTCTTCTTCCTCTGGTTCGGGAGGTGTTGTCCGTTTCGGTAAGAAGGACAAGTGTGATCACTGTGGGAAGAACCATCCATCCGACAAGTGCCGCAGAGCTTCTGGAGCTTGTTTCCGTTGTGGAGAGACTGGTCATATCCGGAGGGATTGTCCACTGTCTGGGGGAGGTGGTTCTGGTTCTGGTACAGGATCGGGTTCTCAGGCTACCGTTCAGCAGAGGTCGCAGGGACAGTCTGCTGGGAGTTCTCATTTGAGGCCACGAGCTTCTGGCCAGGTGTTTGCCCTGAGACATGATCAGGCTGTGGAGGAGAATGAGAAAGTCATCGCAGGTACATTTATGCTTTATGGTATACCTGCTCTTGTACTTATTGACACTGGTGCATCTCATTCCTTCATTTCTGCACGTTTTGTTAAGAGGCATAAGTTACCATGCATTGCACTAGACGTAGTGATGTCTGTTTCTACTCCGACGGGCCAATCTGCTTTGGCTAAGCGTCTAGTGATGGGTTGACCTTTAGAATTCGAAGGGAACGTTCTGTTGGCGAATCTCATGGTCCTGACGATGGACGACTTTGATTGCATTCTGGGAATAGATGTGCTGACTACCTATCGAGCTTCAGTGGACTGCTATCAGAGATTAGTACGCTTTCATCCGGAAGGGAGTGAGAGTTGGTTTTTCTATGGTGAGGGAGCGCGACCCCCGATGCCTTTGGTATCAGCTTTGAGAGCCTGTCGAGCTCTGGAGTCTGGCGGGGAAGGCTACCTTATCTATGCAGTTGATTTGTCCGCTGAGAGTATTGGGATAGAGAGCATTCCTGTTGTGGATGAATTTCCAGATGTGTTTCCTGATGAGATTCCGGGTTTTCCTCCTGCTAGGGAAGTCGAGTTTGGCATAGAGTTGTTGCCGGGTACTTCGCCTATTTCTAGAGCACCGTATCGTCTGGCTCCATCAGAGATGCGTGAGTTGAAGAATCAGCTACAGGATCTTTTGGACAAGGGGTACATTCGTCCTAGTGTGTCTCCTTGGGGAGCTCCTGTTCTCTTCGTAAAGAAGAAGGATGGGTCGATGCGGCTGTGCATTGACTATCGACAGCTGAATCGAGTCACTGTGAAGAACAAGTATCCGTTGCCTCGCATTGATGATTTGTTTGATCAGCTGCAGGGCACATCAATTTACTCCAAGATTGACTTGAGATCTGGGTATCATCAGTTGAGAGTCCGTGATTAGGACGTAGCCAAGACTGCATTCCGTACTCGCTATGGGCATTACGAGTTCCTAGTAATGCCATTTGGTTTGACCAATGCGCCGGCTATATTCATGGATCTGATGAACCGTGTATTCAGGGAGTATTTGGACAAGTTTGTCGTGGTCTTCATTGACGACATCTTGGTGTATTCGCGTAATACGGAAGAGCTTGTTTCTCACTTGCGGTTGGTACTACAGACTCTTCGAGATGAGCAGTTGTACGCCAAGCTGAGCAAGTGTGAGTTCTGGATGGATAGAGTGGTTTTTTTTGGCCATATCATATCCAGGGAGGGGATTTCTGTTGATCCAAGAAAGATTGAAGCGGTACTTAATTGGTCGCGTCCGACGACGGTTGCTGAGATCCGTAGTTTTCTGGGTCTAGCAGGGTATTATCGTCGCTTCATTCTGAATTTCTCTCAGTTATCTCGACCGTTGACGCAGCTTACCCGCAAGGGTGTGGATTTCGAGTGGTCCTCCGAGTGTGAGGAGAATTTCCGTGAGCTTCGACGGCGATTGACTTCTGCGCCGGTGTTAGCATTACCGTCAGGATCTGGAGGGTATGTAGTTTACACGGATGCTTCTCTTCAGGGGTTAGGTTGTGTCCTGACTCAGAATGGGCATGTGATCGCATACGCTTCTAGATAGCTGAAGCTTCACGAGGACAACTACCCAGTCCATGATTTGGAATTGGCAGCCATTGTGTTCGCTTTGAAGATCTGGCGTCATTATCTTTATGGCGAGAAATTTGAGATCTTCACCGACCATAAGAGTCTCAAGTATTTGTTCACTCAGGCAGAATTGAACATGAGGCAGAGACGTTGGATGGATTTGCTTAAGGACTATGATTGCGAGATTAAGTACCATCCGGGAGCTGCTAATCTCACCGCTGATGCTTTGAGTCGCAAGGTGCGACTATCCGCACTTCAGACTTGTTCGATGTCTAGTGCGATTAGTGACTGTTGTACTTCAGGTTATACCTTCAAGCATAAGAAAGGTATGCAGAGTATCCAGATGTTTGCGATATTATCTGAGCCAGCCTTGTACTCGCGGATCCGAGATGCTCAGATGTCTGATTCAAAGACCCAGCGTTTAGCTCGTCTAGCTAACGAGGGTAGCTCGTCTGGATTTCATTATCAGTCAGATGGCTTTTTGTGTTTGTCTGGTAGGCTTGTGATTCCACAGGATGAAGAGTTGCGAGAGGAGATTTTATCTCAGGCACATCGCACTAAGTTGAGTATTCATCCTGGGAGCAACAAGATGTACAAGGATCTACGTACTCGTTTCTGGTGGAAGGGAATGAAACGCAGTGTTTATCAGTTTGTTTCCAGATGTTTGGTGTGTCAACAGGTCAAGGCAGAGCACCGACGACCTGGAGGATTGCTTCACAGTCTGCCTATTCCTGAATGGAAATGGGAGTTTATCACTATGGACTTTGTGACCCATTTGCCGGTATCCCCGAGGAACTGTGATGCTATCTGGGTGGTGGTGGACCGACTCACCAAGTCAGCGCATTTCATTGCCTATAGCCGAGAGTACTCTGTGGATCGCATGGCACGGATGTACATTCAGGAGATCGTTCGACTTCATGGAGTGCCTGTGAGCATTGTCAGCGATCGGGACCCCAGGTTTACTTCTAGATTCTGGGGGAGTGTTCAGCGTGCGATGGGTACTACTCTCAGTTTGAGTACAGCCTATCATCCAGAGACTGATGGTCAGTCAGAGCGCACTATCCGTACGTTAGAGGATATGCTTAGAGCGTGCGTCTTGGATTTTGGTTCAGCCTGGCAGGATCATTTGCCGTTGATCGAGTTCGCTTACAACAACAGCTATCACACTAGTATTGGGATGGCACCTTTTGAGGCGTTGTATGGGCGACGTTGTCGTACTCCACTCTTCTGGGAAGAAGTGGGGGAGAGACAGGCTGAGGGACCGGAGTTTATCCAGCAGGCGATAGATATTGTTGATCAAATCAAGAAACGGATTAAGACTGCACAGGATCGTCAGGCCAGCTATGCTAATATCAAGCGTAGGCCTTTGCAGTTCGAAGTCGGGGAGAAAGTGTTTCTGAGAGTGTCACCTTTCCGCAAGATTCTCAGATTTGGCCTTAAGGGCAAGTTGTCTCCCAGATTTATCGGTCCGTTTGAGATCTTGGAGAGTATTGGCGATTTGGCTTATCGACTAGCTTTGCCACCGCATCTATCCAGTATTCACGACGTGTTCCACGTATCTCTGTTGCGACGGTATGTGGCGGATGAATCTCACATTCTGCAGCGGTCTGATGTTCAGGTGGATAAGGATTTGACTTATGTTGAGAAACCTCTTCGTATCCTGGATTATAAGGATAAGGTTTTACGGAACAAAGTCATTCCTTTGGTTTTAGTTCAGTGGCAGCGCCGAGGTACTGAGGAAGCTACTTGGGAGCTTGAGGACATGATGCGTAAAGACCATCCTGAGTTGTTTTGATTTCATTCTTTAAGTTGTATTCAGTTGCAAACTCTGTAAACGTTTGATTTGAATAAAGAATGTTTCTGATTTCTGTATTTGCATTCGGTACTTAAGATCTGATTTCGAGAACGAAATATCTTAAGTGGGGGAGAATGTAGTAGCCCAAACCCTAATTGAGTAATTAAAGGATTAATGCTAATTAAATAAATTGGGGATTGGACGGATCGGAAGCTCCGAAGGGACGATCGGAAGCTCCGATCGGGATCGGAAGCTCCGATGAGGATCGGAGGCACCGATGATATTACGTCATCCATGACGTGTGGCTGGATCGGAAGCTCCGATCAGGACCGGAGGCTCCGATCACCCCTATCCGGAGTCATCAAGTGATATTTTGACACGTGGCAGATCAGGATCTTCGGAAGCTCCGATGGCAGGATCGGACGTTCCGATCGAGGTTCGGACGTTCCGATCGAGGTTTGGACGTTCCGATCGAGGTTCGGACGTTCCGATCGAGGATCGGAGGCTCCGATCGTTGTCTATAAATAGAAGGCCGAGACTTCATTTCTCTTTGCCAATTCCGAGTTCTCCTTTCCTTTCTAGTCCTTTTGGAGCTGTTCTAGTCTTCTTAGGCTTGGTCCGGAGGTCGGCGAGGCGTTCGATAGTCGTAGAGGAGTTGTGCCCAAGTTCTGGAGGCATCGACATCAAAGGGCTAACGACGGACGAAGGTATAGCTTTTGCTTCCTATAAATATTTAGGAGTATGCAATAGCTTAGTTAAGGCTTTTAGAGCACTATAATGATAGTAGTATCATTTGGCAGTGTAGAGCAGACTATAGGCGTGGACCTAGAGTTGGTAGAGCTTGCACTGTATTGAGGTACGAAAGTACTGTTCGAGATATCCTGACTGAGTATGAATGTATTACGTGACTGCATGATTTATATGCCATGATATTATGCTGCATTCATTTGCATCTTGCTGTATCTCTTTCGAGATGTCTGTTAGTAGGGTTGTACCCTATCCTGTTAGTGGATGGACTTCCATCGATTTGGGTCCGGCGTATCCACGGTTATCTCGGTATGGGAGCCACCTCCTGAAGCGACGGCACAGCGTGCTACATACCAGGGCCCGGTCTGTCTCTGTTATCTGATCCTTGACCTCGAGTCTATAGGGAGTTCACTTTGCATGCATGTATACTCATACTCTCGCACTGAGCGTTTTATGCTCACGTCTCGTACTCTGTATTTTTTGGACACCCTATTCCATGGGGCAGGTTTGCGATTGGACGAGGAGGGTGGATCCAGGAGGGGCTAGTCACTGGTTGGCCAGCTGGAGCTTCGTCTAGGCTTTATTACTGTTGTTTGGGTTTATACAGCTATTCGATCTGGTTGTATATTATTGGATAATTACAGATTCCTTTTCTTGGGATTGTATAATGTTATTGGTTTCCGCAGTTTTATTCTGATATCTGTTTTATTAAGTTAATTGCATGCCTAAGTTCTGTTTAGTAGGTGATCTGGGTAAGGGTCACTACACAGAGACAGTTCCTCAGCCAAAACAGGTGAATGTAGCCCCGACAGTGCCACAAGCACCTGAAGCTCCGAGAATAGTTCAAGCCTCCTACTCTGAAAGGAATGGAGACCTCAGTTGATTAATATGAAGGTTGGTTAGAGGATATTGAGATGATGTTTGATTCCCTTGATTATGCTGATGATAGAAGAATTATTGCAAAGAGCTGGTGGATTACAACCAAGAAAGCTCTTGAGAATCAAGGTACGACGATTACTTGGAAAGTGTTTAAAACTGAATTTTATCAACGATTATTTCCAGTGTCGTACAAAAAAGATAAGAATGCAGAGTTTTCTAATCTGAAACAAGGCAATCTGAACATCGAGGAATATGTTGCTAAGTTCTCTACTTTGCTGAAATTTTCTCCACATGTAGCTGAGAATGAAGAGGCTAAAGCTGATCAGTTCATTAATGTACTGAATCCAGATGTATTTACACTGATGAATGCTGGTAGGCCTAACAACTTTTCTTATGCACATGATAAAGCAAAGGGAGCAGAGGCTGGTCTGATGAAACAACGAGAAGCATTGTTTGAGTTACATTCTCAAAGAGAGCCACAGACTCAGTTTCAGCAACCATTCCCCAGATCTGAGGAAGGTGGTAGCAGTAGTGGCAAGAAAGATTCTTTGAAAGCAAGAGGAAAGCAATTTAAGAGATCAGGAGATAGTTCATCTAGCTCCAGTGGACAGAGACAAATGAGTTCTGAGTATGCAGAAGTTTATTGCAATAAATGTGGAGGGGGACATCCAAGTAATCAGTGCAGACGTGTACTTGGGAGTTGCCATATATGCCATCAAGCAGGACATTTTTCCAGAGTATGTCCGCAACGTGGTTTGAAAAGATCACATGGTGCAGGGTCATCGAGAGAAGTGGCTCAGCCTGAAAGGCAAGAATCTTTGGTATATTCCTATCAACCACCACCTCCACCACAGATTATACCAGGAGGAAGCCAGATTGAAAGCCAACCTCCGAGACAACAAGAGCGAGTATTTGCCTTGATTGAAGAATAGGTTCCGGAAGCATCGAATGATGATATAGCTGGTAATTGTTCTCTTTATGATTATTTTGCTTTTGTTCTTGAAGATACTGAAGCATTCCATATTTTTTCTTTGAATAAAATCTCCATATTATGTGCATTACCATGTATGTATTATCTACTGTGGTATCTATTCTTGAGTTTTAAGGAAGTGATATCTGTTCGAAAATTGTATACTACAGTTTGAAGGTAATGTGAGAGAGATAGATTGTATTGTGCTTGGTTTGTCAGATTTTGACTGAATTATCGGTTTAGATGTGGTAATCAAGTACAGGGATGTCGTAGATTGATTCAGAAAATTATGAGATTCAGGACTGCCTTGAAAGAATAATGGGAAGTCTACGGTAAGAGTTTGACATTTTGAGTTCTTATGATATCTATTCTATCTATGATTTGATTATTACAGAAAAGAGCAAGGGAATTCCTTATTCTGCAATAGATATGATGAAAGCTAGTACAAAATTGACTAATCTGTCAATGGTTAGGGAATTACTGATATTTTCTAGATGAAATTATGAGATTACTTCCAGTCTGTGCGATGAACTTCGATATGTAATTGATGTCAGGTATCTTATTGATTTCGAAAGTACCGTACAGAATGGCACCAACAGAACTGCAAGAATTGAAAGAAATCCAGATTAGTGAGATTTTGTGCTACTTATCAGCAATTGAATAAGGCTACAATGATAAATTGTTATCTTTTTGCTATGACTAGATGATTGATTTGAGCAGTTATAGAATTTATCGATTCTAACAGATAAGATATGAATGCAGATGTGATAGAATTCTTGGTTCTAAAGCCTAAACTTTCAATGAATTAGACTGAGCGAGGTCAATTGAATGATTTATGAACAGTTTAGTAGTTTAGAATCGAAAGAAGATCAAATTCCGTTGAATTTTATTCTGAAACTATCTATATCGGCATGATATTACGATATAATTTTTGATAGTTCTTATAGACGGAATAATATGTTGTATTTGAATTTATACAATATGATGAAATAACTAGTAGCTATATGAGAAATGTTATTCCTTACTATGAAAGATCACCAAAGGAGTTTGATTTCGGAAATGATATTATTCGATACTATGGTAGAGGGGTTGTGATTTATTGTGTCAGAGTACTATTTTGAGTTGTATAGTACTGTTGTGCTACTGGTTGTTTTGAGTTTGTGATTTCTTGAAGTAGATTTCAACAAATGCAAGATTATGCTATCTTGGATGTGCTACAGATATGAGAAGATAGCTGTAAAAGAAGTTAATGACATGATGAGATGACATGAATTACTAAAAAAAAATCTATTGTCGAGTTGGGGACTTTAGATTTATTTGAGTGATAGTGGCATCGATTGTCAGATAGTTTGAGTATTTGGTGGTATGTGATTTCATTCTACTATCCTCTTAACGATGGATTGTCTGAGTTGACTATCCAAAATTCGAGGAGATGCTCAAAACTCTAGTACCTGATTCGGTATTAGCTGACTAATATTGCCACTTGAATATTGTAATTCCTGTAACAGCTATCTAATAGATGTAGTGATACTGTTCTGAATTGTGAAATGATAAGAAAATAAGAAATTCTCTGAATTGAAATAGTATTTCAGAAGTATCAGATATCAGATTTTATATGTTTTTCAATGATGACAGAGAAAGAGAATCTTATTTCGAAGAGAATGAAGGTAGTTTAGGATCGTGAAGCAAAACATAAACAGATCAGACACCGACTTTTGTGTTTTGAACAGGGAGACCGAGTATGTTTGCAGATTCTTTTATTTTCAGAGGAATTGTTTGATTCGACAAGCGAAGAAACTTTTCTCCGAGGATTATTGAAGCTTATGAAACTTCTGATGACGAGGCAATCTTGCCTATCGATTGATATTGTCCTTAATTTATTTTTTTTTATTTGCAATGTATTTTATGCTGCGAACATATTAGAATGAGATTTCTTATGTACTTCAGTCAGATGAGATTGAGTTTTATGCGACATTGATCTTTGTCGAACAACTGATACAAATATTTGATTAGAACAAAAAGTAACTCATAATCGAATCAGTCGAGTCGTAGAAGAACTGAAGAAGTTATGAGAAGTTGAATCCGCTATGAGACAGTGTTATTCAGAGTTATTCTACGGATATGAGTTCTTATTCATTATTTCTTTTATTCCTTATCTTATGTGCGTACAGATTGCGTGAGATTTCGAGGACGAAATCCGATCTTAGAGGGGGAGAATTGTAACGCCCGTGATTAATTGAGTTAATCCGAGAATTATTTAATTTTAATCCGACTATATTTAATTTGAGAATTTTGGAGTTTTGAATTAAATTCTAATATTTTTAAATTATTTAGGATTAAAATTGAATTAAAAAGATTTGCCGAGGACCGATTTGCAAATTCGAAAGACTTGAGGGGCCAAAGTGAAATTTATTGTTTTGAGTGGAGGACACTTGGCTAGAATATGTTATCAACGTGTATTTAGCATGTATCTTCAGAATCTATCATCTTCTTGAGTTGCAATGAACGAGAGCTTCCTCTTTTAGTTTACATTTGATCTTCTAAATTCAATAACTTTGCTCCGGTTGTCTGAATTCAATTCCGAAAAGTGTTCCTGAATCCTTGCGAGAAGGACTATCAATTGATGTAAGTTTTATCTTGATCTAGATGATTTCAAAATTGTGTTATGGGGCAGAAGTCAGAAGTGCTTATAGATTTGTATTTGTAAGCTTCTAGTGATTGATATATAAAAACTGAATTGACGAACGGACGACGTATGAATTTGATATGAATTTCCAGCTTATATTTTGAAATTTTCACTTCTGATATGTTGATTTATGGCTGGTATACATGCTGATATGTGTGTGTTTAGTGAAGAGGATTGATATATATTTGATGATATCGAAGTTGAACCGAAGAACAAGCATCGTTCGCAAGTGATATGATTTTTCAGAAGTTGGATTAGATCCTATGCTTCTGATTGAGTTGATATATGATGATATTCAGATGATATGAGGTTTTAATGAAGTTTATTTGAATGATAGAAGTAATAGAAATGCGTTACGGTTGCCGAATTTTAATCGTTAATGCCGTCGAGTCAAGAATTGAGTTGATTTGTGATATCTTTGATTTAGCTGGACATTGATGAGTTTTTTGCTGATGTTCTTGAATATATATGATGTGTTTTCAGATTGAAAAGAGGGGACATCGAGCTTGGAAAGTTCAGCGTCGAACCGAGAAAGAATTGACCAATGTTTGTGCACTTTATGACTTGAAGAGTGATTGATGGTTGAGCAGATTTTGACAAGGGACTTGTTGTGTTGCTTGACCAGGTTTGAAGATCTTTGAACCAAGATTGAAATGTATAAGACAACCTTTAAATAAAGGTCTTGCAAACTCAATATGATTTTATTGAGTATCCCTTTCTAAAACCACATACTTTGTGCTTATATGCTTGATATTTGCATATATGCTTACTTGCTTGATTTAGCTTGTTTGTATAGTTGGTTTTTAGTTATGCTTTTGAATTTTGTGCATTCATATTGGGCCAACATTCTTTTGAGTTTTGATGTCTGAATTGCCAAGACGAGATGATAGGATGTTTGGACGTATATTGAGGAGTTTAGGTGATTGAGTCATCTCTAATGTTTGACGGTTAGGTGATTGAGTTATCCCTAACGTTTGACGCTCAATATAGTGGACCAAAGTTCGGAAATAAACACTCAACGTCACCTCGAATGGAGAGTAGGTGGATGGGTTGACGTGTTTCTTTCCCAGGGATCCCAAAAAGAGAACCGACACCTATATGATAACCGATTTTGAAATCATGCATTGCTTTTGATTGAAATATATGAGTTTCTACTATTTTTATTAAGTTAAATGCACGATTGTTTGAAGAGTTGATATTGATTTGATATGAGCTTATGATATTTACAACATGTCTTGCTTGAATACAACGTTTGCAACTTGATTTATAGCATGCTGAGATAATATGCCTTAAGTTGCCTTGAGTCTTATTTGTTGAATGACTGTTATTATGCTTCAAGTTTAATTACTTGAGTTTATGCATGTTTATGATGTTTTATACTGGGATTAAATTCTCACCAGAGTCTCTCCGGCTATTGTCTTGTTTGTATGTGTGCATGACAATAGGTGGGACTGGAACGAGTCCGGGAAGACCGTGAAGAATCGAAACTTGAGAGATTAGAGTGATGATCCGGTGTAGATGTCTTTATGCTGTCACCTTTTGTTGGTTCAATAACATTGATCTTTAGTTGATAGACTTGAACTTTTGGTCTAGAAATTCTACTACTTTGTTATGTATAACACTTGATCTTGTTGTGTTATTTTATAGCAATGGAAATATAGTTGTTATGTTGTAAGTTTGATGATGTTTCTTGGACTTGATATAGCTTGTAGATGGATCAAAGAAGCTAAGGATCACCAGCTGAGCTCGTTTATTTTTCTGGCCGCTTGGCCTGCGCACGGGCGAGCCCTGCTCGCGCACGCGCGCAGGCCAAGCCATGGGGCTGCTGCCCCTTTGAGCTGCGCACGCGCGAGGGGTGAGCCCCGCGCGCGCAGGTTTTTTTGAGGCTTTGGATGCTTGATTGATTGCTTGGTTTTAATTCATGAACTTGGATTTAATGTTTTGATTTGAGAGATTAGCACCCGGGTCGTCATAACAGGAATCATTAAGTCATTTCAATTCCAGAATCAAACTCTTTTGGCGATCTTTCATAGCACGGAATAACATTTTTCGTATAGCTACTAGCTATTTCATCATATTGTATAACTTCAAATACAACATATTATTCCGTCTGTAAGAACTATCAAAAATTATATCGTAATATCATGCCGATATAGATTGTTTCAGAATAAAATTCAACGGAATTTGATCTTCTTTCGATTCTAAACTACTAAACTATTCATAAATCATTCAATCGGCTTCGCTCAGTCTAATTCATTGACAGTTTAGTCTTTAGAACCAAGAATTCTATCACATCTGCATTCATATCTTATCTGTTAGAATCGATAAATTCTATAACTGCTCAAATCAATCATCTATTCATAGAAAAAAGATAACAATTCAGCATTGTGGCCTTATTCAATTGCTGATAAGTAGCACAAAATCTTACTGATCTGGATTTCTTTCAATTCTTGCAGTTCTGTTGGTGTCATTATATACGGTACTTTCGAAATCAATAAGATACCTGGCATCAATTACATATCAAAGTTCATCGCACAGACTGGAAGTAATCTCAGAATTGAATCAGTGGAGTCGTTGTAGAATATAAGAAGTTATTGAGAAATTGAATCCGATATGAGACAATGTCATTCTGAGTTAGTCTACTGATATGAGTTCTTATTCCGTATTTCTCTTATTCCTTATATTATGTGCGTACAAATTGCATGAGATTTCGAGGACGAAATCCGATCTTAGAGGGGGAGAATTGTAAGGCCCGAGATGATTTGAATTAATCCGAAAATAATTGAATTTTAATCCGAGTATATTTAATTTGGAAATATATAGAGTTTTGATTTAAATTCTAATATTCTTAAATTATTTAGGATTGAAATTGAATTAAAAAGAGTTGCCGATGACCGATTTGCAAATAATGGAAACTTACATGGACACATGGCTTTTATAGGAGTTTATACGTGTATAGCAGATTTACACAACACAAATTATCATCTTCTTCAGCCAAAAATCGTGAGGTTCTTCTTCTCCTTGAAAGTTCATGTTCTAAATTCAATAAATTTTGCTACGGTTGTCCGAATTCAATTCCGAAAATAGTTCCGGAATCCTTGTGAGAAGGGCTATCAATTGATGTAAGTATCTCTTTGATCCAGAATGCTCGAGAATTTTGATATGGGGCAGGAATTAGAGTTGAGCAAGATTATGAATTCTTGATCTTCTAAGTTTGATTGTATTTAAGGTAGATTGAAGAACGATCGTCGTTTTCTTTCTATATGAATATCCAGCCATTATTTTGGAATTATTAATTGATGAATTACTGATATGTGAGTGGTATAAGCTGGTAGGAAGTGTTTATGAAGTTTATTTGAATGTTAGAGTTGATAGAATTTAGTTTCGGTTACCGATTTTGTACCGTTACTCCGCAGGTTTAGAATTTGGGACTGTTTTGATGTCTTATGATGGAACTGTGAATGAAGTGAGTTCTTGCTGATTTTATGAGTTATTTTTGCTGTGTTTTCAGTTTTGAAAACAGGGAATATCGAACTCGAACTTTCAGCTTCAAACCGGGATTGAATTGGGCCAAGGTTTGTGAAGTTAAGCCTTGAAGATCAAGTAGTGTTTGAGCAGATTTTTATTGAGCTTTGTGTGTGCAGATTTTGAAGAGTTGAAGAGTTTGAAGACCAAGATTGAAAGGTATAAGACAACCATGAAATAAAGGGTTTGCATACTCAATATGAATTTATTGAGTATCCCTTTTTATAACCACATACTTTGTGCTTCTATGTTTGATAGTTGCTTATATGATTACTTGCTAGATTTAGCTTGTATTGTTGGTCTTTACTTGATGCGTTTGAGTTTTGTTGCATTCATCTTGGGCCAAATTTCTTTCGAGTTTTGAGGGCTGAGTTGCCAATGCGAGATGATAGGATGTTTGGACGTATATTGAGGAGTTTTGGTGATTGAGTCATCCCTAACATTTGACGGCATAGGTGATTGAGTTATCCCTAGCGTTTGACGCTCAATATCGTGGACCAAAGTCCGGGAATAAGCACTCAATGTCACCTCGAATGGAGAGTAGATGGATGGGTTGACGTGTTTCTTTCCCAGGGATCCCAAAAAGAGAACCGATACCGATATGATAACAGATTATAAATCATGCATTTCTTTCAATTGAAATAGATGAGTTTCTACTATTTTGATTAAGTTAAAATATTGCATGATTTTTTAAAGAGTTGATATTGATTCGATATGAGTTTATGATATTTACAATATGTCTTGCTTGAATGCAAAGTTTGCAACTTGATTAATCACATGTTGAGTTAATATGCCTTAAGTTGCCTTGAATCTTATTTGTTGAATGATTGTTAATATGCTTCAAGTTGAATTACTTGAGTTTATGCATGTTTATGTTGTTTTATACTGGGATTAAATTCTTACCGGAGTCTCTCCAGCTATTGTCTTGTTTGTATGTGTGCATGAAAATAGGTGGTACTGGAACGAGTCCGGGAAGACCATGAATAATTGAGATCAAGAGAGAGTAGAGTGATGATCCGGTGTAGATGTATTTATGCTGTCACCTTTTGTTGGTTCAAGAACATTGATCTTGTAGTTGATAGACTTGAACTTTTGGTCTAGAGATTCTACTACTTTGTTATGTATAACACTTGATCTTGTTGTGTTATTTTATAGCAATGGCAATATAGTTATTATGTTGTAAGTTTGGTGATGTTTCTTGGACTTGATATAGCTTGTAGATGGATCAAAGAAGCTAAGGATCAGCAGCTGAGCTCGTTTATTTTTTCTGGCCGCTTGGCCTGCGCATGGGCGAGCCCTGCTCGCGCGCGCGCATGCCAAGCCATGGGGCTGCTGACCCTTTGAGCTGCGCACGCGCGAGGGATGATCCCCGCGCGCGCGCAGGTCATTTAAAAAAAAAATTTTGAGACTTTGGATGCTTGATTGATTGCTTGGTTTTAATTCATGAACTTGGATTTAATGTTTTGATTTGAGATATTAGCTCTCGGGTCGTCATAACAGGTGCTCGTTCGCAAGTGCTATGATTTTCAGAAGTTGGATTCGATCCTATTCTTCTGATTGATTTGATATATGATGATATTCAGATGATATGAGGTTTATATGAAGTTGATTTGAATGATAGAAGTAAAAGAAATGAGTTACGATTGCCGAATTTTAATCGTTAATGCCGTCGAGTCAAGAATTGAGTTGATTTGTGATATCTTTGATTTAGCTAGACATTGATGAGTTTTTTGTTGATGTTCTTGAATATATATGATGTGTTTTCAGATTGAAAATAGGGGACATCGAGCTTGGAAATTTCAGCGTCGAACCGAGAAAGAATTGATCAAAGTTTGTGCACTTTATGACTTGAAGAGTGATTGATGGTTGAGCAGATTTTGACAAGGAACTTGTTGTGTTGCTTGACCAGGTTTGAAGAGCTTTGAACCAAGATTGAAAGGTATAAGACAACCTTTAAATAAAAGGTCTTTCACACTCAATATGATTTTATTGAGTATCCCTTTCTAAAACCACATACTTTGTGCTTATATGCTTGATATTTGTATATATGCTTACTTGCTTGATTTAGCTTGTTTGTATAGTTGGTTTTTAGTTATGCTTTTGAATTTTGTGCATTCAAATTGGGCCAACTTTCTTTCGAGTTTTGATGGCTGAATTGCCAAGACGAGATGATAGGATGTTTGGACGTATATTGAGGAGTTTAGGTGATTGAGTCATCCCTAACGTTTGACGGCTAGGTGATTGAGTTATCCCTAACGTTTGACGCTCAATATAGTGGACCAAAGTCCTGGAATAAACACTCAACGTCACCTCGAATGGAGAGTAGGTGGATGGGCTGACGTGTTTCTTTCCCAGGGATCCCAAAAAGAGAACCGATACCTATATGATAACCGATTTTTAAATCATGCATTGCTTTCGATTCAAATAGATGAGTTTCTACTATTTTGATTAAGTTAAATGCATGATTGTTTGAAGAGTTGATATTGATTTGATATGAGCTTATAATATTTACAGCATGTCTTGCTTGAATACAACGTTTGCAACTTGATTTATAGCATGTTGAGATAATATGCCTTATGTTGCCTTGAGTCTTATTTGTTGAATGACTGTTATTATGCTTCAAGTTTAATTACTTGAGTTTATGCATGTTTATGTTGTTTTATACTGGGATTAAATTCTCACCGGAGTCTCTCCGGCTATTGTCTTGTTTGTATGTGTGCATGACAATAGGTGGGACTGGAACGAGTCCGGTTAGACCGTGAAGAATCGAGACTTGAGAGATTAGAGTGATGATCCGGTGTAGATGTCTTTATGTTGTCACCTTTTGTTGGTTCAAGAACATTGATCTTGTAGTTGATAGACTTGAACTTTTGGTCTAGATATTCTACTACTTTGTTATGTATAACACTTGATCTTGTTGTGTTATTTTATAGCAATGGCAATATAGTTGTTATGTTGTAAGTTTGATGATGTTTCTTGGACTTGATATAGCTTGTAGATGGATCAAAGAAGCTAAGGATCAGCAGCTGAGCTCGTTTATTTTTTTCTGGCTGCTTGGCTTGCGCACGGGCGAGCCCTGCTCTTGCGCGCGCGCAGGCTAAGCCATGGGGCTGCTGCCCCTTTGAGCTGCGCACGCGCGAGGGGTAAGCCCCCCGCGCGCGCAGGTCATTTAAATATTTTTTTTTTTAGGCTTTGGATGCTTGATTGATTGCTTGGTTTTAATTCATGAACTTGGATTTAATGTTTTGATTTGAGAGATTAGCACCCGGGTCGTCATAACAAGATATAGACCTCAAACCAGCAGAATATATCATATACCAACATATTGAGATGGTAAAACTTTCGAATAAGCTGCTGAAAATCTGTAGCAATTGCAAATGACAACTGTTCTTCGGTTCAACTTCGATATCGTCAAATATATATATCAATCCTCTTCACTAAACACGCACATATCAGCATGTATACCAGCCATAAATCAACATATCAGAAGTGAAAATTTCGAAATATAAGCTGGAAATTCATATCAAATTCATACGTCGTCCGTTCATCAATCTAATTTTGATATATCAATCACTAGAAGCTTACAAACACAAATCTATACGCAATTCTGACTTATTCCCCATAACACAATTTTGAAATCATCTAGATCAAGATAATATTTACATCAATTGATAGCCCTTCTCGCAAGGATTTCGGAACTCTTTTCGGAATTGAATTCGGACAACCGGAGCAAAAGTTATTGAATTTAGAAGATCAAATGTAAACTAAAAGAGGAAGCTCTTGTTCATGGCAACTCAAGAAGATGATAGATTCTGAAGATACATGCTAAATACACGTTGATAACATATTCTAGTCAAGTGTCCTCCACTCAAGACAAGAAATTGCACTTTGGCCCCTCAAGTCTTCCGAATTTGCAAATCGGTCCTCGGCAAATCTTTTTAATTCAATTTCAATCCTAAATAATTTAAGAATATTAGAATTTAATTCAAAACTCCAAAATTCTCAAATTAAATATACTCGGATTAAAATTAAATAATTCTCGGATTAACTCAATTAATCCCGGGCGTTACAATGAAAGAGACCTTTTACATCTCCCATGGCTCGCCAAAGATTGGAATCGACGATTTGCTCATAGTATACGTCATATTTCGACGTATACTAATAATTAGTTTATAACAGCATCATAATAAATTGTTCGGTATGCCCCACAAAAAATGAAATATCCAAAATTGTAGAAAATTAAAACTTGGGATTTTGAACTGATAACAGACATGTTGAACAATAATCTTAGAAAGGAGTCAAAAAGGGAAGTTGAAAGATGGTCAATAACTGTACATAGTTGAAAATTTTAATTTATCACGCTGTTCTACATACAATAAACATCTAATATCCAACTTAGTGTGATGTGTTTGACTCAACATTTTTTCCCTCTTGTCTCAAATTTCAAAATATCAAATATATGGGAGTACTAATGTCAAATCATTTTCTAGTAGATTATGAGCAGTGTCATGGAAAAATCAAACCAAAAAAAGGAAAGAAACGCTCGTAGGTAGTTTCCACTCGAGAATAATGTTTAAAGGCGCGGGCTATGTAGCTAGAGAATTAAGGCATTACACCACTAACCCGTAGTAGAGAATTGAAGCGAGAGAGATTACTGAACTATAACGCGAAACTAGAAAACCGAAACATTATTTTGATGCGAAGAAGAGCAAAGAGACACCGTAAAACCGAAACCCTAGCTGGGAGCAGAGGTGGAGCAATCCAAAACAGGGCAGCCCCCTGCCTCGAAAGAATCCATTGAAGACATGAAAAGTGTGGAGATAGAAAACAAAGGTGAAGAGCGTGCGATTTGCTTGGAGGAGTGGCCGGTTGATTAGGATGAGAGGAGGCGGCGTAAAGAAGGGAGCGAAAGAGAGAAAGGATGAGAAGAAGAATCGAAACAAGAAGCCGGGTGGAAGGAGCGACATGTTGAGGTTGGGCTAGGCTTGTGCAGGTAAATGTGTATATTATATATATATATGTATGTATATATATATATATATGTGTGCGTGTGTGTGTTTAAAAAAAGAAAAAAAAAAGACAACAGTTTAAGAAAATTGTTGTCTTAAACTACATAAAAAAATAGAAAAAGACAACAGTTAAAAACAACTGTTGTCGTAGAACCCCAAAAACTCGCTCATAGACAACGGTTAATAAAAACCATTGTCGTAGCCATAAAACAACCCGATCATAGACAACGGTTAATTAAAACCATTGTCGTAGGCCAAAAAAACCGATCATAGACAACGATTTTAAAAAACCGTTGTCTTTGACACATATAAGACAATGGTTTTTTAAAAAAATCGTTGTTTTTGTTCATTAAAAAAGGGCCAACAACAACGATTTTAGTAAAAAACCTTGTTAAAGACCAAACAACAATGGTTTTTTTACAAGTGTTGTTGATAACACAGTTTGGTGTAGTGAGATCGTGAAAGTGAGAGGAAATCTCACCCGTCAGTTGAAGGATATGGATCTAGCATTGTTCGCCCTGCTGTAGAGGCAAACAACTTCGTGCGATTTGCTTGGAGGAGTGGACGGTTGATTAGGATGAGAGGAGGCGACGTAAAGTGTAGTAGCCCGTAACCAAAATCAGTAATTAAGGGATTAATCATAATTACTTGGGTAGAGTTCGGAAGCTCCGATCAGGATCGGAAGCTCCGAACAGGATCGGAAGCTCCGATCGGTATTACGTCAGGCATGACGTGTGGCACGATCGGAAGCTCCGATCAGGACCGGAAGCTCCGATCACCCCTATCCGGAATCAACATGTGATATTTTGACACGTGGCAGATCAGGATCTTCGGAAACTCCGATGGCAGGATCGGACATTCCGATCGAGGTTCGGACGTTCCGATCAAGGATCGGAAGTTCCGATCGTTGTCTATAAATAGAAGGCCGAGGCTTCACTTTCATTTGCCAATACCGAGTTCTCCTTTCCCTTCTAGTCCTTTTGGAGCTATTCTAGTCTTCTTAGGCTTGGTCCGGAGGTCGGCGAGGCGTTCGGTAGTCGTAGCGGAGTTGTGCCCAAGTTCTGGAGGCATCGACATCAAAGGGCTAACGATGGACGAAGGTATAGCTTTTGCTTCTTATTAATATTTAGGAGTATGCAAGAGCTTAGTTAAGGCTTTTAGAGCACTTTAATGATAGTAGTATCATTTGGCAGTATAGAGCAGACTATAGGCGTGGACCTAGAGTTGGTAGAGCTTGCACTATTTTGAGGTACGAAAGTACTGTTCGAGATATCCTGACTGAGTATGCATGTATTATATGACTGCATGATTTATATGCCATGATATTATGCTGCATTCATTTGCATCTTGATGTTTCTCTTTCGAGATGTCTGTTAGTAGGGTTGTACCCTATCCTGTTAGTGGATGGACTTCCATCGATTTGGGTCCGGCGTATCCCCGGTTATCTCGGTATGGGAGCCACCTCCTGAAGCGACGGCACAGCGTGCTACATACCAGGTCCTGGTCTGTCTCTGTTATCTGATCCTTGACCTCGAGTCTATAGGGAGTTCACTTTGCATGCATGTATACTCATACTCTCGCACTGAGCGTTTTATGCTCACGTCTCGTACTCTGTATTTTCTGGACACCCTATTCCATGGGGCAGGTTTGCGATTGGACGAGGAGGGTGGATCCAGGAGGGGCTAGTCAGTGGTTGGCCAGCTGGAGCTTCGCTTAGGTTTTATTACTGTTGTTTGGATTTATACAGCTATTCGATTTGGTTGTATATTATTGGATAAATTACAGATTCCTTTACTTGGGATTGTATAATGTTTTGGTTTCCGCAGTTTTATTCTGATATCTGTTTATTTAAGTTAATTGCATGCCTAAAGTTCTGTTTAGTAGGTGATCCGGGTAAGGGCCACTACATTTATGGTATCAGAGCATGCAAAAGAATTCTTGGGATTTAGTCTCATCTTGAGGTATTTTGTAGATGTCAAATCGTGATGACCAGAGTTCTCATGGCAGTGTTGGTGGGCGTTGGGGTGATGCCGACCGGGAGCCTCGTCGAGAACGGCGTCATCGTCATCATGACGACGAGCGTTTCACTATGCGTCGATTCTTAGCTATGGGTCCTAAGCCCTTAGTTGGAGGTGAGTCTCCGGAGGATGCGGAGAACTGGTTAGACCGCATGGAGATGACTTTTCAGACTTTCCAATGCACCGAGGAGCAGAAGGTGGAGACCCTTGGCTATCTTCTAGATGGGCGTGCGCGCATGTGGTGGAGGTTTACTTCTGCACCTTTTGTTGCGGCGAGAGGAGTGGCCACCTGGGCCGAGTTCCGCACAGCTTTCCAAAAGCGGTGTTTTCCTCCTGCACTCCGTCAGTCAAAGGCAGGCGAGCTACTGAGTCTGCGACAGGGAGCCATGTCTATCGATGAGTATCAACAGAGGTTCTTTGATCTGCTATCCTATTGCCCCGAGATTGCTGATAGCTCTGAGATGAAGTATAATCTGTTCCTTCAGGGCCTTAACCCTGAGATCCATGACCGTGTGGCGGTTGGCGACGACATGTCCTACGAGGGTTTGGTGAGCCGTTGTCACCAGGCGGAGGACAGCATTCGGCGGAACAGGTCTTTCCCTCAGTCGAGGTCTGCTAGTTCTTTGGGTCCCCGTGCCCAAACTTTCAAGAAGTCTGGATCTTCTTCTTCCTCTGGTTCTGGAGGTGTTGTCCGTTACGGTAAGAAGGACAAGTGTGATCATTGTGGGAAGAACCATCCATCCGACAAGTGCCGTAAAGCTTCTGGAGCTTGTTTCCGTTGTGGAGAGACTGGTCATATCCGGAGGGATTGTCCACTGTCTGGGGGAGGCGGTTCTGGTTCTAGTTCAGGATCGGGTTCTCAGGCCACCGTACAGCAGAGGTCGCAGGGACAATCTGCTGGGAGTTCTCATTTGAGGCCACGAGCTTCTGGACAGGTGTTTGCCCTAAGACATGATCAGGCTGTGGAGGAGAATGAGAAAGTCATCGCAGGTACATTTCTGCTTTATGGTATACCTGCTCTTGTACTTATTGACACTGGTGCATCTCATTCCTTCATTTCTGCACGTTTTGTTAAGAGGCGTAAGTTACCATGCATTGCACTAGACATAGTGATGTCTGTTTCTACTCCGACGGGCCAATCTGCTTTGGCTAAGCGTCTAGTGATGGGTTGCCCTTTAGAGTTCGAAGGGAACATTCTGTTAGCGAATCTCATGGTCCTGGCGATGGACGACTTTGATTGCATTCTGGGAATAGATATGTTGACTACCTATCGAGCTTCAGTGGACTGCTATCAGAGATTAGTACGCTTTCATCCAGAGGGGAGTGAGAGTTGGTTTTTCTATGGTAAGGGAGTGCGACCCCCGATGCCTTTGGTATCAGCTTTGAGAGCCTGTCGATCTCTAGAGTCTGGCGGGGAAGGCTACCTTATCTATGCATTTGATTTGTCCGCTGAGAGTTTTGGGATAGAGAGCATTCCTGTTGTGGATGAATTTCCAGATGAGATTCCGGGTTTTCCTTCTGCTAGGGAAGTCGAGTTTGGCATAGAGTTGATGCCGGGTACTTCGCCTATTTCTAGAGCACCGTATCGTCTGGCTCCGTCAGAGATGCGTGAGTTGAAGAATCAGCTACAGGATCTTTTGGACAAGGGGAACATTCGTCCTAGTGTATCCCCTTGGGGAGCTCCTGTTCTCTTCGTGAAGAAGAAGGATGGGTCGATGCGGCTGTGCATTGACTATCGGCAGCTGAATCGAGTCACTGTGAAGAACAAGTATCTGTTGCCTCGTATTGGTGACTTGTTCGATCAGCTGCAGGGCACGTCAGTTTACTCCAAGATTGACTTGAGATCTGGGTATCATCAGTTGAGAGTCCGTGATCAGGACGTAGCCAAGACTGCATTCCGTACTCGCTATGGGCATTACGAGTTCCTAGTGATGCCATTTGGTTTGACTAATGCGCCGGCTATATTCATGGATCTGATGAACCGTGTCTTTAGGGACTATTTGGACAAGTTTGTCGTGGTATTCATTGATGACATCTTGGTGTATTCACGTAATACGGAAGAGCATGTTTCTCACTTGCGGTTGGTACTACAGACTCTACGAGATGAGCAGTTGTACGCCAAGCTGAGCAAGTGTGAGTTCTGGATGGATAGAGTGGTCTTTCTTGGCCATATCATATCCAGGGAGGGGATTTCTGTTGATCCAAGCAAGATTGAAGCGGTACTTAATTGGTTGCGTCCGACGACAGTTGCTGAGATCCGTAGTTTTCTGGGTCTAGCAGGGTATTATCGTCGCTTCATTCTGAACTTCTCTCAGTTAGCTTGACCGTTGACGCAGCTTACCCGCAAGGGTGTGGATTTTGAGTGGTCCTTCGAATGTGAGGAGAATTTCCGTGAGCTTCGACGGCGGTTGACTTCTGCGCCGGTGTTGGCATTACCGTCAGGATCTGGAGGGTATGTAGTTTACACGGATGCTTCTCTTCAGGGGTTAGGTTGTGTCCTGACTCAGAATGGGCATGTGATCAGATACGCTTCTAGATAGCTGAAACTTCACGAGGGCAACTACCCAGTCCATGATTTGGAGTTAGCAGCCATTGTGTTCGCTTTGAAGATCTGGCGTCATTATCTGTATGGCGAGAAATTTGAGATCTTCACTGACCATAAGAGTCTCAAGTATTTGTTCACTCAGGAGGAGTTGAACATGAGTCAGAGACGTTGGATGGACTTGCTTAAGGACTATGATTGCGAGATTAAGTACCATCCGGGAGCTACTAATCTCACCGCTGATGCTTTGAGTCGCAAGGTGCGACTATCCGTACTTCAGACTTGTTCGATGTCTAGTGCGATCAGTGACTGTTGTACTTCAGGTTATACCTTCAAGCATAAGAAAGGTATGCAGAGTATCCAGATGTTTGCGATATTATCTAAGACAGCCTTGTATTCGCGGATCCGAGATGCTCAGATGTCTGATTCGAAGACCCAGCATTTAGCTCGTCTAGCTAACGAGGGTAGCTCGTCTGGATTTCATTATCAGTCAGATGGCTTTCTGTGTTTGTCTGGTAGGCTTGTGATTCCACAGGATGAAGAGTTGCGAGAGGAGATTTTATCTCAGGCACATCGCACTAAGTTGAGTATTCATCCTGGGAGCAACAAGATGTACAAGGATCTCCGTACTTGTTTCTGGTGGAAGGGAATGAAACGCAGTATTTATCAGTTTGTTTCGAGATTTTTGGTGTGTCAACAGGTCAAGGCAGAGCACCGACGACCTGGAGGATTGCTTCACAGTCTGCCTATTCCTGAATGAAAATGTGAGTTTATCACAATGGACTTCGTGACCCATTTGCCGGTATCCCCGAGGAACTGTGATGCTATCTATGTTGTGGTGGACCGACTCACCAAGTCAGCGCATTTCATTGCCTATAGCCGAGAGTACTCTGTGGATCGCATGGCACGGATGTACATTCAGGAGATCGTCCGACTTCATGGAGTGCCTGTGAGCATTGTCAGCGATCGGGACCCCAGGTTTACTTCTAGATTCTGGGGGAGTGTTCAGCGTGCGATGGGTACTACTCTCAGTTTGAGTACAACCTATCATCCGGAGACTGATGGTCAGTCAGAGCGCACTATCCGTACGTTAGAGGATATGCTTAGAGCGTGCGTCATGGATTTTGGTTCAGCCTGGCAGGATCATTTGTCGTTGATCGAGTTCACTTACAACAACAGCTATCACACTAGTATTGGGATGGCACCTTTTGAGGCGTTGTATGGGCGACGTTGTCGTACTCTACTCTTCTGGGAAGAAGTGGGGGAGAGACAGGCTGAGGGACCGGAGTTTATCCAGCAGGCGATAGACATTGTTGATCAAATCAAGAAACGGATTAAGACTGCACAGGATCGTCAGGCCAGTTATGCTAATATCAAGCGTAGGCCCTTGCAGTTTGAGTTCGGGGAGAAAGTGTTTCTGAGAGTGTCATCTTTCCGCAAGATTCTCAGATTTGGCCTTAAGGGCAAGTTGTCTCCCAGATTTATCGGTCCGTTTGAGATCTTGGAGAGCATTGGCGATTTGGCTTATCGACTAGCTTTGCCACCGCATCTATCCAGTATTCACGACGTGTTCCACGTATCTCTGTTGCGACGGTATGTGGCTGATGAATCTCATATTCTGCAGCGGTCTGAGGTTCAGGTAGACAAGGATTTGACTTATGTTGAGAAACCTCTTCGTATCCTGGATTATAAGGATAAGGTTTTACGGAACAAAGTCATTCCTTTGGTTTTAGTTCAGTGGCAGCGCCGAGGCACTGAAGAAGCTACTTGGGAGCTTGAGGACAGGATGCGTAAAGACCATCCCGAGTTGTTTTGATTTCATTCTTTAAGATGTATTCAGTTGCAAACTCTGTAAACGTTTGATTTGAATAAAGAATGTTTCCGATTTCTGTATTTGCATTCGGTACTTAAGATCTGATTTCGAGGACGAAATATCTTAAGTGGGGGAGAATGTAGTAGCCCGTAACCAAAATCAGTAATTAAGGGATTAATCATAATTACTTGGGTAGAGTTCGGAAGCTCCGAAGGTGAGTTCGGAAGCTCCGATCAGGATCGGAAGCTCCGAATAGGATCGGAAGCTCCGATCGGTATTACGTCAGGCATGACGTGTGGCACGATCGGAAGCTCCGATCAGGACCGGAAGCTCCGATCACCCCTATCCGGAATCAAAAAGTGATATTTTGACACATGGCAGATCAGGATCTTCGGAAGCTCCGATGGCAGGATCGGACGTTCCGATCGAGGTTCGGACGTTCCGATCAAGGATCGGAAGTTCCGATCGTTGTCTATAAATAGAAGACCAAGGCTTCACTTTCATTTGCCAATACCGAGTTCTCCTTTCCATTCTAGTCCTTTTGGAGCTGTTCTAGTCTTCTTAGGCTTGGTCCGGAGGTCGGCGAGGCGTTCGGTAGTCGTAGCGGAGTTGTGCCCAAGTTCTGGAGGCATCGACATCAAAGGGCTAACGACGGACGAAGGTATAGCTTTTGCTTCTTATTAATATTTAGGAGTATGCAAGAGCTTAGTTAAGGCTTTTAGAGCACTTTAATGATAGTAGTATCATTTGGCAGTGTAGAGTAGACTATAGGCGTGGACCTAGAGTTGGTAGAGCTTGCACTATTTTGAGGTACGAAAGTACTGTTCGAGATATCCTGACTGAGTATGCATGTATTATATGACTGCATGATTTATATGCCATGATATTATGCTGCATTCATTTGCATCTTGCTGTATCTCTTTTGAGATGTCTGTTAGTAGGGTTGTACCCTATCCTGTTAGTGGATGGACTTCCATCGATTTGGGTCCGGCGTATCCACGGTTATCTCGGTATGGGAGCCACCTCCTGAAGCGACGGCATAGCGTGCCACATACCAGGGCCCGGTCTGTCTCTGTTATCTGATCCTTGACCTCGAGTCTATAGGGAGTTCACTTTGCATGCATGTATACTCATACTCTCGCACTGAGCGTTTTATGCTCACGTCTCGTACTATGTATTTTCTGGACACCCTATTCCATGGGGCAGGTTTGCGATTGGACGAGGAGGGTGGATCCAGGAGGGGCTAGTCAGTGGTTGGCCAGCTGGAGCTTCGCTTAGGTTTTATTACTGTTGTTTGGATTTATACAGCTATTCGATTTGGTTGTATATTATTGGATAAATTACAGATTCCTTTACTTGGGATTGTATAATGTTTTGGTTTCCGCAGTTTTATTCTGATATCTGTTTATTTAAGTTAATTGCATGCCTAAAGTTCTGTTTAGTAGGTGATCTGGGTAAGGGTCACTACATAAAGAAGGGAGCGAAAGAGAGAAAGGAGGAGAAGAAGAATCGAAACAAGAAGCCGGGTGGAAGGAGCGACATGTTGAGGTTGGGCTAGGCTTGTGCAGGTAAATGTGTATATTATATATATATATGTATGTATATATATATATATGTGTGTGTGTGTGTGTTTAAAAAAAGAAAAAAAAAAGACAACAGTTTAAGAAAATTGTTGTCTTAAACTACATAAAAAAATAGAAAAAGACAACAGTTAAAAACAACTGTTGTCGTAGAACCCCAAAAACTCGCTAATAGACAACGGTTAATAAAAACCGTTGTCGTAGCCATAAAACAACCCGATCATAGACAACGGTTAATTAAAACCATTGTCGTAGGCCAAAAAAACCGATCATAGACAACGATTTTAAAAAACCGTTGTCTTTGACACATATAAGACAATGGTTTTTTAAAAAAATCGTTGTTTTTGTTCATTAAAAAAAGGCCAACAACAACGATTTTAGTAAAAAACCTTGTTAAAGACCAAACAACAACGGTTTTTTAACTAGTGTTGTTGATAACACAGTTTGGTGTAGTGAGATCGTGAAAGTGAGAGGAAATCTCACCCGTCAGTTGAAGGATATGGATCTAGCATTGTTCGCCCTGCTGTGGAGGCAAACAACTTTGAGCTGAAGCCTACTATTATTCAGATGATCCAACTTCAAGCGAGATTTGGAGGCGCCACTGTGGAAGACCCATACGCTCATCTGTAGCGATTTCTTCATATATGTGATACATTCAAATTTATGGGTTTACAAAGCTTCCTGCTGGATCTATCACGACATGGGCAGAGCTTGTTCAAGTCTTTTTGAACATGTACTTTCCTCCAACCAAGATGGCTCAATTATTCTCCGACATCATATCATTCAGACAGAATGATGGAGAGTCACTATATTTCGCTTGGAGAAGATTCAAGAAGATGTTGAGGTTGTGTCCTCAGCATAATCTGACACAGAGCCAGCATACACAAATTTTCTACAACGGTGCTGAACCATTAGTGCGATCTATGATGGACGCCTCCGCCAATGGAAGCTTATTTAGAAAAACTCTTGCTGATGCGTGGGAAATAATCTGTAATATGGCGAAAAATAACATTGGATGGCCAGATCTGAAAAAAGATAAGAAAGCAGGAGTCCTTGAGGTCGATGCTTTAACGGACTTGACTGCCAAGATTGATGCGTTGATTCACCAAATGTCACAGAAGAAGTCAACCCCAGTTAATCAAGGTGAGGGGCAGCCAAATTTTGAAAGAGAGAAGGAAAATTTTGTGGGGAACCAGGGAAGGCAGCCATACAACTCATACAACAATACATACAATCAAGGCTGGCAACCCAAGCAAGAGGAGAAAGATCCAAGTTTTGAAGAAATCATGATGAAGTACGTAGCGGGGACTGAAACTTACCTGCAAAATCAGGAAGCTACGTTTCAAAAATTGGAAACTCAAATGGCCCAGTTGGCGACCCATTTCTCAACTCGAACTCCTGGATCATTGCCGAGCTATACTGAGAAAAGTTATAGGGATGTCAATGCTATCATGGTCGTGACGAGGTCCCAAGGGGAGAAACGGGAAAAGAGTGCCGAAGGGAAGGAGATGAAGCAGACGAAAACTGATGGGAAAAAAGGAAGAAAAGCGCAACTCTGAAAATTCCTTGCCTACAGGTAAGAGAGTTAAAACTACATACTCTGAAGTTAATGTTGATGTTGATATGTCTACTCTTCCTTTCCCCCAAAGATCTAAGAAATTATTTTTTGATCATTAGTTTAAAAAGTTTTTTGAAATTTTAAAGAAAATGCATATTAATATACCTTTTGCAGATGTTTTAGCTCAAATGCCGAGATATGTGAGATTATTGAAGGAATTATTGAGAAACAAAAAGAAGTTGACTGATATAGCGCAAGTTGCCCTGAAAGAGGAGTGCTCTGCGGTGCTCCAAAATAAGCTACCAGCAAAATTTCATGATCCAGAGAGTTTCTTTATTCCTTGTACTATCGGTTGTATTTCTATTGATAATGTGTTGTGTGACTTAGGAGCAAGTATCAATTTGATGTCTTTTTCACTTGTCAAATATCCTAGAGGGGTTGTGTAGAATGTCTTAGCTAAAGTGGATAAACTAATTTTCCATATTGATTTTGTTATTCTTGATATGGATGAAGATTGTGAGGTTCCTATGATTTTAGGGCGGCCTTTTCTTGCTACTAGTAGGGCATTGATTGATGTAGGAAACGGGGGATTGATATTGAGGATGAATGAATAGAATGTAAATTTTAATATGCTTCAGCCGGCCAGAGATAACCCCAGTGTGAAATCTTGCTTTGCGATTGATGTTGTTGATGCGGGTGTGCCTCAGTATATACAGGTTAAAGTAGTTCATGACGTGGCTCTACGACAAAAAAAATCTGATACTGTCATTCACGCTGTCTGCTGAAGGATTTGGACAAAATCGAAATATTGTCGGGCGTCTTCCAAAACAGTGGATAATCCACCTGAATTTCGAAAGGAAGCATAGTCGGGCTATAGACTATAAATTTAGCACTGATTGGGAGGCAACCCAATGTTTTCTTTCCCTTACTTAATTCTGTTCTTTTTGTTCTATATTATTTTGCTAATCCACCGCCTTACCCGTCTCTTTCCATGTTCATTAGGTTGCCCCGTTCAGTGAAGTTGATGTTGGTGCTCCACACCCGGAGAAGGATGAAAAAGACAAACCAAGGGAATGCTATTTTTATTTTCTTTTATTGCATTTTGTGTCATTCATTTTTTCTCTTTGTTTTTCAGTGTTTGAAGCATTGGGGGTAATTCTTTGAATAAGTATGAGGAGAAGTTTATTGCATGTTCATTTCGTTTTGCATGTTTGTGTTGAGTTAGGATAATGAATGGGAGCCGATGATGATGGTGAAGTAAGGAATTTGAATTTTGTTAAAAATTCTTGCCCTTGAATTGGAATGGGAAACCTTAGATTGAACAGTGAATATTTTTATGCACTACTGTTAAACCTTTGACTTGTAGTGGAAAATTGATGAAGTTTTTGATTGCTTGACCATTGCACGACACTAGGTGTTTAGTGATCTTAAATGTGTCTTGTGAATTTTGGTGATACTCTAATAGTGAATTTATGATCTCGTTTTTCTTTTTATTTTGGATTTTATAAAAAAAATTTGGGTGATTCGTATGCAAACCATGACAAAAAAAATAAAAACTCAATCCAGGTCATGGACAAGGAATTGAAATCCTAATTACCTAGTCCAAGGCTAAGTATGCGGATGCAATGGGGTTGAGGCACCATCTGAGCTATAGACGAGGGGATTGAAATCCGAATCCTATCAATGTTGTAGCTAAGTTTGCGGGTATTAATTATTGGGATTAAAATAATCCGTGTGCAAAATCCGGCGGTGCATTAAAAATATAATCTTGAGGGAGGTGCGATTGTTAGAGGTATCTGGAAGGAATTGAAGCAAGAGAGGGATACTTGTACTGATGTGTTATTAGGTCACTCAACAGTCGTGTAAACGGACTCTATTTAAGTTGCATGTAACTGGAATAACATCACACACACGTTCACGCTAAATCGATGGTGTATTGTGAAGAGTTGAGGGTATTTTTGAACTTGGTATGTATATAGACTTCACTGAGGCGATTACTTTCCCATGGAATTATCCTAATTTCATTTTTGTGTCATAGTGTTGTGCATTTGCATTTGTCATTTATCTTGCTCGAGGGCGAGCAAGATCTAAGTATGACGGAGTTGATAAGTGTGTTGTCGTGCATTATTTTGTGCTATTTTTGAGTCGAGTTTGATTGACATCTTTGAATCTATCTTTAATCAATCCTCTTTCGATTCTTGATTAATCAACACACATGTGACTAGGTGATCAGGCTATTCACAACAAATATTAATCTAACATCACTTAATAATCGGAAATATTCAAAATATAACAAACATGTAACCAAGAGTTTTCGGCTATGTTTCCTGACGAGATTCCAGGATTGCCTCCTATTCGTGAGGTAGAGTTTGACATTGAGTTGTTGCCAGGGACATCGTCGATTTCCCGTGCTCCTTATCGTCTGGCTCCGACAAATATGAAGGAATTGCAGAATCAGTTGCAGGATCTTCTTGATAAGGGCTACATTCGACTCAGTGTTTTGCCTTGGGGAGCCCCAGTGTTGTTTTTCAAGAAGAAGGATGGTTCGATGCGTCTTTTCATAGACTACCGCCAACTGAACCAGATGAAAATCAAGAATAAGTATCCTCTTCCACGGATAGATGATCTGTTTATTCTAAGATTGATCTGAGGTCGGGATACCACCAGTTGCGAGTCAGAGATGAGGACATTCACAAGACTGCATTTCACACGCGGTATGGGCACTATGAGTTCTTGGTGATGCCGTTTGGATTGACGAATGCTCCTGCTGTTTTCATGTACTTGATGAACAGGGTTTTCCGTGATTTTTGGGATAAGTTCATGGTAGTGTTCATCGATGACATCTTGGTGTATTCTTACAGTGTTGACGAGCATGCCTATCATTTATGTTCCATTTTTCAAATATCGAGAGAGAGACAGTTGTACGCTAAGCTCAGTAAGTGCAATTTCTGGATTGATCGAGTTGTCTTTATTGGTCATGTGATTTATCGAGATGGTGTGGAATTTGATCCTAGTAAGATCGAAGCTATTCTTAATTGGTCGCATCCGACAATAGCTTCGGAGATCCGTAGTTTCCTGGGATTGGCACGATACTATCGATGATTTGTGGAGAATTTCTCTCAAATAGCCAGACCTTTGACACAGTTGACGAAGAAATATGTTTCTTTTGTTTGGTCAGCAGAGTGTGAAGAGAGTTTCCGCAAGTTGCGACGTCGTTTGACGACAGCTCCAGTGCTAGCATTGCTTCTGGATCTGGTGGTTTCGTAGTCTACACCGATGCTTCTCTCCAGGGTTTGGGGTGTGTGTTGACTTAGAATGGGCATGTGATTGCCTATGCCTCCACACAGCTGAAGACTCATGAGGATAATTATCCCGTACATGATTTGGAGCTTTCAGCCATTGTCTTTGCGCTTAAGATTTGGTGTCATTATTTGTACGTACGGTGAGAGGTGTGAGATCTTCACGGATCATAAGAGTTTGAAGTATATGTTCACTCAGGCCGAGTTGAACATGAGGCAGCGTCGCTGGATGGATCTATTGAAGGACTATGATTGTGAAATCAAGTACTATCCACGCTCTTCGAATCCAGTTTCTAATGCGCTTAGTCGCAAGGTGTATGTGAGTTCCCTTCGTACCAGCTCAGTTTCGAGAGTGGTAGAGGAGTATTGTTCCTTGGGGTTCACTTTTCATCACAAGAAGGATCAACAGGGGATTCACGCTTCTTCAATGATTTCCGAGACAACTTTGTATTCTCGAATCAAAGAGGCACAGATTGCCGATTTGAAGACTCAGAAGTTAGCACGATTGGCTTAGGATGTGAATACTTTTGGTTTCCATCTCAAGGCTGATGGTTTGTTTTGTCTTTCCGATCGTGTGGTAGTTCTTGATGATTCCAGACTGAGGGATGAGATCTTGTTGCAGGCTCATCATAGTAGATTCTCTGTTCACCCAGGCAATATGAAGATGTATAAGGATCTACAAATGAGATTCTGGTGGAAATTAGGAATGAAGCGCAGCGTGTATTAGTTCGTGTCTCGATGCCTTGTGTGTCAGCAGGCCAAGGAAGAATTCCGACGACCCGGTGGTTTGCTTCAGAGTTTAGAGATTCCTGAGTGGAAAAGGGAGCATGTGACAATGGATTTTGTCACTCACTTGCCGTTGTCTTCCAGGAATTGTGATGCAATTTTGGTTGTTGTTGATCTATTGTCGAAGTCTGCACATTTCCTTTCGTATAATTGGGATTTCACTTTTGATTGGATGGCCCGATTTTATGTGCAAGAGATTGTTCTTCTGCATGGGATTCCACTGAACATCGTTAGCGACAGATATCCGAGGTTAACCTTTAGGTTTTGGGGTAGCTTCCAACGTGCTCTTGGTACTACTCTGAGTTTGAGTACATCTTATCATCCGGAGACCGATGGACTGACTGGGAGGAAGATTCGTACTCTTGAGGAACTGCTTAGAGCTACTGTGATGGATTTTGGTCCAGCTTGGCATGACCATCTAGATTTGGTTGAGTTTGCGTATAATAACAGTTACCATCGCAGTATCATCATGACACCGTTTGAGGCTCTGTATGGACGCCGCTGTTATACACCTTTGTTTTGGGACGAGGTTGTCGAGTGTCAAGTTAAAGGTCCGGAGTTAGTCCAACAGATGACTAACGCGGTAGATTTGATCAGGCGGAGATCAAGGCTGCCCAAGATCGACAGGCTACGTACGCTAACATGCATCATAGACCGTTGAAGTTCAAACCAGGAGAGCATATTTTTTTGAGGGTTTCAGTTTTTCGGAGAGTGATGAGGTTTGGGATTAAGGGCAAGTTATCACTGAGATTCATAGCCTATCGTTTAGCCTTGCCACCTTATCTTTCAGACATTCATGATGTGTTCCACGTGTCATTGTTGAGGCAGTATGTTGTGGATGTGTCGCATGTGTTTCATCTATCAGAGGTTCACTTAGAGCAGGATCTGTCGTACGTGGAGCTCTCAAGATCCTTGATAGGAAGGAGAAGGTACTTCTTAATAAGCGCATACCGTTAGTTATTCAATGGCAACGCAGAGGTACCAATGAAGCAACTTGGGAGCTAGAGAGCCAGATGCGTGCAGAGCATCCAGAGTTGTTTTGAGACTTGTATTTTTCTTTTGGATAGTGATGTAATCTTTGAGAATTAGATGTAATAAAGAACTATTTTATGGTTTGTGTGATTTATTCCTCAAGCTTGAATTTCGAGGACAAAATTTTTTAAATGGGGCAGAATGTAGTGACCCGTACCCAAAATGAGTAATTAACTTTGTCATCATAATTAAATTGGGTAAAACTTGATGAAGGTATTTCCAATGGGTCTAAAGAGTTCAAAAATGGATCCATAACACTCGACAATAGATTAGATGGTCCCTAGTCTTACGTGGGATCAGAAGGTCCGAACTAGGATCAGAGCATCCGATCTGTGTGCAAGTTTGGAAGGTAATTGTGATCGGAACCAGGGAGATCGAAACCTCTGATTCGAGATCGGAGCTTCCGTTCTGCTTAAGACAGTTGTCCGTGAAGAGGTCAGCTTGATTATGTCATGGGTGACGTTGGGAGTGGAGTTCGGAGCTTCCACAAGGTGACCGGAGCTTCCGAACAGTAGCCAAAGACATTTGTCGGAGAACCATTGCATGTGGCGCGCATGCAGAGATCGGAGCCACCGATCAAGTGGATCGGAGCTTTCGAAGAGGCAATCGGAGCTTTTGATCGAGCTGTATAAATATGAGGTCCGAGAGCTCATTTCCTTGAACCTCTTTCACCTCTCTTCTCTTGTTTCCTAATCCATTTAGATGGTTCCTAGCCTTCTAATATTACCCCAGGAGTTGGAGAGGCGTTCCAAGAGTCTTAGCGGAGCTGTGTCCAGGAGTTGGGACTTCGACAACAAAGGGCTGACGACAGACGCAGGTATAACTTTGGTTAAGTGATATAATCAGATTTTGCATAATACACTGTACGAGATGTGAATAACAGCTATGTATTCAGATCTGTGAAGAAGATAGAGATATGATGAAATTACAAGAATGATTAAAAACTATTGTCAGGATTAAGACTTTTGATTTATTTGATAGAATGTGGCATCGATTGATTGACTGATGTTCTGAGAGTTGGTTATATGTGATTGCATTATACCATTCTTCGATTGATGGATTATCTGAGTTGATTTTCCAGATGTTGAGACTATTCTCAGAACTTTAATACCTGATTCGGTATTACTTGACTTGATGTGTTGCCACTTGATGATTATAATTCCTGTAACAGCTATTGAGCCGATTTTGAGATATTGCTATGATGATATGATGAAAAGAAATCTGATTTCTTTGTGTTGAAATGATACTATCGAAGTATATGATATCAGATCAGACATGAATTGTCAATATCAAATCAGATTTGATTTGAGACACACAAAGATTTTGAAGATGAATCTGTACGAAATGAAAACAGAGAAAAAAAAATAGAATTAGTAATTGAATGATAGATATAACTTTTGAAGCTGAAACTGATTAGTTAAGCGAAAAAGTTATTCTTGAAACATCATTCAATTCAGAATAAAGAAAAAGCAGAGTTTAATTTACAGATTCAGAATATGAAGTTGAATACTGATCTTGAAGCGATGAACTGAATGACAGCATAGACTTGATATATGTTCTATGCAGAATATAGAATGATCTAGAGAAAGAAATAAGTCGTCACTGAAGTTGACTTTTACTGACTGAGATGTCAGACAAACGTGATGATGTGAATGAAAGATTTCTTCTTTTTCAGTTTAATATGATGGATCTGATTTGTTCCACGTAACGAAGTGAAGGAAGTATCAGTAGATTCTTCCTATGTACTTTAATTAGATGAGATAGATATTGAAAAGATTCTGAGTTAAGTCGATTAGTCGACAAATCTTTAATTGAAGAAAGAAACAGCTCAGAACGAATTCTTTTCAAGGACTTAAAGTACAAGAGAATAGAAGAAGATTCGAATAAATAATCTGATAAGAGATGAAGCGATGAGATACGAAGATCAAAGTTGGATGATTGAAGTGAGAATAACTTCAGATAATCATTCAAACTATCAGATTGAATAGTTCGATTGAATGTGATTTCGAGGACGAAATCATTTTTTAGAGGGGAGGAATTGTAAGGCCTGCAAATATTAAATTATTAATTATGGGATTTGAGAATTAAATTCTATATTATGGGCTAATATTGATTTGAGAAGTTATGGAAATGATAGATTTAATTTTCGAGCCGAAAATATTTAATTTGAGAATTTACGGATTTTGAGAATTAAATTCCGAGAATTCTTCAATTAAAAGAATAAATATTCGATTTAAATATCTATGGAATTTCAGATTAAATTTCATGTCTCGGGAATTAAAGAAGATTAATTTTGAAGATAAAACCCGATCAGGGACTGAGTTGCAAATATTGATGTTTGAAGGGCTAAAGTGCAAAAGGCCAGGATTATTTAATTAATTCGATTTTAGTTCACTTTAATCCGAGTATATTTAATTTGGAAATATTTAGATTTTTGATTTTAATTCTAATATTTTTAAATTATTTTGGATTGAAGTTGAATTAAAAAGAAGGCTGAGGACTGAATTGCAATTTATCAAGTTGCAGGGGCTAAATTGCAATTACTAAATACATATCCGATTTTAAGTATATTATTCAGCATGGATACATGTATTTGTAAGAACAAATTCAGAATATTGAACAGAAGAGAGCCGAGAGCCGAGAGTTCTTCATTTTTCTTTAGCTTTCGAAAGTTCAAATCGTCGTAACTTTTGATTCGATTGTCCGATTTCAATTCCGAAAGATGTTCTGGAATCCTTGAAACGAGGGCTTCAATTTCGTGTAAGTATTATGATGTGTTTGATAGATTTAGAAATCAGTTATAAGCAGAGATCAGAACTTCATGTTAGTTTTGTGTTCGTGCATGTTTATTCATTCCGATATTGAAACCGAATTGACGAAAGACTATCGTTTGTATTAGCTATGATTTCCAGAAGATGTTTTGAGTTGTATAGAATTTTATCTTGATGGTATGATAATTATGATGGGAATATATAGCTGATGTATGATGTACGAATGATTGGAATAGTTAGAATTGGTTTCGATATTTTGTCGGTTACCGATTTTCAGTCGCTATGCCGTCGGTTCGTGTTTTTGGACTGTTTTGATAGCCTATAACTGAGATAAGATATTCTTCTAGATGTTATTGAAGATATAGCAATTTATTTCTCAGTTTCAGACTACGTTTGAAGGCTAACGACTCAAGACTCCGACTTCAAATCAAAGAAGATGAAGTGAGGTTTGAAATGAATTGTATTGAAGAGATATTGATGATTTTGAATCGATACTGAAATGATTGAATAGAATGAAGATTGATATGAATGTTTTGATGCTATGTTTCAGATTTGAAGCGTTCAAAACAGAAGAAATACGAAGGTATAATGACGACATCTAGAGTCAGGAATTTTGAAACTCAGGAACGATTCTTCTTGAGTTGTTCCACCAAAATCACATACGTATTTATTGTTTTGATTGATTTTAATGTTGTCGATCCATCCCAAGTAGTGGATCTTTGATTTTGAGTCGATGTGATTATGATACGAGAATGATACGAATTGATTCTATGCCGAGGTCGGAGGACGACCTTATTTTCGAATCCGGAATGATTTCGATAGATGGATATCCATATCAATTCGGAATCTTGATGGCAACGACGATATATGAATCAATTGAAGAGTTTATCCGGCTGTTGAATCAATCGATAGATGGATATCCATATCAATTCTTGATCGATCGATTGAAGAGTTAATTACTCTATTTGTTGAGTCGAGTTAAATATAGTCGATATGATTTATTTAATGCTTTTGATATGTTGCTTATACTGAGATGATTTCTCACCGGAGTTTATCCGGTTGTTGCTTTGTTTTGTATGTGTGCATGGCAACAGGTGGGGCAGGAGCTAGTCTGAGACGACATTGATAGCTCGGGAGAGAGATGTAGTAAGTGTGGACTCGGGTTTAGCGGAATTTGTGGTCCTAAGATGTTGTCAAGCATATTAGAAACTATACTAATTGATCATGTTTGAAAAATACTAGTTGAATCTCTTGTCTTGTATAATTCTTTCATGTTTTAATTTATGAGATGAATGTATTAACTTCGGACTCATGTATGCTAGTTCATATATGTATTTCCATGTTCTAAACTTTATTGAAGTGTTTAGAATTAATTTTGACAGTACCAGATCAAGAGCAGATTTTTATTTTTTGAACAGAGTTGCGCAGGATCGATCCTGTGAGTTGGTAGGATCGATCCTGGAACAATGGGATCCTGGACAGAAACTTTGATTAAGGTCCAGGATCGATCCTGGGAGTTCACAGGATCGATCCTGACCAAGATTTTTTAAAAAATAAATAAATTTTCTGCTCTTGGTTTATTACTCTTAATTGTTTGATTAATTTTTTAATTAATCATTAGTTGCCCTAAGACGAGATTAGCAACCCGAGGTCCCCACAAATAAGTTCCACTTCAATCAACTAAAAACCTTAACAACTTCTGATTGTCCACAATACACCGTCAGTTTAACTTAAACGTGTGTGTTTGCCATGTTATTCCAGTTTCATGCAGCTTCAAAAGAATCCCTCCTAAGAATGTTTAGCGACCTATGACAATTCAATGCAAGTGTCACAATCTAGCACTCCTTCATCCCAACAATTTCAAACAAAAACATGCACTCTCTTGAGAATAATTACGTACCTCCGTATTGTACACCCGGATTTTTATGCCCCAATAATTACCCGCAAACTTAACTATAACTAAGATAAGATTCAAATTTCAATCCCCTCGTCTATAGCCCGGATGGAGCAACAATCCCTTTTAGTCCGCAAACTTAGCTATGGAAAATTTATTAGGATTTCAACCATTTTCCAAGTCCGGATGGAAATGTAATTTTAAAATTTCAAAAATTTGTTTTTTATTAATCCCAAGGAATCCGCATACTTAGTCACAAAAAAGGGATTAGAATTTCAATCCCTCGCTCGTAACCCGGATGGAGTTAACTTTATTAGCAACCAAAAATATTTTTCAAAAAATTGTAGGTACTCCCAAGATCATACATGCAATGTCTAAAATCATCAAGAATTTAAAGACACTATCATGATCAACAAACACCTCTTGCCGTGCAATGGTCAAACAAACATGGACTTCATCAATTACTTCGCTACATTATACTAGTTTAACATGCGTGCTTAATATGATTCACGATTCAACCAACAGCTTTATACATTCAATCAAAAGCAACATTTTTTTTAAAAAAAATTCTTTCTCAACTATATCCTCATCGGCTAACAGTCATCATCTTACTCGTATCCACACAAACAAACACAGTGATATGCATGATTACGAACAAAACACAAACGAACAAAACCAAATGAATGCAAAACAGAATGAGAAAATGATGAACACAACAAAACACCCCCCATACTTATCCAAAGCATTGCCCTCAATTCTTCAGAAACACAAAACAAACACACAAACAAATGCAATGTACAAAACTGAAAACATAATGCACAAAACATAAAAAGGAACTCCCCTGGTCTACTGCGGTGCAAAAGCGTCGGGATCCTCCTCATGTTTGGAAGGGGGCTGTGGAACATAATCATCCTGAGCTGCAAGCTGGTACTGGAATGGTTGATCCTAAAATGATGGGACTGGAGCAGCGTAGTGAAAATGGAACGGAGGCAGGTATGGCACAACATCGGGAATAGATGAGGTGTTGAGCCTCAAATGTGTAGTAATGTCATAGAGAAGAGCATCCATCCTCTGAAAATTGGCGGTCGCAGCTGTCATAAAATCATTCTAAACATGAGCAATAACAGTGAGCTCATGAATGGCCTCAGGAAACGGCCTACGACGTGGATGCCGTGGTGGAGGTGCAGGAGCAGAACTAGAACTTGCTCGTCCGGCCTGAGGAAAGTCTTTCTTCCTCTTCGTGTTCTTCTTGGCAATGAGTGCGGCATCGACGGGCTGTCGTGACTGCTGCCATTCCTTGTCAACTCGAACTATGAAATAATGCTGGGAAAGAAAAGGCCCAAGGAGGATGACGTGTAGATGGAGCGAGGAATCTCACTATGAATAAGTCGACCGACATTGATCGGCCACTCCAAACTCAATGCATACAATAGAATGGCAGTAGCCATGTTCACACTGCTCGTATGAGATATAGACATCAAACTCCTTGCAGCAAATGAGAACCAAGTGGACTCGTCCAACAACAGACATTTTTCAGGAAAATGTAGATATGCAATCGGGTCATGCCAAGCCGCCCCCTCATAGCACAATTGATCCAAAATTTCATTATAGTCGGGGTCGACCTTCAAACTCTGATACAAACTATCATCAACAGCAGGAGTTTGAAGTAAAGCATTCAATGAATTTTCATCAAAAGAAACTACTTTCCCTCTAACATAGGCTTTACCATCCTCTCTTTCAGTAGCATTAGCATAAAACTCTCTAACTAAAGGCACAACCGCCGCCTTTGGTTGTTGACAGAAAAACTCCCAATTCCGATGATGAATAAAAATTGCGACCGCACTATCCCTATGAGTTAATTTGACACCCCTCTCAGGAATAGGGGTGCGATTCAGTTTATCTCGATCGTACCTTTCTTTTGCAGCGACATTGACAAATTTTCCGGCGATGCCCGAGTAAGACGAAGACGCCGGAGCTCGCTGTGATGAAGATGCACCATCCAACCTTGCTTGTTTAGGCCCCATGAAATTTAAATTAGAATAGCGTATTCTGGAAAAAATAATTTGAAGTTGGTGAAGCGGCTGAACAGATTTAGGAGCGATGAACTGACTAGAGTGGATGGAGGTCCGGTGGTCTGTGTAGTGAATCCACAAGATGTTGGAACCGGGGTAGATCGCGGGTGATGATGGACGCAGCTGATGTACGGTAGATCGACGGTGATGATGGAGCGGCGGCTTGGTAAAACCAAAGGGGAATCGCCGGCGATATGTGGTGGTGATGAGAGTGCCCAGATGCTCCAAGAGTGCTCACCTACAAATTCGTGAGACAATAGTAATATGTGAGATGAATTTGAGATTTGGGGGTTTAGGGTTCGAATAAATTGAGAGAAAAAGTGAGGGAGAGAAGAAGAGGGGCTCCCGACTTATTACGTATAAGGCTCGCTTGCTCGAGCGAGCACAAAATAATGTCGGGGTTAGAGGGTTTCTCGCTCGAGCGAGATGGGGTTCTCGCTTGTGTGAGCAAATTTTGCAAAAACAAACTCTCAAATAGAGAAACTCTCGCTCGAGCGGGCTGTTGTGCCCGCTCGAGCGAGAAAAAGAAAAAAAATTATTTTTATTTTTCAAAACTTTTCTGGGAAAATAAATAAAACATCAAAAATTAACTAAAAGAAATAAAAATAACTAAAACAAAATAAAATAGGGATAAGAACGCTGGGTTGCCTCCCAGTCAGCGCTAAATTTATAGTCTATAGCCCGACTGTTCTTCTCTTGACTGGCAACATTCAAGGTGGTTCATCCACCCGCTTGGAAAAACTCAGATCACTCCTGCCATGGTATGCTTCACCCCTATATATATTCTTCAAGGGACAAATTCCTTCGGAGAGGGGAACCTACTGACACTCCCCAATATCGAGGATTACATCAATAAAATTGACCGCCGAGCAAGATTTTAAAATTGAGCTATCGCTAGCCGACTTAAACATATGGAAAATAATGTGCTCGTCATTTAACCTCAACATTAGCTCTCTATTTTCAACATCTACTAACGCCCTACTCATGGATAAAAATGGACGCCCTAAAATCAGAGGCACCTCACAATCTGCATTCATGTCAAGAATAACAAAATCAATAGGATAAATAAACTTACCAATCTTGACTAGAACATTCTCAACTATCCCCCTTGGGTATTTACTAGATCCATCAGCAAATTTAAGAGAAATATTTTCCAGTTCAATGTTGCATATACCCAATTTCTTAGCAAGTGCATGAGACATCAAATTTATACACGATCCTAAGTCACACAAAACATTATCAACTGAGAATTTTCCAATATGACAAGGTATAGAGAAACTCTCTGGATCGTGAAATTTTTGTGAGAGTTCCTTCTGAAGCACAGTCGAACACTTCTCATTCATTGTGGCCTTCGTCACATCATCAACTTCTTTTTATTTTTCAGCAAGTCCTTTAGAAATTTGGCATATTTCGGCATCTGATCTAGTGCATCTACAAAAGGTATGTTAACATGTAGTTTCTTGAAGATTTTAAGAAAATTTTTAAATTGATGATCAAATAATAACTGCTTCGCTCTATGAGGGAAATGTAATGTAGAAATATCAACATCATTATTAACTTCAAATTTTGAAGTCTTACCTTTCTTACCTGCCATGGATAAATTTTCAGTGCGCACATCCTCCTTGACTTCTGAAATTTTCGTCCCCTCCATATTTTTCTCTTCTACCATCTGATCAGATTTTTCAGATTGTGCTCGAGTCACGACCATGATAGCATTCACGCCCTTAGGGTTTGTTTCGGTGTTACTCGGTAAAGTTCCAATAGGGCAATTTGACAATTGGCTTGCGATCTGACCCATCTGAATTTCCAACTTCTGCAGCATAGCCTCCTGATTCTGTAGGAGAGTTTCAGTACCCGCTACATATTTCATCATGATTTCTTCAAAGGAGGGCTTCTTCTCGACCGGCTTTGATGTGTTGGCTGTAGGATCTGCAGCTTTCCACGAGAAGTTTGGATGATTCTTCCAGCCAGAATTGTAAGTATTGCTGTAGGGATTGTATGGATTTCTCCCTTGATTTCCCATGAAATTCGCCGCATCAACCTCAAATACTTGTTGTTCCTTGGGCTGTTGAGATTGCACTTGATTGGCTGAAGTTGTCTGCATAACTGCCATCTGATGAGTAAGAGCATCGATTTTGGGATTCATTTCTGTCAATGCATCGACTTCTAGTACTCCAGCCTTTACTCCTTCTTAACATCTGGTCATCCAATGTTGCTTTCAGCCATATTTCCAATGATTTACCATGACTCTGCCGGTGTCTTCCTGAATAGGCTTTCGTTAGCAGCAGCATCCAACATGGATCGAACAGATTGATCCGCCCCATTGTAGAAGGTCTGAGTCTGCTGGCTCTTAGTAAGATTGTGTTGAGGACACATCCTTAACATCGTTTTGAATCGGTTCCAAGCCGCATGTAGAGATTCAGCTTCCTTTTGCCTGAATGAGATGATGTCAGAAAATAGTTTTTCCATCTTCGTGGGAGGAAAATACTTGTTTAGAAAAGTCTGCACAAGTTGATCCCATGTAGTAATTGAACCAGTAGGAAAATCATCTAGCCACTGAACATCTTTGCCTTGTAGAGAGAATGAGAATAACCGCAGTCGCACTGCATCAGATGTTACCTCATTCACTTTGAACGTGTCGCAGATCGACAGAAAATGCTCCAGATGAGCGTAGGGGTCCTCCACAGATGTACCCCCAAAACTTGCTTGCAGTTGGATCAGCTGAATAGTAGAGGGTTTCAGCTCAAAATTGTTTGCCTCAACAGCGGGGTGAACTATTCTAGATCCATAACCTTCAAATGGCGGCCTAATCAGATCCCAAACAGTACGGTTGTCCGCCATCTCTACTTTGGATTCAGATTCTGACTCTAATTCAAGATTGATAGATTTCTTGGCTTTTCGAATCCAGCTAAGCGTGCGTTCGATCTCTAAGTCAAGTGATAATAATTCCCGAGATCGAATGCTATGCATGCACAACAGAAAGTACCTGAAAATCACCAAGAAATTATAGTCAGAATTTAAGAAAATAAATAATGTCTAATCTCAAGCGAAATAAAAATTCTGATATCAAACAGTCCCCGAAAACGGCGCCAAAAACTTGACCGCTAAAATCGGTGTGATAAAAAAATCAACTGGAAAGCGTACCAGGTCAAGTAATAGTAAAGTGAATGAAATTCGGATGTCGAACCCACAGGGACTGTATATATATGAATACAAAAATATATTTATTCCTACTTAATCTAGACTAATGAATAAAAGTGATTCAGATTTTAAACTAATAATAAAAATTGCAAATAAAATTAAATTAACCAAAACGCAGCAAGAAAATTTGGATTTAATTCAAATTTGGGAAAAACTCGATCAAGGACTCACGTAGGTACCAGATAATTCATGTAACAAGCAGTCGATCTAAGACATCAGACTTATTCTTAATTCACGGGAATTTTCCTAATTTGTTCAAAGAACTATTTCTAGAAAAATCAAACCTATTAAAATTTTGAACGATTAATCTTTCGTAATTCTAATAAAATTTGAATGCATGAATAACTGTGAAAATTCAGTTTACACCCAAACCGCATAATGAAATCGAATTCTATTTCTAGTCAGTTTTACATTATGTTGAATATCGAATTGATCAAAATCGAAACCTGCTTTGTCGAATTGGAATTAATTAACATGCAAGCAAATAACTGGCCAGGAAATTCACAAGACAAATATAAATTCGATAAACAATAATATCAAATCAAGTCTGAAAATTTCAAATAAACAAATCAAGTTTTCTACATAAATTGTCTGGCCCAATCACGTGGCCTTGATCGAAGAAAAACTACTCAAATTTCAACATAGTTCATAAACAAGAGTTTTTTTTTTAAAATCCAAAACATCAACTAAAAATCAAAAATAAAATAAAAATAAGAAGAGAAGAATGGAAGATGATGTTGGCCGCCTCCTTTCCTTCAAAGATGTTGTGTAACCCTTATTCTGATGAATAGACTCCTATTTATATGCCCAAGGGTCTTGAAAAGATAGTATCCTTCCTGAGCAAGAATTCCCCTTTTAAAAAACTCTGTACGCGTAGCTCGCTCGAGCGAGCATAGGCTCTCGCTCGAGCGAGCCATCTTCCGCCCCGAAGGTAAATTTTCACGCCTCGCTCGTGTGAGCGGGCATAGCCTCTCGCTCGAGCAAGAAATCTTCTGTCTTGACTGTCACTGCTTCACTCGCTCGAGGAGGCATAGCCTCTCGCTCGAGCGAGAATACTTCTGGAAAAATCTTGCTATTTTGACCTCGCTCGAGCGAGAATAACCCTTCGCTCGAGCGAGCATATGTCTGAAAAAAAAAATCTGACTTTTCCATAATTCCCCACAAAATGGACCAGGTAAAGTATTATGCAATCAAATGAAAAAAAACATGCTAAAACTAAATAAAACAACAACTGTGAGAACCCGTTTCTAATCTTCTATTCTCGAATAATTACACAAAATCGAACACGAAGAGCCGCGTAAAAACGAATCAAAATTTTTTATTTTTTATTTTTAAAGAGAGCCTCGCGCCCGCGCGAGGTCATCACCTCGCGCGCGCGCAGGCTACGCGAGCAGAGGCTAGCGGAAATGCTCGCGCCCGCGCGGACAAAAACTCCCGAGCCTCTCCAAGCTCCTCGCGCGCGTGAGGTGATGCCTCGCCCGCGCGCAGGCAAAATGGACAAAGAGGGAGGGAGAGCCTGGGAAATCAACAAAAGCAATTCTAAATATTCCAAGACTCAAATACAATACAAATCCATATTTAGAACATACAACAGGTTCTAAGCTCTGCCCAACAATTACAACCAAAAGTCGAGTTCTAGAATAGAGTTCAAAAGACTCAACAAAACTGATACAAGTTCAACGAACTCGACCCTACGACGCAGAGTCTCACTTCTATCAATCTCACCCCGAGCTAACCAAGACGACTCGGTCCAGCTCCTGATCCTCCTGTTGCCAAGTACACATACAAACAAAGACAACAGCCGGATAAACCGGTTAGAAATATAATTTTTAAGTAAAATGTACAAATAAAGCAATTTCAAATAATATAACAATTCATGCTATATAAAACAACGAGTCAATTAATTCAAAAGGGCATATCAGCTATCAACTCGAAATGCATTAAAATGCAATGCATGACTTCAAAACTCGGGATTATCTAATCGGATAATCGAATATCAATCGGTACTCGGTTGGGATCCCAAGGTCAAGGTTTCACGAACAACTCACCGACACACCCATTCGGGGTGGATGTCGCTCACTCAGACCCCTAGACTTCAGAGCAACTATAAGAAGCATTCTAGCAATTGGAAAAACTCGAAATCCAAAGCCACTTCAATATAGCTCCCTAAATCGTCTAAATTCAAAACGAATCGAATCTTCGGCTCAAGATGTATGCAAATGAAACTAAACTCATTCCATTTAAAATCAAATAATTCGAAAACATACGAGTATGTGATTTCTTTCGGGCACTCGAATTAATTCAAATTCGAGTTAATCGTCCCGTTCATTCAATCGTCGTCTTTTTACCTTTCAAGTTCGTCGAGGATTCAATCTGAAAATAACAACGAACTCAAATAAATAATCAATCGAATCAAAACAATCGAAGCAAAGAAACTCAATCAATATCGAATCAAAACCAGTCGAGCCATCTCAAGAAGTTCAATACTATACCGTTCTTCAATTCTGAATCGATTCAACTCCCAAGTTTGATCCAAATCCAAAACTTCAATCCAAATCTGAAAATGAAGATTATACAGATTCGATGTCAATTCATCAACTCAAACAATTCCGGAAATCAAACCGAAACAAACAACTGATAATCCAAAACTCGATTTCGACGGCATAATGGCTATAAACGGTCAAACCAAAAATCCTCAACATCATCAAACCATTCCAAACAACTCATATCATCTTCCAATCCATCAAAACACAACAAAATCCAACAAAATCCAAAGACCCATTTTCGAAATTAGGCTCCAAAAATCATATAAAATCCAAACTTTGTTCTTTTTCCGAACCGACTTCGAATACACGATCTATGCTAGCTCAAGCACAACATACCCGAAAATTATCAAATTCTGACAACCCAACAAAATTCAAAGTTCGTGGATCGTAACAAAACTTACGTCAGAATGAAGCCCTCGTTGCGGTGATCGTGAATCTCAACTTGAATCTGAAATCTAACGGTCGGATCGAGCGAATCGGACGAAAGAAAATATTGAAGAAGTCGCCTCTCATGGCTTCCGCTTCAGCACGTACGAAAATGGAGAGGGAGGAGAGGGAGAAGGAGATGAAGTGATGGTGAAGTGATGGGGAGGACCACTTGCGAGGATAATAATAATAATAAGTCCCATCTTGCATTTCGGTCCCTGAAAATCCCAATTAAATCAATTCAATCTCGGCTCAATCAATCTCCCTTAATTCCAAAATAAATAATAATCAACTCTGCTAATCTTGAAATAATTAATTTCAGGGCCTTACAATTCTCCCCCTCTAAGAATCGATTTCGTCCTCGAAATTAAAGCAGTTCCATCTCAGAAAACAAGATAAAGTTCGATGACTGCTATAATAATTCTTCTCTCAAAACTCTGAAATCGCGGTTCTAATTAAACTCCGCTTCCTGCACCGTTTCTTTAAATCCGTATCGGCTTAACTGCACAAACTCATCTGAAACGGTTCCGCTAAGAAGCTGCAACTATAATTGGTCAACTCTGAATCGGTTGTCTTAAACAAAACTGGTGACACATCAATTCTAGTCTCAACCTCAAAGAAATTTGAGAAGTTGGAAACAAAAGACGTGAAGCATGTCGCGAAAACCCGAAGGACACGGAAGATTAAAGTAGTGGAAAACAAGGAGAACTGCAAGAGTACAAGTCGGTAGGCGAGACCGTCTATCTCCTTTAGAATCTCAAAAGAACTCGAGAGTTCATCGAGAGAGTTCTCTTTCTTATCAATATGCCACAGCCTCCAAAAGGAGGAATCTTCTGAATTACTTGGCCTCCCTGCACATAAGTACATAGATCTGCGCCGGAATTCGAATACTTCGTTCATCCTTCCTCTCAAGTTGTCTTTATCCCAGACAGGAATTCTCCATCCGTCTATCGAACCTCGAATCAAAACTGATCCCAAGTCAGGGAACTCAGAAAATCATCCCAATTAAATTGGGATTCTCATTTCTTCTCGTACAACTCGTCTACAAAAGATGATACCTCGTCTGATAGCTGTTGTACGGAAACCTCGCAAAAGATGTAAAATCCATCCAGCTAGTGCCAAAATCAAGCACTACAGCTCAGCATATCATCTAAAAGTCTATATCACTTTTTCTTGGCTGTCCGTCGTTCTAAGGACAATAAACTGAACCCGATAATAATCCAATAACAAAGTCTCTTAAAGACTGAGTTCAAGGTGAGAGTTAGCTCAAAATCTCATTCTGAGAGGACAGACTTTAACAAGTCAACTATCTGAAAATTCTCCTGACAACAATCTCATTCACATTGTCATGTCTGAAATTCATTCGGTACGAAACAGAAGCCGACTACAGTCATATCTCGATTATAATCAGATAGCATCTCCAAATCAAATAGTTCTATACCTCCGTGACCACATGTCGAACGCTCCCAATTCCATTCTGCACGGATAAAACGGCGACAGAGTAAAACAATCTGAAACTCTTTCTGACCAACTTGTCAACATTGGGTCGAGTCTGGAGTTCATTCCATACGGAAAATCAGTTGCAGATTCTGTAATCGGTCTAATAGTTCAGCTGACTACTAATTTCCCGACTGAATAATAGCTTCGGAAAGGTAATCATCGAAAAATAATCTTCTTTAAAATCTAACAATAGCTGTACCACAGACAGTTGGTTCTTTAATCCTCTGAACATCTTTCGGTCGTCTGAGAGAATATTGCATAAGTGCAAAGTGCAAATATAAAGGTACTCTGTCTCAATCAAAATCTCTGACACGAAAAAACAATTACTCAAAAATTGAGGTATTGTCACTATCCTGAAACTCATCTTGTGTCCAGTACTGACTCTTCTTCATTAAATTCTCCAATTCGAATCTGTTTTCTGCGCTATCCCCATCTTCTAAATCAATTCTGGCTCAATTCGGATAAAATAATTCTGGTAGACTTCATATCTGTTCCAGACTCTAAATCAAAAGTGAAACACTCATCGGTCGGAGAAGTCAAGGATAGTAGATAAAATAAGAACAGATCCATCGGCTCAAAGAGAATAATGGTAGTAGATAAAATAATAATAATAGATCATTCTGTTCAAACCTCCGTTGCTGCATTGAATTACTCCGGATCATACTGGAATTCACCATCAGATTCTGCATCATAATCAATCTGTTCCTCGATCTCAAAATCAGTTCGGTTGCGACACTCATACTCTGATTTCTCAGTTCAGAAAAGACCTCAAAAATTCCACTGGAGATAATGATGCCCGATCTAACAAGCAATAAGATCACTGTCAATTCAATATCACGAATCGGATGTTGAGTCTCGTACTGCTCCATCTGCTACCATGACTGAGTTAACACATATTTTTTCTGAATAAGAATACCTCCAGAATCTGGATAAGAGAAAGTAATGCACTGAAGATCATCAGTACAAAGGAAATAAGAAATACTGGAGCTCGGCTCGATCTCTTCTTCATGTCAAACAACCGATCTCATAAGATTCGGTTTAGGTATAAGAGCATTCTCTGGAGTTAGATGAGAAATCGGCTCCACGATGATAAAAATCTCTCGAAAATCTGCTATAGAACTCAAAATCTTCAATTCTCAGATACAAATTCCGGTTTGGCTTCAATCAAAATAGCTTCGGTCTTGCAATGATCACAGAAATTCCAGCTCTAGAATTAATATGATCGAGGAAAATACATGTCGATACAATCAAAATTCAAACTTCTATAGCGAAGCATGCAATGTCTCGACACTCAATTCTGTAAGAACATTCTCCAATACTCTGTATGATCAGTAATATTCTTCGAACAGAACCGAAAAGATCGATAAGAATTTCTAATTTCATCCAAATACCTCTGATAGATTCAATTCAAAAGATCTACAACACTGTAGACGAATTTCACTCCAAACGGTACGACTATACTCCAAAGCAGTCATACCTCGATCCAAGTCCAATCTTCAATACTTCTTTCTATCAAACTCTCAGCTGATGATGTCTGATCTCAAGTCATTGCTGAATCTAACCTCATGACTCAGAGGCAATCCAGAAATCTCATCTGGATGATAACAGTAACTCTCTAACCACTGGTTTATCAACCACTTCAGGCTAGATTCTAGGAAATCGGCTGTGAACAAGAGAATTCCTCCACGAAATTCTGAAATCAGAAGGTCATTCGGCAGATCAACTAACAAGGGATCCTGGAATCGAGCCGGAGGATTTCTGTTCGCCTATTGACTCGGATCTGAATCTGTCAACTTCCTGAAACAATCCACAGTAATCCTGTACTGGATAAAGCAGCTAACGGAAAATCAACTCGAAATCTGATAACTGAAGTACGATACTGCTCAGTTACAATCAAATCAAAATCTTAATCAAATCAGAATCTGAAGTACAATACTGTTCGGTTCCAACTTATCCCATCAATTCAAAGAATTGTGACTACGGATAATCAAAATTCAACAAACGAGGTGCATCGATAAGTATCAATAAGAAGGAAGATAAGGTGCGTAATCGATCATATCAGAATAAGACTAGAAACCATACTCCATTGCTTCCTGCGGTCGTCATCGGTGAAATCTAAATCTGATCCTCGATAAGAGTACAACTAGAATCTGTTGCCTCGAAGATTGATTCCTCATAAGGTTAAGTTCTCATAGATTCTGTTAATGTGGCCGAAAGGAGCAACTGAAACAGCTAGTATCCTTGTCGGAGTTAAAGACAAAAGGAAATTCTCTTCGGAGATCTTTCGATAATATCATGATGACGAACTCTGGCAGAGTGTCCAGGCTGATGACAGACCTGACAGCGTCTTCTGATCTCAACGCACTGCTCACTGATTACATAAATTGCTTTCTCTTCGATCAAAGGTGATCTCTAAGTCCCTCTAACTCTGATCAAACGATGAAAAGGAAACTGTCGAGGAAATTCGGATGAAAGCGGATTCCAAAAAGTGATTGAACCTTGATTCCCTAATGCTCTCTTCTCCAATTTCTACCAACTTGTATCAATTCTCTAAGTCGGTACCACACCAACCGAATTCTCCGGTCATCTGTGTAGTTCAGAGAATCACCCAACTGATCGATCTCTTCTATTCAACTTCTACATCAGACAGCATTCTCGGGACTCTTCAAAATTGGTAATCTAAACGACTAAAACCTCCTCGATAGTACTCCCATCGGTGTCAGTGTGACATCTATCAGTGCAATAGTGGTACGATCTAGATCATTCGAAGGAGTTACTGCTGGTTGTCGTCTGCTAAAGTTCTTCAGGAGACAATTCTAATAATTAGTAAGAAATGGACACAAAATATCCATCTCAAAATTCGGTGTTCCACATCTCTGTTCGATATGTTCGTTCAACTACAAATCACTGAATTTCGGTTCTCAATCGAATTCTAATTCTCATCGCAAACAATATCTGATCTGCTAGCTCAAGCAGATGGTGGAACTCGGATCCGAAATTAAAATACAGTTCATATTTCAAATAATTCATGCTTTAAATTTTAAATCACATAATCATGTAATTTCAATTAATTTACAAATAATAAAGCATTCTTTCAATCAAATCAAGTAATCGTGATTCGAAAATTAAATCACAACTCATGTAATTCAATTAATTCAAGAATCAATAAATTATGCTCGCAAGTATTTAAATAATCATTTAAATAAATCAATCACATGCGAGAATTCAATTCATGCAGACTCGATCTACCCCGCTCACTCTAGTTCAATTCCAAGAATCTTATCGCTCTGATACCACTTAATGTGAGACCCCGTTTCTAATCTTCTATTCTCGAATAATTACACAAAATCGAACACGAAGAGCCGGGTAAAATCGAATCAAAATTTTTTATTTTTTATTTTTAAAGAGAGCCTCGCGCCCGCGCGAGGTCAACACCTCGCGCGCGCGCAGGCTACGCGAGCAGAGGCTAGCGGAAATGCTCGCGCGCGTGCGGACAAAAACTCCCGAGCCTCTCCAAGCTCCTCGCGCGCGCGAGGTGATGCCTCGCCCGCGCGCAGGCAAAATGGACAGAGAGGGAGGGAGAGCCTGGGAAATCAACAAAAGAAATTCTAAATATTCCAAGACTCAAATACAATACAAACCCATATTTAGAACATACAACGGGTTCTAAGCTCTGCCCAACAATTACAACCAAAAGTCGAGTTCTAGAATAGAGTTCAAAAGACTCAACAAAACTGATACAAGTTCAACGAACTCGACCCTACGACGCGGAGTCTCACTTCTATCAATCTCACCCCGAGCTAACCAAGACGACTCGGTCCAGCTCCTGATCCTCCTGTTTCCAAGTACACATACAAACAAAGACAACAGCCGGATAAACCGGTTAGAAATATAATTTCTAAGTAAAAGGGACAAATAAAGCAATTTCAAATAATATAACAATTCATTCTATATAAAACAACGAGTCAATTAATTCAAAAGGGCATATCAGCTATCAACTTGAAATGCATTAAAATGCAATGCATGACTTCAAAACTCGGGATTATCTAATCGGATAATCGAATATCAATCGGTACTCGGTTGGGATCCCAGGGTCAAGGTTTCACGAACAACTCACCGACACACCCATTCGGGGTGGATGTCGCTCACTCAGACCCCTAGACTTCAGAGCAACTATAAGAAGCATTCTAGCAATTGGAAAAACTCGAAATCCAAAGCCACTTCAATATAGCTCCCTAAATCGTCTAAATTCAAAACGAATCGAATCTTCGGCTCAAGATGTATGCAAATGAAACTAAACTCATTCAATTTAAAATCAAATAATTCGAAAAGCATACGAGTATGTGATTTCTTTCGGGCACTCGAATTAATTCAAATTCGAGTTAATCGTCCCGTTCATTCAATCGTCGTCTTTTTACCTTTCAAGTTCGTCGAGGATTCAATCTGAAAATAACAACGAACTCAAATAAATAATCAATCGAATCAAAACAATCGAAGCAAAGAAACTCAATCAATATCGAATCAAAACCAGTCGAGCCATCTCAAGAAGTTCAATACTATACCGTTCTTCAATTCTGAATCGATTCAACTCCCAAGTTCGATCCAAATCCAAAACTTCAATCCAAATCTGAAAATGAAGATTATACAGATTCGATGTCAATTCATCAACTCAAACAATTCCGGAAATCAAATCGAAACAAACAACTGATAATCCAAAACTCGATTTCGACGGCATAACGGCTATAAACGGTCAAACCAAAAATCCTCAACATCATCAAACCATTCCAAACAACTCATATCATCTTCCAATCCATCAAAACACAACAAAATCCAACAAAATCCAAAGACCCATTTTCGAAATTAGGCTCCAAAAATCATATAAAATCCAAACTTTGTTCTTTTTCCAAACCGACTTCGAATACACGATCTATGCTAGCTCAAGCACAACATACCCGAAAATTATCAAATTCTGACAACCCAACAAAATTCAAAGTTCGTGGATCGTAACAAAACTTACGTCAGAATGAAGCCCTCGTTGCGGTGATCGTGAATCTCAACTCGAATCTGAAATCTAACGGTCGGATCGAGCGAATCGGACGGAAGAAAAGATTGAAGAAGTCGCCTCTCATGGCTTCCGCTTCAGCACGTACGAAAATGGAGAGGGAGGAGAGGGAGAAGGAGATGAAGTGATGGGGAGGACCACTTGCAAGGATAATAATAATAATAAGTCCCATCTTGCATTTCGGTCCCTGAAAATCCCAATTAAATCAATTCAATCTCGGCTCAATCAATCTCCCTTAATTCCAAAATAAATAATAATCAACTCTGCTAATCTTGAAATAATTAATTTCAGGGCCTTACAACAACAATAACATATGAATGCATGCAAACCTAACACCAAAAATATGCATATGAAACACAGTTAACAGGTCGCTACAACAAGCTTATCGAGTTGCATTGCCACCTAATATCTCAAGTGTCCATAATTTCTTTCATGTTTCAATGCTACAAAAATATTTGGCTAATCCGTCATACGTTCTTCGTTATGAACCATTGGAGCTTGCACCGAACCTAACTTACGAAGAATGACCGATCCAAATGCTTGATAGAAAAACCAAAAGGCTTAGAAACAAAGTGAAACGACCCTAACCTCTAAGCTTAAATTAAATAATAAAGAAAATACTGATTTTTAAAAAAAATTTGCCATGGCTTGTTTGAAAAGTAAACAAACCATCTTGACCCGAACAGCAGTTCGAGTAAAGGAAGGAAACGACGACTAAAAGTCTCAAATGCGATAATCAAAAACATGCAGGACAAGTAACCACTTCCCGGTTACAAAATAAAGTGCGCTAAGAAATAAACTTCAACAAGCACAGGGAAAACACATCCTGGCTATAAACTATCATTATCATAATCATTACTACTCATCAGAGTTAATACGCGGAAAACTTAAACATTCAACAGCGACGGTCATTGGGCTTCACACTACCAGTGGCCTCAACCTAGTGGATCCTGCCCCTCCGTCGCCTCAACATAAAACTCAACACCTGCAATCAAACAAGCATAGTGAGTCTAGGGACTCAGCAAGCATAAACAGTTGATAACAAGGTTTAAAAATACATGATGCTTTACTCAAACTATTATACTTAGTATACTTTGAACTTTAACTGAAAATATGCATGAAAATACAAGAGTAATATAGCATGCAATGATGAAATCACGCTATGGTAGACTTTCACTTTCATAACTTAAACTTTCATAACATTCAACTTAACCTCATGCATAACTGATTGACTGACATAAACGTAAGACGAGTCAACTGAAACTTTGAAACTTTAACTTTTTTTTTCTTTTCTTTTCCTTTTCCTTTTTCCTCTTTCCTCTAGAAATCAGATCCTTGAATTGTGACCCTCTGTTTCGATCATGATCATGGCTGCAGTGCACTATGCCGGCAAGACGACGAGATTTCTCCCGACGAACTTAACCCCTCTGTGGCAAGGAGACCGAGATAACTCCCAATCCCACATTGCCCCTCTGTGGCAAGGATAAACAAGATGTCTCTTGCTCCCTACCTAAACCTCTATAACTTTTGGTAAGTAGACCGAGGCATTCCCCAGCCTAGCAATACCCCTCTTTGTCACAACCAAATCACCTCTTTCAAAAACATTTTCTTTCCTTTCTTTTCTTTCTTTATGACTCGACTCACACTCTTTAGCATGCAAGATATGAACAGACTTTCTTTAAACTTTGTTTTACTCAAGAATAAGACATATGCACGCGAATATGCAACTTTAGAGAAATGAGACTCAACGCAATAACATCAATGTGGTGGTGAATGAGCGACTGACTCTTAGTTGGATGCCCGACGTATACATGTTCCTTCTTAGACTTTCCTCATCCCGAGCGTTCAAACCGAAAAGCCCGTAACCCGACCTTAACTTACTCGAATTTGACCACGCTTGAACCGACACTTCAAAAACACTTATGACTGACTTAGAAAGTAGAACATGACCTCTTAGGTTAATTTGGACAGCCCTTACAAAAAGAAAACCCGGGCAGCCCTTACACGTTTAAAATTCTGCACTTACACCTCTAACTTGCACGACTCATAACTTGACCAAAAATTATCCGAAATAAGCCCGTTTTATACCGACACGACCACGACATCTTAAACTTGAAGTAGGACCAAGCCCACGACTCAACAGACCCCTTTATACCACGCCCCTGTTCCAGTTCAGTAGTCTAGACAACACTAGACATCAAAATTCCATTACCTAGACCTCAACTTTTCAACCAACAACTTCAATGCTATGACTTTTACACAAGACCAGCCCCTTTACAACAACTTAATACCTCCTTAAGGACCTTATTGAGCATCCAAATCAGCCCCTCAATCTTCACCACAACAATTTCTTGAAAGCCAACAAGACTCAAACCAAACATGCTCAAACTCATGCATTATCATTGTGACTTCAAGGCAATTATGGAACTCTTCATAAAGACATAAAAATCCCCTCTATAACACCATGCAACTCACGACTTCAAGCCATTATTTTTGGGAAATTTATTTTAAAAAAAATCGAAATCAAGCTAGACTCCTATCCTCAACATTAATCATGCAACATATGAACATTTCCTCAACTAATAAGACATGCACGATTTCTTCATCAATTAGCCACTGAAAAATGTGTAAAAATCGATGCAAAACAGTCCCTAATACATGCATTTTCGAACATAAGAAGAGCAAGAGCAAAGGAACTAAGTAGCTTGTTTGAAAGAGATAGAAATGCTTATCCATGCCTTCTCCAAAATAACCAAGAAAATCGAATGAGAAGGGACTTGGGATCTTCGAACTTGAGCTAGGAAAGACTCCTCCGGTGACCTCCAAGCTCCGGCGGTGGTGGTGGCTGGCCGGCGGCGGCCGGAAATCTAGCTAGAGATGATGGCCGATTGGAACAAGAAAATGGGGGAGAGAAAGAGGGGAAAGGGGCGGCTAGGGTTTGGAGATTGGGGGAGGGTTTCTATTTTTCTTTTTAAATGGGACTCAAAAGTTGAGTGTGAGTAGTACTTTTGTATGTATTGTAAGTATAAAGTAGTGTGAATGTGTGTGAGTCAATGTGTAACTTTGACTAGAAAAGGTCCTACTTCAAAAAGCACTTTTAACTTTTCTTTTAAAACAAATGCTAGCACTTTTTTCCCTAAGTTTGAAAGTCTCTTATAAAATAATTAAAGTTGGAATTTAGTATTCCGGGTCTAAAATACTGCTTTTCGAATAAATTTGAAAATAAACTCAAGAATACGATAAACGCGATTCTTGTTATCCGGAAACCCCAAAAATCCAAACCTCTACATTTTTCTTCAAAGTTTCACACATGACACATTTAGAATCACTGTCTAAGAATAACCGCCATGAACCACCACTGCCGAGGTCGGAACCGGAGAACCCTGAACTTAAAACTTTAACATAAACATTCTTGAAATAACTGAGCATTCATAACTTTAAAGGAACATTTAGCAGCCACATCAATCAATTAAAATCAACACTTTAAATATTTTGATATCACACAATCAGGGAGATATTTACCTAAAAAACAGAGCGATTAAAATAATTTAAACAAACTAGACGAACGTTTAAAAGTAATTTAAATAAATACACGAGCAGAAATAAAAACCTTAAAATGATTTATACAGATAAAATCTTTTAAATAAAATAAGATAAGCATTAAAATAATTTAAAATAACTAACCACTAAATTTAGGTTATCTAAAATAAATAAATTGGGCAATCAAAAGTATTTAAATAAATAAGCTAAACAGTTAAAATAATTTTACTGAATAAACTAAAAAACTAAAATCATTTAAATATGCAAGCTTAGACCTTTAAAATATCTAAAGCAATTTAAATTGCACAATAAAAATCATTTGGGCACATAAACCTAAACAATTAAAAATATTAATTAAATAGCTAGTAAAATAAAATCATTTGAATAAATAATAAAAATATTTATTAACACATAATTCACATAAAGAATTTAAATCAATTAAACTTAAAAATAATTATTAAATTAATTCATGTGATTTACTAGATTGGATTTTAGGCGTCACAATTCCTTCCTCCCTTAAATGGAATTTCGTCCTCGAAATTCAGGACATACTAACTAGGTCTGGACACGTACGACTAAGTAACATCAACTTTTCTAACTCTTCACTCACCTGAGTTGACACTAATAGCTTACTCTGTGCACTATGATGCTTATTGGCATCTATATCATCAAGTATTGGACTAACTCCTACTGCAACCGATAAGTTCTTCATCTTATAAATTCTTAGATCTTTAAGTTATTGCACAACATACCTTTGCTAATCTTATACCCTACGACAGAAATCCAGCCCATAGAGTTCATATATCCCATAAATAATTTATGTCGACCTCGACCAAAACTTAAAAACCTTCTATTAAAGAAGCTATGCTTAATGTCTATTTACCAACTAGACTTAACTTACCCAATAAACAATTTGAGCTATTAAGAAATTCACAAGTTTCCAAAATACTTAGCAAATGATCACTAAACTTTTCTAAATAGGATAGCTTAGGGACTATATTATTCTATCTCGTTAGACCTCAGGATATGATATGAATCTTACCCATACTTCCCCAACTTCGATTCAAGAAGCCCATCATGTATTACTAACAACTCTGCGCCATCTCAAAAGATAAAACAAATTACCTATCTCCTCAACAACTGCATAAGGACTGACAACCAAATTAATTTCCTTATATACCCAAATCAATAATAATACAAAACGATGATGCCTTCAAGGACACTAAATAACCAAATTGAAATTCTAGAGGCCCACGCCACTAATAGCAATGAGTTACTTAATGCTATTGGACTATGCTCAATCTCTTATTAGTTACCATAACTCACAACGCTTAAAGGGATGCTTAAAGTTTTCTTAGGCAACGACTCTAATTCGGTTAACCTTCAAGTGGAAGTAGTGACTCTCCTCATCCTAGGATTCATTGACCCATTCTTGTAAATAAATCTAATCAAATCCTTGATAAGAAAATATAACCTTAAAATCCACTGATGTTCAATTCCCATAGTAATAGTGGTTAACATATAGAATCCAAATAGGTGCCTAAACAGATCTCAATTATCCATTCATCAATTTATACGTTCACCTCTAGCATCTTTGATTCCACCGAAAGTTCAACTCTTGATTAAGATTTCCCAATAGATTTACCCATCCTTTCTATCCCAGACGCAACGACTAAGGAATCTATATTTATCCTTGAAGCCAAAACATACCACGAACTATTATCCACTTATTGGATTAGACGGTCCCTAAGTACCAAATAATTCTTATATATCATCGGAAGACATAACTCAAATCCCTAGTTCAATTTTGTGGCAAGTTTGAAAATCCAAAGTTCCCAAATTATATATGTACAACCTGAATTCAAATTCCAAGAACTTAGTATACCACTGGGCACCGCAAAGGGTTTCTCAATTACCTTAGTATTTCACCGAGAAATAATCTACATCTTATCCAGAAAAATAAAACTACCTGAAAATTTTATTCATCATACTGTATCCAAAGTTGGTGCATTAGTCTTACCAGTTGACATTTACAAGATCTTAGAATGCTAATATAAAGTACCCAAAAGTATTCTAGGGATAGCTCTATTTTCCTTCAATGTTCTAAATCATAGTCAGGTTATTATCACACCCCAGGCAGCTTACCAACATTGTCTGTTCACTCTTAATGGTCCTGTCTAAAATTGAAGCAACACATTCAATTAATTCTCTAACTAGCAGTCTTCCTGCTAGGACTTGATAAAATTGATAATCAACATTCTTCGGAACGCAACTGCAACTTAGGATTTTATCAAGTACTATTACTACATTCCAATAGTCTAAACTCTCACTATACGGTTACGAGTCAATTTTCTATTCAAGAAGTCGAAATGATAATCGAAAGTGTGATCCACTCAACTAATTTGCCATGATGGATCATGAAAGGAAATAAATACGCATGTAATGCTGCTTAATACGAAATAAAATAATGCAAGCATTACAAACAAGCGAGCTGAAAAATACAAATCTGGATAAGTGAAAACAACTCACTCATAATTCAAGTCTAGAGATGAATGAATAATAATGGAGGCTTCATGAATAATGAATATGAGCCAACAAGATAACAAATCTGGTGATAACTCATCAAGAGTAATGACATCATGCTCAAACAATCGAAGCACAATCAAGGGTAGACAGCGTGACTTCAATCGAGAGAAGTCCACACAAGTCAATAATCAGGAAAACAATGGTACCAAGACGTATTCAGAAGTCAACCACACAACGCAAGTAGATCACCAATAAAATACAAAATGATGCTTACTCGCATCGACATGTGTGGTTCTAGTACTGGAGAAAAATTTCAATAAATGTGAAATACGAACATGGTCTTATTAAAAGTTCAACCACTGTCAAAGTGGTAGAATACAAGGTTGACTGATGTCATATGATTCCATAATGCACAAAGGGAGTGCAAAGAGATTTCGGATACTCAAAAGTATAGGTTGAGATGGATACGACCACAAAAGAAGAAAATGAATTAATGATCAAAATAATAGTTCATAAAATTGAAAGACTCATTAGTAACCGATTCGCTATTCCTCGAGAACATATTTGCCCATAGAACAAAAGATATCTCAAACTATCCATAAAAATATAAAACAAAGTGCGTATCACAAGTCTTTGCACAGATTCGAATCATTAACTTAACTGGCCAAAACATAAGTCTCATCAAATTCTAAACAAACTATGCTCTTAGTTGTATCCGACTAGAATCCAATATAAGGAAACAACTTACAATAGTAACACACAATTACTATCTCCTAATGCGCAAGTTTAATATTTCCAACAAACTCCTACAACTCAACAAAATTGCTAACACTACTGAACAATTCAAACCACTTCCATGTACTATCCAAATCTGGAAGGAATATTGGTACACCAACTCCGTTTAACTTGAAATCGCAAGCTATAAAAATATAGACAGTCAAATAGTACACTTTAACTACTAAAGAAATTTTAAATAATAAAACATTGAGCTACACATTTAAATAAATTAAACATCTAATTTGAAAATATTTTAGAAGGGTGACATCAAACATTTAAAGTAACAGTCTCATATGCATCTAAACATATAAAATTCCTTAAAACTTACAGACTTTGAGGCGAGATCCCTTGAGTTTCAGCGACCGGCAGTAGGCTCAGCCCATACCAAGACCGCGCTCTGATACCAACTGAAACGACCCTAACCTCTAAGCTTAAATTAAATAATAAAGAAAATACTGATTTTTAAAGAAAATTTGCCATGGCTTGTTTGAAAAGTAAACAAACCATCTTGACCCGAACAGCAGTTCGAGTAAAGGAAGGAAACGACGACTAAAAGTCTCAAATGCGATAATCAAAAACATGCAGGACAAGTAACCACTTCCCGGTTACAAAATAAAGTGCGCTAAGAAATAAACTTCAACAAGCACAGGGAAAACACATCCTGGCTATAAACTATCATTATCATAATCATTACTACTCATCAGAGTTAATACGCGGAAAACTTAAACATTCAACAGCGACGGTCATTGGGCTTCACACTACCAGTGGCCTCAACCTAGTGGATCCTGCCCCTCCGTCGCCTCAACATAAAACTCAACACCTGCAATCAAACAAGCGTAGTGAGTCTAGGGACTCAGCAATCATAAACAGTTGATAACAAGGTTTAAAAATACATGATGCTTTACTCAAACTATTATACTTAGTATACTTTGAACTTTAACTGAAAATATGCATGAAAATACAAGAGTAATATAGCATGCAATGATGAACTCACGCTATGGTAGACTTTCACTTTCATAACTTAAACTTTCATAACATTCAACTTAACCTCATGCATAACTGATTGACTGACATAAACGTAAGACGAGTCAACTGAAACTTTGAAACTTTAACTTTTCTTTTCTTTTCTTTTCCTTTTCCTTTTTCCTCTTTCCTCTAGAAATCAGATCCTTGAATTGTGACCCTCTGTTTCGATCATGATCATGGCTGCAGTGCACTATGCCGGCAAGACGACGAGATTTCTCCCGACGAACTTAACCCCTCTGTGGCAAGGAGACCGAGATAACTCCCAATCCCACATTGCCCCTCTGTGGCAAGGATAAACAAGATGTCTCTTGCTCCCTACCTAAACCTCTATAACTTTTGGTAAGTAGACCGAGGCATTCCCCAGCCTAGCAATACCCCTCTTTGTCACAACCAAATCACCTCTTTCAAAAACATTTTCTTTCCTTTCTTTTCTTTCTTTATGACTCGACTCACACTCTTTAGCATGCAAGATATGAACAGACTTTCTTTAAACTTTGTTTTACTCAAGAATAAGACATATGCACGCGAATATGCAACTTTAGAGAAATGAGACTCAACTCAATAACATCAATGTGGTGGTGAATGAGCGACTGACTTTTAGTTGGATGCCCGACGTATACATGTTCCTTCTTAGACTTTCCTCATCCCGAGCGTTCAAACCGAAAAGCCCGTAACCCGACCTTAACTTACTCGAATTTGACCACGCTTGAACCGACACTTCAAAAACACTTATGACTGACTTAGAAAGTAGAACATGACCTCTTAGGTTAATTTGGACAGCCCTTACAAAAAGAAAACCCGGGCAGCCCTTACACGTTTAAAATTCTGCACTTACACCTCTAACTTGCACGACTCATAACTTGACCAAAAATTATCCGAAATAAGCCCGTTTTATACCGACACGACCACGACATCTTAAACTTGAAGTAGGACCAAGCCCACGACTCAACAGACCCCTTTATACCACGCCCCTGTTCCAGTTCAGTAGTCTAGACAACACTAGACATCAAAATTCCATTACCTAGACCTCAACTTTTCAACCAACAACTTCAATGCTATGACTTTTACACAAGACCAGCCCCTTTACAACAACTTAATACCTCCTTAAGGACCTTATTGAGCATCCAAATCAGCCCCTCAATCTTCACCACAACAATTTCTTGAAAGCCAACAAGACTCAAACCAAACATGCTCAAACTCATGCATTATCATTGTGACTTCAAGGAAATTATGGAACTCTTCATAAAGACATAAAAATCCCTTCTATAACACCATGCAACTCACGACTTCAAGCCATTATTTTTGGGAAATTTATTTTAAAAAAAATCGAAATCAAGCTAGACTCCTATCCTCAACATTAATCATGCAACATATGAACATTTCCTCAACTAATAAGACATGCACGATTTCTTCATCAATTAGCCACTGAAAAATGTGTAAAAATCGATGCAAAACAGTCCCTAATACATGCATTTTCGAACATAAGAAGAGCAAGAGCAAAGGAACTAAGTAGCTTGTTTGAAAGAGATAGAAATGCTTATCCATGCCTTCACCAAAATAACCAAGAAAATCGAATGAGAAGGGACTTGGGATCTTCGAACTTGAGCTAGGTAAGACTCCTCCGGTGACCTCCAAGCTCCGGCGGTGGTGGTGGCTGGCCGGCGGCGGCCGGAAATCTAGCTAGAGATGATGGCCGATTGGAACAAGAAAATGGGGGAGAGAAAGAGGGGAAAGGGGCGGCTAGGGTTTGGAGATTGGGGGAGGGTTTCTATTTTTCTTTTTAAATGGGACTCAAAAGTTGAGTGTGAGTAGTACTTTTGTATGTATTGTAAGTATAAAGTAGTGTGAATGTGTGTGAGTCAATGTGTAACTTTGACTAGAAAAGGTCCTACTCCAAAAAGCACTTTTAACTTTTCTTTTAAAACAAATGCTAGCACTTTTTCCCCTAAGTTTGAAAGTCTCTTATAAAATAATTAAAGTTGGAATTTAGTATTCCGGGTCTAAAATACTGCTTTTCGAAGAAATTTGAAAATAAACTCAAGAATACGATAAACGCGATTCTTGTTATCCGGAGTAGCTTTTTTGAAAGAGATAGAAATGCTTATCCATGCCTTCACCAAAATAACCAAGAAAATCGAATGAGAAGGGACTTGGGATCTTCGAACTTGAGCTAGGCAAGACTCCTCCGGTGACCTCCAAGCTCCGGCGGTGGTGGTGGCTGGCCGGCGGCGGCCGGAAATCTAGCTAGAGATGATGGCCGATTGGAACAAGAAAATGGGGGAGAGAAAGAGGGGAAAGGGGCGGCTAGGGTTTGGAGATTGGGGGAGGGTTTCTATTTTTCTTTTTAAATGGGACTCAAAAGTTGAGTGTGAGTAGTACTTTTGTATGTATTGTAAGTATAAAGTAGTGTGAATGTGTGTGAGTCAATGTGTAACTTTGACTAGAAAAGGTCCTACTCCAAAAAGCACTTTTAACTTTTCTTTTAAAACAAATGCTAGCACTTTTTCCCCTAAGTTTGAAAGTCTCTTATAAAATAATTAAAGTTGGAATTTAGTATTCCGGGTCTAAAATACTGCTTTTCGAAGAAATTTGAAAATAAACTCAAGAATACGATAAATGCGATTCTTGTTATCCGGAAACCCCAAAAATCCAAACCTCTACATTTTTCTTCAAAGTTTCACACATGACACATTTAGAATCACTGTCTAAGAATAACCGCCATGAACCACCACTGCCGAGGTCGGAACCGGAGAACCCTGAACTTAAAACTTTAACATAAACATTCTTGAAATAACTGAGCATTCATAACTTTAAAGGAACATTTAGCAGCCACATCAATCAATTAAAATCAACACTTTAAATATTTTGATGTCACACAATCAGGGAGATATTTACCTAAAAAACAGAGCGATTAAAATAATTTAAACAAACTAGACGAACGTTTAAAAGTAATTTAAATAAATACACGAGCAGAAATAAAAACCTTAAAATGATTTATACAGATAAAATCTTTTAAATAAAATAAGATAAGCATTAAAATAATTTAAAATAACTAACCACTAAATTTAGGTTATCTAAAATAAATAAATTGGGCAATCAAAAGTATTTAAATAAATAAGCTAAACAGTTAAAATAATTTTACTGAATAAACTAAAAAACTAAAATCATTTAAATATGCAAGCTTAGACCTTTAAAATATCTAAAGCAATTTAAATTGCACAATAAAAATCATTTGGGCACATAAACCTAAACAATTAAAAATATTAATTAAATAGCTAGTAAAATAAAATCATTTGAATAAACAATAAAAATATTTATTAACACATAATTCACATAAAGAATTTAAATCAATTAAACTTAAAAATAATTATTAAATTAATTCATGTGATTTACTAGATTGGATTTTAGGCGTCACACAAAGAAATTCAACTAGTAAAGGTATTGTGGTGCAATCATGAAATTGTGGAGGCGACATGGGAGCAAGATGAAGAAATGAAACAAAAATATCCAGGACTATGAGGTATGTCAAATATTGAGGACGAAATTTATTGAAGGATGGAAGAATTGTAATGCCCGTTCATTCCAAATGGTTTAATTGCTAATTATATACTTATGTCTATCGTTACGAGATTTTTACAATTTTTGACCATCTATGTCAATATGTTTAGGATTATTTAGAGTGTGAGAATGAATTGAGGTTAATTCTATGACGTTGGAATACATTGGTATGGACATGGAAATGTATAAGCTTATTGTTATATTTATAGAAATTAAAATGGTTGAATTGGTTTATAGATGTTGGTGATTGTGATGACGGATTTTAGAAGCATGGTTGAGTGATGTATAGATGAGGATTGATGTTTTAATGAAGTTATAAATTAACACTTGAAATGTAACATGTGTTGGACTGCACTAGACCAACGACATCAGTTGTGGTTTCTGACCACACGACTTGTGTATTAGCTCAAATGAGATGATACCAATTTTATTAGAAAGCTAGTTCATAGAGCTATAGATAGTATGTTTTGAGGTTTGACCCATTTGTAAGAATGTCCAAAACGACCCCGAAGTGTGTTTTGTGTATTGTAATTTTTTGCACTGACATATTTTGGTAGAACGAGCATAACTTTTCTTTGAAATGTTCAAATTGGGTGAGTTTAAAGCCAAAGAAAAGCCACGACATAGAACTACTACTTTCATGTTGACTACTTTTCCTAATTTGGAACGAAAAATAACCTTTTGTACAGAACAAACGGCACACCCGCACCTTAGTGCCTAGGCTGAATCCCACTTGCTGATTTTTGTTAAAAAAACGTGAAGACAATAGATTTCTTTCATTTCCTCATCTTCTCACTTCGAAAAAAACAAAGGAAAGTCGGGGTTTTTAAGACTTATTCCTCAAATCACCTACAAACATCCATCTTCACCTCGAATTGGCGGTATAATCGAGTTCTTCATTAAATTTGCAGCCTAAGTATGTAAGTTTTCCCATAAATCATGAGTTCTTGCTACGTAGTTAAGAAGGTGGAGATAATTTCGAAATATAGATTAAAGTAGTGTTATTGATTGAGATTATTATGTATTTGACAGTCTAGGATCAATGAAAACTGAGCCAATCATTTTTCTTAAGTTTCGAGTGTAAGTTGGGCTTATCTTTAATGCAATAAATGGGTATAGTATATTGTTTCCATGATTTCAAAGAAATGATTGTTTATTGATGATATATGTAATTATAGTATACATTTCTTAATGATTCATAGACCGAGTATTTTTACCAATGATATGTATTAATAAAAATACATTTTATCGAGATACTATGATATGGAAATGAATGAAAATGATATGAATTATGCATATATGGTTGAATAAGCAGTGTCACATTCCTAGGGTGGTACATGGTACGTAATCCAAGGGTGGCACATGGACCACAATATAGGTGGTTAATACCTGAAAGTATGGAAATCCCACTAAACATGGGTGGTTAATGTCTAAAAGAATGAAAACCCCATCAAAACAATGCTATTGGCCAATAATGAACATGAACATGAATATGTGATCACTCATAGTAATTATGAATACCATATAACCTAATTATTTTTTTCACGCTATAAATGTACTATGTTTCAAAGAATAAAGTAGTTTGATCACGAATTTAATAGTAGTTTATTTCTATGCATATTGTTATCTACTAGGCTCAACTTGCTGAGTTTATAAACTCACATGGCTCATGTATTACAGGACCAGGTAATGAGGATAACTAGGATGTCGGTTCACCAATGAATGCTTGGCACATGTCTTGCCTCGATGAGAATCTGGACATGAAACTCATATAGCTTCCGCTGCTTTGTTTATATGATATGTAATATATACTGAATGAATGAAGGTTTATGGTTTTTAATTTAGGATAACTTGGATTTTGAGTATGATGGAAGAATGATTAGTTTGTTTTCATGTATTGTGTTAGATATATGTTTTGGAACTTTCCGCAGGATTCTTAGATTCGGCCTTAAGGGCAAGTTGTCTCCAAGATTTATCGGTCCGTTTGAGATCTTGGAGAGCATTGGCGATTTAGCGTATCAGCTAGCTTTGCCACTGTATCTGTCCAGTATTCACAACGTGTTCCACGTATCTCTGTTGCGACGGTATGTGGTGGATCTTTCTCATATTCTGCAGCCGTCTGAAGTTCAGGTGGATACAGATTTGACTTATGTAGAGAGACCTATTCGTATCCTGGATCATAAGGATAAGGTCTTGCGAAATAAAGTCATTCCTCTGGTTTTGGTTCAGTGGCAGTGCCAAGGCACTGAAGAAGCCACTTGGGAGCTGGAAAGCAGGATGCGTTCAGAACATCCTGAGTTATTTTGATTGCTATTTCAGTATTGTACTAAACTTTTACCTTGTAATCATCTGATTTGAATAAAGAATGTTTCTGCCTGTTGTTTTACATTCAGTACTTAAGATCTGATTTTGAGGACGAAATATATTAAGTGGGGGAGAATGTAGTAGCCTGAAACAAAATCAGGTAATTAAGGGAAATAATCGTAATTAGGAAACTCGAGTTCAGACACTCCGAAGGGAAGATCGGAGGCTCCGAATGGGATCGGACGGTCCAAAGCCAGGATCGGAGGCTCCGAACGTGTTCGAACGCTCCGTCGACAGGTTCGGATGGCCCGATCGGAGTTCAGTATTACGTCATTTCTTACGTCAGCAAGGTGAAGTCATTGCTGACGCATTGATGGGACTTCGAACGCTCCAAAGTTGAGTTCGGATGGTCCGAACGTGTTCGGAGGCTCCGAAGCCAGTTCGGACGGCCCAAACTCCATCTATAAATAGAGATGCCAAGATTCATTTCCAGGCACACCATTCACCTCTCTTCTCTCGATTCCTTCGTCTTCTAGCTTAGATCTAGGGCGTTCTAGGCATCCTGTTGGGAATCCGGAAGTGGCATAGCGATCCAGGCATCGTAGCAGAGCTGCAGCCTAGTTTTGAGGCAAGTGACAGCAAAGGGCTGACGACGGACGCAGGTATAGCTTTTGCTTCCTAAAAATATTTAGGAGTATGCAATAGCTTAGTTATGGCTTTTTGAGCACTATAATGATATTAGTATCATTTGGCAGTGTAGTGCGGATTATAGGTGTAGACCTAGAGCTGGTAGAGCGCGCCTAGTATTTGAGGTACAATATTACTGTTCGAGATATCCTGACTGAGTATGCATGTATTATGTGGCTGCATGATTTATATGACATGATTTTATGTTGCATACATATGCATTTTGAGCTATCTCTTTTGAGATGTCTGTTAGTAGGGTTCTACCCTATCCTATTAGTGGATGGACTTCCATCGATTTGGGTCCGGCGTATCCACTATGATTTTGGTATGTGAGCCATCTCATGAAGCAACGGCACAACGTGCTACATACCAGGGCCCGGTCTGTCTTTGTTATTTGATTCTTGACATCTAGTCAGTAGGCGGTACACTTGCATTTATGTATACTCATACTCTCGCGCTGAGTGTTTTATGATCACGTCTCGTACTCTGTGTTTCTGGACACCCTATTCCATGGGGCAGGCTTGTGATTGGATGAGGCGGGTGGATCCAAGAGGGGCTAGGCAGTGGATGGCTAGCTAGAGCTTCGTCTAGGTTTTTATTCTGTTGTATTTGGGTTGATACAGCGTTCGATTTGGTTGTATAAACTATTTGGGTATTGAAGATCTATTTCTTTGGGATTGTATATTATTTATTGTTTCCGCAGGTTATTTCTGGTTTACTGTTTGATTAAGTTAATTGCATGCCTAAGTTCTGTTTAGTAAGTGATCTTGGTAAGGGTCACTACAGACGCTGGATGGATTTACTGAAAGATTATGATTGCGAGATTAAGTATCATCCAGGTACTGCCAACCTTAATGCTGATGCCTTGAGTTGGTAGGTAAGACTTTCTGCACTTCAGATAGTGATTTATCTCATATGATTCAGGAATGTTGTTCACTGAGTTTCACACTCAAGAACAAGAAAGGAAGAAATGGAATTCGTTTGTATACTATTTTATCTGACCATCATTGTACTCTCGGATCAGAGAATCTCAGATATCTAATGTTAAGACTCAGTGTTTGGCACGTCTAGCAAATGGGTTTAATTCATCTGGATTCCATTATCAGACAAGTGGTTTATTATGCTTATCAAATCGAGTGGTTGTACGTGATGATGCAGAGCTCAGGAATGATATTCTATCTCAATCTCACAAGAGTAGATTGCCAGTTCATCCTGGAAGCATGAAAATGAATAATGACTTGCGAACTAGATTCTGGTGGAAGGGGATGAAGCGGAGTGTATATCAATTTGTTTTATAGATGTCTTGTTTGTCAATAGGTCAAGGCTGAACACCGACGACCAGATGATTTGCTTCAGAATCTTGAGATTCCCGAATGGAAGTGGGAGCATGTGACTATAGATTTTGTCACCCACTTGTCTATGACTTCACGTCAGTGTGATGCTATTTGGGTCGTTGTTGACCGTTTGACGAAATCAGCACACTTTATTCCTTACAACAGGGAGTATTCTTATGATAACATGGCACACTTATACATCCAAGAGATAGTGTAATTATATGGGATTTCTAGGAGCATAGTCAGTTAGAGAGATCCGCGGTTTACCTCACGTTTTTGGGGTAGTTTTCAACAGAAATTGAGTACCACTCTGATTTTGAGCACTGGATATCATCTAGAGACTGATGGCCAATCAGAACGGAATACACGTACGCTTGAGGATATGTTGCGTGCTTCAACGATAGATTTTGGCTTGACTTGGCAGGATCAATTACCATTGACTGATTTTGCCTACAATAACAGTTATCACCGCAGTATTGATATGGCACCCTTCGAGGCATTGTATGGGCAACGATGTCGTACTCCACTATTCTGGGATGTGGTTGGAGAACGACAGATAAAGGGTCCAGAATTGGTACAACAGATTGTAGACAAGGTAGATTTGATCAAGTGGAGGATCAAAGTTGCTCAAGATCGGCAAGCCAGTTATGCGAATATTCACCACAGGCCACTTCAGTCAGAGCCTGGTGAATATGTATTCCTTCAAGTAACATCTTGATAAGTGCAATTTATGCACTTAATTTAGATATGATTTAACTTGACTTTTGTCATGTATCGAGTGGGTTTTATGCATTTTGTTGTTTTTTTGGTGAGATGCAAGGATTGGGAGAAAAGTAGCAGGAAGAAGCAGAAAGAGGAATTAAGGACAACTGCACTTCAGAAAATTACTGGGACTGTTTGAGACATTTAAATCTGATCTCTACCGTTAATAATAATTTTAGGATGTTTTAAAGACGCTGTCAAAATTTCAGCTTGTTCTGACGGTTAGATTGTGAGATATGAATTTTTGAAAATTGTCGCTCTACTGAAAAGTTAGAAGAAGAACACCTGCGTGAAATTGAAGGAGCATCTGCGCCATTTGAACGAGAATGGATTGAGCTTCTACGCCAATTTGAGCACATCTGCGCCTAAAATCAGTACTAGTACGTGAAGATTCCAGCTTCTGCGTAAGAATTAATAGCAGCTGCTCCTGAGGGGAAGGAAAGAAGCGCATATGCGCTAAAGAGAAGAGAAGCTGCGCCAAAATCCAGAGATTTGAGATTGAAGATGCGCATTTGTGCTATGGGAAAGAAATTCTGCGCGTGCAAGAGAGGAAAAGGAGGTGCAGCTGCGGAACATGAGAAGCGCATCTGCGCTTGTTCGCATATTAGGAACAAAATAAGAGTTTCGAAAATTTTGGAGATGTGATCTTTGGGCATGATCTTGGGCTTTCATATACATGTATATAAGGGATTTTATTCACAACTAAAAAAGGGAGAGCCGCCACACACACATACGTATATCAGAGAAGAAATCCTTAGAGTTGATCGTGAATATTTTTGGGAGAAAAAGTATGTGCCTACTTGTTGAGCGGAGACTGAGATCGATAGACCGGACACGACATCGCATCGACGGATTTGTTTCTTACTTTTTATTTAATTCTGATTATGTTTGGATTTTTGAATATGTTTTGTGTTTATTTGAATTTTATTATAAACTAATATTTATAGTCTAGAGGTCAGATGGAACCTGGTGTAGACACTTTCATGAATTTTTTATTTTATTGGATTGAGTTCTTATAGATTAATTGTTTTTCTAGATTTTAATGTTTTTTCAATTACCTGATTTTTAATTGAATTGTAATATTTATTTGCAATCTGGCACTCGGAAGAGGAGATTTTGAATAGGACCAATAAAATTAACACTGTTAATTATTTATATAGCTTGGGAGAGTGTATAATTTTAACAGATCTTTTAAAAAGAACATTGTTTCGCATAGATCACTGCAAGTAATTCTTAATAGGGATATTGAAATTAAATTGTAGTTGATAAAAATTATTTGTTGGTCGAAAGAGGAAAATAATAAAATTAAGTGTTCTTGACTATTAATTAACTGAAATTCATGAAGATAAATTAATTAGGATTGATTGTTGTTGAAACCAGGTGAAATCTAAATGTCTAGACCATTTTTCTTTTGATTGTTAATCTTTGAAAATTGTGTGCGTGCTTTTAAATCCCCTAATTATTTTCTTTTCTGCAAAATATCACAGTTATTGATTTTCTAGATAAAATTAGGACTATTTTAATTACAAGAACTGAATATTTTCATTTTACTCTCTGTGGGAATGATACCTGATTTATCACTATATTAAAACTTGACACTCGTACACTTGCGAGAGTTTTTCACAACAAGTTTTTCGCGTCATTGTCGGAGATTGATTCAATTTATTTTGCACTAATACTGTTACCAATAGATCTTGTTTTTGATTTAGAATTATTATTTTTTATTGTCTATTCATTATTATCATTATTTTTTGATTAATTTATTTTTTTATCTATGTCTGCAGTTTATTCACAGATCTTAAAATTTTGAAGTGCAGACGCAGTCGGGCTGAGGATTATAAAATAAGCGCTGCTTGGGAGGCAACCCAAGTGTTTTTAGTATTATTTATTTATTTTATTTATTTGATTTTTATGTATTTACTTTTTAAATTTTTGTCCCTTGTCATTTTTTTTATAGGATGTGTGAAGATGAAGTTTGGGGGTGTTACCCCTACTATACCCCCAATGCGCTGCAAATGACGATGAAAAAGATGACGACTACTGATGGTCGTTATAACAGGTACGTGTATTCCTCTGCAATTTAATTTGTTTATTTTACATTGAGGACAATGCACATTTTAAGTTTGGAGGGTGTTTAAAAATTATTGAAAATTTTTCATGAGTTAGTTTGAGTTGAATACATGATGGGTACTTGTGTTGGCCTATGATGAAAATAATTTTTTGTGCTAAAAGGTAAATGTTAGCTATATTTAATTTTGAGTTCTCACCCATATGCACTATGTTTTCATTGTCTAGATCCTAGTGATTAGAGAAACTTTGTGATATTGTGAGTGCATTGGATGATTTGGTTCTTAACTTTGATGATTTGTATTAAAAACCGAGGTAGACTTCTACGATCTTAGAAATGATTTAGACAATTTTTTTTAAAAAAATGAATAAATAAAAAGTTTCCAGAGCAAAAAAAAAAAAAATTTTACAACTCCATCTGAGCTTGGAAAAGGATTGAAATTTTAATAACTGATCCATTGCTAAGTTTGCGGAAAATAAATAATGGGGTTGATGCTCCATCCGGGCTATAGACGAGGGGATTGAAATCCGAATAAATAATGGGGTTGATGCTCCATCCGGGCTATAAGACAACTTAGAGTTGAATGGAACGAATGACTCGAATCCGACTTGATTCGAGTGTTCCGAAGAAATCACATACTTACATGTTAATTGAATTACTTGAATTTATTGAATGAGTTATGATTTTTAATTGCATTCATATTGAGTCAAATGATTTATTTCATTTTGATTTAGATGTTCTGAGATTTATATTAGGGGGCATTGGAAGGAGATTTACTGCAATGACAGACTTAATTCTTTATAGTTGTTTCAGAGTCTAGAGGATTGAAATATGCACTATCCACCTTGAGGGGTGAGTCGGTGTGATTTGTGTGATATTTCATCCTCGGGATCCCAATAGAGGAAGAGAATAATCGGTGTACCTTTTGATTATCCAGACTTGATAATCCCAGATTTAAAGTCATGCATTTCATTTTAGATTCCTTCTTGAAGTTCATGATTGAGATTTGTGTAACATGTTTGAGATTATATATCATTAGTTGATATATTGAATGATATTGCATGTTTGTTGCTTATACTAGGAATGTTATTCTCACCGGACTATCCAGCTATTATCTTTGTTTGTATGTGTACTTGAAAACAGGTGGGGCGGGACCGAGTCATAGATCACATAGATAGTTGGGATGTGAAGATAGAGTGAGGACTTGGTGCTTAGAAGTCGATTGTGTAATCGAACTTAGATTGTAATCGAACTCGTTTGTATTGTTTTGCATTGAATAAGATAGACTGAAGCATGTTCTACTAGTTTGGGATTGTATAACCCTAGAATTATCTTGTATTGAAGCTTGTATGATGTTGATTGCATGTTTCTATACCTTATTATGTGTTGAATGGATATCGAAACCGATTTGGTGAGTAAAATTCTGGAATTTCTTGTTTAGAGATGTCATCGCTCGATCGGTAGAACTTTACCGATCGAGCAGAGCACTATTCACAAAAAAAAAAATGCTTTATTATTTATTGCATTGTCTCTCGGACCTTTTTATGTTTATCGATAGAATTAATTCTTGATTAGAAGATTAAAATCGAGGCCTCACATTAAGAGACCTTTTTTGTAATGGTCCGGGTGCATCCCTTCACAACTCAGGGGGCTCGCAACCATTTTCTAACTCATGGCCTTTTCCCCACCTGGCTAGGGGAGTTTTTTTCCCTCCCCAGGGATCGATCCTTGTATGTAGTAGCCCGGTTCCATTTTACAAAATTAAGTGATTTTAAACTTGTTAGAGAATGACATATAATTTTAAAAATGTCAAAACATGTTTAAGGAGTCCTTATTTTGTGAAAAATAAGTGGAAAATCAGATCCAGAACGTCCAAAAATGAAAGGAAAGGTCCCGGGGGTCTCAGATAGTCCAGAAGCAGCCAGACGAGAACGTTGCATCCGAAGCAGAATGTTGCGTCCGATAACGAACGGATAAAACGAACCACCAACGGATGCAACATTCCGTGTCAGGGACAGATGTTCGATTCGCATGAAATTGGATCGACGTGTGGAAGGAAAGGTGGAGAATGGACGCAATGTTCCCAGAACGGACGCAACGTTCTCCGTCTATAAATATGGGCGAGATTTGCTCACTTTCAGCCGTTCAGAATCCTCTCCTTCGCCCATATGGCTATATTTCAGGGCCTTTTGGGTAATATTATTTTAGATTTGGAGTAGTAAGTTTATATTTTAGTATAGTCAGATGGTGTCTGACATAGTAGCGGACAGTGTCCTCAGTAGCAGCCAGGAGGCGGAGCTCTAGCGAGGCGTCTAGGGGTCGTAGCTAGGCTATGCCCAGGCTCTGGGGCATGCGACATCAGCGGGCTGACGACGGACGAAGGTATGTCTTTGGTTCCCTATAGTAAATAGGGAGTAGGCTATAGTTTAATTAAGGTTTTTAGAGCCTAGTAGGTGATGTTTGGCATGCTAGGTAATGCATGGGTTATTTATGTTGTAGTAATGCATGATAGGCTTGGACCTAGAGGAGAAGCTTTTAAGATCTGCCTTAGTAAGGTACGGAAGTATTATTCGAGATATCCAGATTGAGTATGCATGTATTATGTGTTTGCATGGATTATGTGATTGAATTTTTTATATGTCTTTATATACAGCATGTCATGACTATATGTTGCATACATGAGAATATTGAGCTTTTACCTTAAGAGGTATCTAGTAGTAGGGCGCTCACCCTATGAGTTTGTGGATGGTTGGATACGTAAGTCTTGTGTCAGGTCACCTCTATGGTTGGACACATGTACTAGTATCAGGTCACCATTATCCACTAGGTATAGGAGTCACCTCCCGATGCGACGGCGCAGCGTGCTATATACCCTGGGCCCGGTCTATGAGCTAGTTTCTTGACCTGAGTGTCTTGGTACCCAGTTCATTTGCATTCATGCGCATAAAATAGTGTATACTCATACTCTCGTACTGAGCATGTTAGGTTCACTTTCGGTTATTTTCTATTGGCTGGATGCCCTATTCCATGGGGCAGTTGCAGGTAGTTCTCCCGGGGACAGGGAGGTTAGGTGGTGACCAAGGCTGGATAGCAGGGTTGACCACTAGGTTTTGCCTACCTGGTATTATATTATTTTAAGATTCCGCAGTTACTCTGATTAAGATTATTTTATTGAATAATTGCATGCTTAAATTCTAATTAGTAGCTAATCACGGCGCGGGTCACTACATTTATGGTATCGGAGCATGCAATAAGATTCTTTGGGACATAGTATTGATTCTGGGTTATCATTTGTAAGATTACAATTTGGTTTCAATGAAGATAGCAGTATCAGGAATTGGAATAGCATGATGTCTAGGCTTTTCCAAGATCTTCATTGCCAAGGTTGGCAGCAGAGGATCTTTTTATGTGGATCCCAGCAGGATAGAGCTGGAAGAGAAGATCCAGTTTTCAACGCCAGGTGCTTCTCAGGGTTGAATGGAATGTGTGACATGTAGTCATCCATTCTGAGTCGACCAAGGAAGCCACCCCGGAAGACTCTTCACTTGTAATTGGAGATATTGTTAGGGAAATCTTGTCTCATCTACCAGATTAGGAACCCAACAATATTTGAAGGATCCGGTAGATTAGCAAGATTTTATCTTATAGATCTTGAGATGAAGAAGTTCTGCTGACATGAGTAGCAGACAGAAAACTTCAAGTTCAAGATCAGTAGACGGAATTAAAAGACTTCCGCATGAATTTAAATATTGTATTTTGTTGTAAGCAGTATTTCCGTTGTAATCTGATGTATTAAAGATTTCAGTATTTGATGTACTATGTTATTTTTGTATTGTACATCTTTTAGTGTAATCTTTTGATTAAGTTATGTATTACATGGGATTGTAATAAAGATTGTATTAGAACCTGGATTTGTGATTCAAGTGTTGTAATCTTTGAGATTAACTTGGTTATTTTGAATAAAAGACTGATCATTTTTTTAATGAGTACTTGGGATTTTGCATGTTTTAAATGAATAGTTCTAGACGTTTTACCTAGAATATTCTAGTAAACTAAGTGTTTTCCAGAGGTGATGGATTTTCATCAGGATGACAGACTAAGTAATACCAAGAGTTGTGGATTGTGACCAGTACTAGACGTGAGGAAGCGTGACCTTAGTCGGTATTACTCTGGAAGTTTTCATACTTCAGAGGTTGTTTTGGAGGCCTTGTACTCTAGGGACTATATAGGGAAGGTTACTCAGTCTGGAAATTTGGAAACAATCACAATAGGGTATGGATTTGGATAGGACAGAAACCAGGTGTGGTGTCAAGGTTTAGATAACGTTTGTTTGAGATAAAGATGTTCCGTTGACAGAACAGTCTTGGAATAGATTTTTCCTTAACAAGTAATTGTTTTGAGTAGACAAGTTTTAATCTTGATTTTTGATTTCGGGATTTAATCCAGGAGATTAGTTGAATTGATATTCAACAGGATTTAATTATCAGATGCTTGCAGACTCGGGATTTAAGTTGTGCCTCTACAGAGAATTTTCCTTGACCAATGATTTTGGTCCAGAAAGGAAAATTTCATAATATCAGAGACTCAAGGGTGAGTTATGCCAGGGTGCTCTTGACTGTCGGATTCCGAGATGGTATAGTAAGTGTGACCTTATGCCGGTGTATTCTGGAAGGATTCTTTTGTTCCAGTTTGGCATTATAGGAAGACTTACCTCAGTCTCGTTGTATGTACAGTCATATCAATGGGTATAACTATCAGGAGAATATTCAGGATTTATTTGAGTCTTATAGAATTATACTTGGTGCTGGATTAGTTCCAAGGGATTTGAGTTATCCTCTAACTTCATTAGAGATACAGACTTTGGTTTTCGTGGACAGAATAGTCTTGGAAAGGATTCCTTGACAAGTGAATATTCTGGACGGGTAATTCTCGCACGTGATACTGGGGGAGAACCAGGAGGTTTTACCAGTATTGTCTGATTCTATCAGAGGTATATTAGTGATCAGGATCTTGATTACAAGATGCACAAGAAATTCTAAGTAATGAGTTTACTTAGGTAAGTTTTCCTGTAAGAATTGGAATTTTATTGATGGATTATCAAGCAAAGAAGAATTTTATCAGGGCACTGTGATGACTTATATTGGGAGACGTGAACTGTGATCAATGATAGACATGGGAGAGTATATTTCCATTAATATTCTGGATGTCTTTTGTACTTCAGAAGGGGATGGAAATTTTACTCAGTCTAGAGATCATTGCAATAGTTACGTTAAAATATAATTTAGTGTCAGTTTGATAACCTTGAAAAGATACTCGATTCTATTGACAGATGTCATGAGCTTGCTAAGTTACAACATGGATTCGTCAGTATGAGAATTCACTTGGATAGTGAAAGCTGAGCACTTAGGTGTTCATGTATGTTTTGAAATGGTCAGTTAAATTGGTAAAAGTTTGGTACCCAATGACTATTTACAATTATTTGTCTGAGGTAAATACAGATGTTATAACCTCGTGACGGGGGAGCTAAATATTCTTTTGCATAAAGAATGATTGAAATTGTTCACTTTTTGGTAGACTGATAAGATGTGTATAGTACTCAGATATTCAGTTCTCTGGAATGATTTGCAGTAATTCTCGGACTTCAGTGTCGGAAATTGATCTAGCAAGCATTTGAATTTTAATGAATACTAACATGATAGAATCAAGTGTTCAGACATGGAAAAATGATAGCATCTGAGATCTAAGGTTATCAGATCCAGCGGGATTGTTATCACCAATTTTCTGGGATGTCTATTGGATGTGTTACGTCATTTATAAGTCTGATTCAATGAGATTGAATCAAGGGTTAGCTAGATTGTTTTGATTTAAGGACTTTTCCAAAGAATGATGAAACAATTTTGTTCATCTAATAACGTAAGTCTGAATTCAGCATGGAATTGTTATCCGTGGAAGGATAATCAGTATTCTCATTTTCAAATGTTATCTCAAGTTATGAGATAGATGTCATTATATTAGTACTAGATATTGTACTGATCGAATTTTGAGTCAATAAGAATATTTGTATTGATATTTCCAAGAAGAGAACCCAAGAGGTTCAGGAAATTAAGAGTTGTGAACAACGACGTTGTAACAGGTGTTATGACAAGTGTTAGTCATAAAGTATGAGAATCTTTTTGGTATACAAAGATTTGCGTACGAGATTCTTTCTGGTGGAAAGGAATGAAGAAAAATGTGTATCATAATGTTTTTCGATGTTTTGTGTATCACTAGGTCAAGGCAGAACACCAACGACCTAGAGGATTTCTTCACAGTTTATCCATTCCTGAGTGTAAATGGGAGTTGATCATGATGCACTTCGTGACCCATTTACCGGTGAGCTCGAGGAATTATGATGCTATCTGGGTTGTGGTGGACCGACTCACCATGTCAGCACATTTCATTCCTTATAATCGGGACTACAATTTTGATAGGATGCCACGGTTGTAAATCCAGGAGATTATTCGATTGCACGAAGTGCCTGTGAGCATTGTTAGTGATCGAGACCTCAGGTTTACTTCCAGGTTTTGGGGGAGTCTTCAGCGCACTATGGGTAAGACTCTTAGTTTGGATACAGCATATCACCCAGAGACTGACGGACAGTCAGAGCACACGATCCGTACTCTTGAAGACATGTTGCGAGCATGTTCTATGGATTTTGGTCCAGCATGGCAAGATCAGTTGTCATTGATTGAATTCACGTACAACACCAGTTACCATCGCAATATTGGGATGGCTCCGTTTGAGGCTTTGTACGGGCGACGTTGTCCAACAGATAGAGGGACCAGAGTTAGTCCAACAGATTGTTGATATTGTTGGGCAAATCAAGAAGAGAATTAAGGTTGCGCAGGATCGACAGGCTAGCTATGCGAATGTCAAGCGCAAACCTTTACAGTTTGAGGAGGGTGAGAAATTATTCCTGAAAGTCTCACCATTTCGCAGGATTTTGAGATTCGGTCTCAAGGGTAAGCTATATCCTAGGTACATTGGTCCATTCGAGATTCTGGAATGTTTTGGATATTTGGCTTACAAGTTGGCTTTACCGTTGTATTTGTCTAGTATCCATGACGTGTTCCATGTTTCACTATTGCGATGGTATATGGCAGATGAGTCTCATATCTTACAGCCGTCTAAAGTACAATTGGATACGGATTTGATATATTTAGAGATAGCTTTGCATATCTTAGGTCATAAGGATAAGGTGTTACGCAACAAAACCATTCCTCTTGTCCTAGTTCAGTGGCAGCGCCGAGGCAGATGTTCGATTTGCATGAAATTGGATCGACGTGTGGCAGGACAGGTGGAGAACGGCCGCAACGTTCCTAAAACGGATGCAACGTTATGCGTCTATAAATATGGGCGAGATTTGCTCATTTTCGGCCGTTCAGAATCCTCTCCTTCGCCCATATGGCTCTATTTTAGGGCCTTTTGGGTACTCTTATTTTAGATTTGGAGTAGGAAGTTTATATTTTAGTATAGTCAGACAGTGTCTGACATAGTAGTGGAAAGTGTCCGCAGTAGCAGCCAGGCGGCGGAGCTCTGGCGAGGCGTCTAGGGGTCGTAGATAGGCTATGCCCAGGCTCTGGGGCATGCAACATCAGCGGGCTGACGACGGACGAAGGTATGGCTTTGGTTCCCTATATTAAATAGGGAGTAGGCTATAGTTTAATTAAGGTTTTTAGATCCTATTAGGTGATGTTTGGCATGCTAGGTAATGCAAGAGTTATTTATGTTGTAGTGATGCGTGATAAGCTTGGACCTAGAGCGGAAGCTTCCAAGATCTGCCTTAGTAAGGTACGGAAGTATTATTCGAGATATCCAGATTGAGTATGCATGTATTATGTGTTTGCATGGATTATGTGATTGCTTGTTTATATGTCTTTATATACAGCATGTCATGACTGTATGTTGCATACATGAGAATATTGAGCTTTTACCTTAGAGGTATCCTGTAGTAAGGCGCTCAGCCTACGAGTTTGTGGATGGTTGGATACGTAAGTCTTGTGTCAGGTCACCTTTATGGTTGGACACATGTACTAGTATCAGGTCACCATTATCCACTGGGTATATGAGCCACCTCCTGATGCGACGGTGCAGCGTGCTATATACCTTTGGCCCGGTCTATGAGCTAGTTTATTGACCTGAGTGTCTTGGTACCCAATTAATTTGCATTCATGCGCATAAAATAGTGTATACTCATACACTCGTACTGAGCATGTTAGGCTCACTTCCGGTTATTTTCTGTTGGCTGGATGCCCTATTCCATGGGGCAGTTGCAGGTAGTTCTCCCTGGGACAGGAAGGTTAGGTGGTGACCAAGGCTGGATAGCAGGGTTGACCACTAGGTTTTGCCTACCTGGTATTATATTATTTTAAGATTATGCATTTACTTTGATTAAGATTATTTTATTGATTAATTGCATGCTTAAATTATGATTATTAGGTGATCACTGTGCGGGTCACTACATTGTACCTCCAGGCTTAAGTATAAAGTCTTCTGATCCCTGGTATCTAGCTCAATGGTACCAGGGATTAGAAGACTTTGTACTTAAGCCTAGAGTTACAAGGTTCGATCCTTGGGGAGGGCAAAAATTCCCCTAGCCAAGTGGGAAGAAGGCCATGAGTTAGAAAATGGTTGCGGGCCCCTTAGGTATGAAGGGACGCACCCGGACCATTACAGTTGCGCCTGAGGGGAAGGGAAGAAGCGCAAATACGCTAAAGAGAAGAGAAGTTGCGCCAAAATCCAGAGATTTGAGAATGAAGATGCGCATCTGCGCTTATGGGAAATAAATTCTGCGCGTGCAAGAGAGGAAAAGGTGGTGCAACTGCGGAACATGAGAAGCGCATTTGCGCTTGTTCGCATATTAGGAAAAAAATAAGAGTTTCGGAAATTTTGGAGGTGTGATCTTTGGGCTTGATCTTGGGCTTTCATATACATGTATATAAGGGATTTTATTCACAACTAAAAGGGGGAGAGCCTCCAAACAAACATACGTATATCAGAGAAGAAATCCTTATAGTTGATCGTGAATATTTCTAGGAGAAAAAGTCTGTGCCTACTTTTTATTTAATTCTGATTATGTCTTGATTTTTGAATATGTTTTGTGTTTATTTGAATTCTATTATGAACTAATTTTTTATAGTCTAGAGGTCATATGGAACCTGGTGTAGACACATTCATGAATTTTTGATTTTATTGGATTGAGTTCTTATAGATTAATTGTTTTTCTAGATTTGAATGTTTTTTTTCAGTTACCTGATCAATAATTGAATTTTAATATTTATTTGAAATCTTTCACTCGGGAGAGGAGATTTTGAAAAGGACCAATAGAATTAACACTGTTAATTATTTATATAGCTTGGGAGAGTGTATAATTTTAACAGAGATTTTAAAAAGAACATTGTTTTGCATAGATCACTGCAAGTAATTCTTAATAGGGATATTGGAATTAAATTGTAGTTGATAAAAATTATTTGTTGCTCGAGAGAGGGAAATAATAAACTTAAGTATTCTTGGCTATTAATTGACTGGAATTCATAAAGATAAATTAATTAGGATTGATTGTTGTTCAAACCAGGTGAAATCTAAACCTCTAGACCATTTTCCCTCTGATTGTTAATCTCTGAAAATTGTGTGCGTGCTTTTGAATCACTTAATTATTTTATTTTCTGCAAAACCTCTTATTTATTGATTTTCTAGATAAAATTAGGACTATTTTAATTACAAGAACTGAATATTTTCATTTTACGCTCTGTGGGAACGATATATACTTGATTTATCACTATATTAAAACTTGACACTCGTACACTTGCGAGCATTTTTCACAACACGCCTTTTAGGAATGTGATGTGATTTGGTTTGAAAGGCAAGATATCACCGCGTTTTATTGGGCTTTCTAGATACTGGAGAAGATTGGAAACATTGCTTATCATTTGGCGTTACCGCCATATCTTTGCGGTATACATGATGTTTTTCACATGTCGTTACTTCGACAATATATAGCTGATGAGTCACATATTATTCAGTCTACTGACGTTCAGCTAGAACCAGATCTGTCTTATGTTGAAAGACCACTTCGTATCCTTGACAGGAAAGAGAAAGTACTTCGGAACAAGACTATACCACTTGTGATGGTACAGTGGCAACGTCGGGGCGTAGAAGAAGCCACTTGGGAGACGGAAAGACGTATGCGAGCAGAATATCCTTAGTTATTTTCTTTGTATTTTTTATTACCATGTATCAATGTAATTACATGTTGTTGTAATAAACATGGTTTGATGTTTCATATTATTATCTTAATCATTACTTTAGAGTTTATTTCACGGATGAAATATCTAAAGGTGGGGAGAATGTAGTAACCCAGATTCTATTTTAAAATAATAATATGATAAAAATGTTTAAGGGTTAGTATTTAACCAATTCAAGGGCTTAATTTGGCTTCACAAGCAAGAATTGGACTTCCAAGCATGTACATGATTGGAAGCTCCGAACCCTGCAGATCTGAAACACCAAAATGGAGCCAGATTACTTCGGAACTAAGGCAGGATTGGAAGCTCCGATCCAGGATCGGAAGTTCCGATCTCCAGCTGCAAACAACGCTCAATGACTCAGCCACGAGTTTTGACAAGTGTCGGGCATGCACCAGATCGGAAGCTTCGATCCCAAGATAGAAAGTTCTGATCCCGACGTGTCATACATGCATGCATCGAGCTGGATTGGAAGGTTCAATCCAAAAATTGGAAGTTCCGATCGTGGTCTGATAATTGGCCTATAAATATGGGTCTCCGGAGTTCATTTCTAATTAGAAATTCCTGAGTTTTCTTTTTTCAGTTAAATATAGTGTGAGATATACACTTGAGGGCCCTATCGTTTAATAGAGAAGTTATAGAATAACAAAGGTGTTGTTATAGTCCTCCAGAACGAGAGACTTCAAGGGCTTACTACGGACGAAGGTATGGTCAGGGAATCTTATTATGTTTTGGGAGTTTCTGTTGGATTAGTTAAGGCTTATAGAACTTGTGTAGTGATACGGTGAACTTTTGATTATAGGCTTGGAACCTAGGTCCTACTAGACTCGAACTAGCTTTGAGGTACATACATATTGACTGAGATTGTTAGCGAGTATACATGTTTATATGTTGCATTTCTGTGGATTATTATGTGGCATGATTTATGGTTTACTTCTTTCCATATTCATATGTCATGTGCGCATACTCGTTGAGCATATTCCTTAGATATTCCTGTATTTAGTCTAGTGCTGGATGTACAGCCATAGCGGGGGGTTCTAGGAGATATTCTAGAACCGGATGTACCGTTATAGTGGGGGGTTCTAGACGAGTGTGGTTGTACCCAGAGGTTTGATCCGAGCAGTCACAGCACTCATTGGCGCCGGTTATTAGCATGACTTTCAGATGACTTATTACCCGTCATCACGATTGCATGCATCATATACATATGCTTACTCATGTTTATGTACTGGGCGTTAGTCGCTCACGTCCTAGTTATTATCTTTGACACCCCATTCCACGGGGCAGGTCGCAGGATGGACGGAGCTGGGAGTTCGAGAAGGACAAGGAGCTAGAGCTTTCAGTGGACATTTTATACAACAGGATTCGTTATAGTTGTATAATGTTTTAGACATTTTTATTTCTTTGATACGGTTGTATCACTACTTAGTTTAAGTTTTGAACAGTTGTACTAAGTTATTATGTAAATTATGGGTGATGTATCTGCATGTTTTACTCTGTTAAGTGATTATATTTTAATTCATATTAATTCATTCCATAGTTGCCAGTTAGTAGGTGATTCTATGCAGGGTCAATACATATTCACAACTTTAGCATTTTGAGAAATCAATCGCATGCCCTCTTTTGAAAGGTCGTCCATTACATTTGGAGCTTCTTTTTCATCCACCATTTTCATGGGGATGTAGGACCTTTCACTGTCACTTTCCAAAGATCATAATCGAAGGATTTGATATAATGATGTGATCATGGATAGCTCGCAAGTGGATCAAGTGGCAAGGAGAGTTTGAGATCCATTGCAGTTTCCACGTTGACCAATAACGAGGAACCAAGCTAACAAATTCAAGGAGGCACTTCAAATATTGATGTTAAGTTATCAAGATGGAGTTGGAACACTTGAAGATCAGTTTGGGAGTTGACTATGCATCATTGAAGTGTTAAAAGTTGAAAAGAGAGAAGAAATTAATTTCCGGACAAAATACGTCTCGCCCGAGCGCCACATTCTTCCACTCGAGCGAGCCACATAGAGAAATTCGGGCAGAAAAGTTCTCGCTCAAGCGCGGGTTTTGTTCGCTCACGCGAGCTCAAAAGAAGGTGCGGGACAAAGTATTCCTCGCTCGAGCGTGGTTTCCTTCCGCTTAAGCGACCGAGAATTTCCGAGAAAAAACACACACTTCGGCATGTTGTGTGTGTGCGTGGTTTAAGTCATATTTTTGTTTTTTTAAGTGTTTTAGACCTACTAGAAAACTTTCTAGATGATATCTTTAGGCAATATTTTGCTATATCTTTTAATTTTTTTTATTGTAAACTATAAATACTTTGTTTATTTTCATTAATAATAATTCAGATTCAGTTTATACACAATATTGAAATTCTCTCAAGAATTTTCTTCAAAGCTTTGCTTTGGTTATTCAAATCAAACTTTTCACAGTTTAATTACTCGGAAACATTTGTCAATTGATTTCTCACTGAATATTGTCAGATACGAGTTATCTGAAGGTTTTCTTTGGTTTCGATTGTTCGTGATTTTTGTTGTTAATCGTTTTGTCGATTAAAGGTGAAAATCCAAATTTATCTTTTGTTTTTCTTCGATATTTGTCAGTCAGTTCTACTTGTTTCAAAGATTAGAAAAAACACTTTGAATCTTTTGTTTATTTATTTGAGGGTGTGATTTAGTTTATAATCGTGTTTGCTTATCATTCTCAAGAAGATTCCTATCATTTGGTATCAAAGCAAAGGTTTTGAGACAAGTAAGTATCGTTTTAATAACTTCTAATATTCTTTGTTTGTTCTTCGTCCTTCTTCGTTTGTTCTTGTTTTCCTTCGTTAGTTGTGTCAGTCTTGTTGCCCAAGCTTCCTTTTCTTGTGCTACAAGTTCGTTAATAAAAAAAACAAAAAAATTGGTCAAAAGTTTTTTTGAGAGGGCCAAAATTTGTCAAAAAAAAAGTGTAGAAAAAGTAACTTGTGGCCAATTCCTTTGTCTTTGTTCATCCTTGGGTGCGAGTCAAAGTAAGTGTCCATAAAATTCCTTACTTGTTTGTGCAATCTTTGTGAGTTAATTTTCAAGCGTTTAAGAGTTTTTAAACTTGAAGGTTTGATCCTTTACTCTACAATCAAAGCCTTACCACAAATTTGAGTTAAAAAAATGAGTGTTTGAGTGATTCATTTGGAGTGAACTGTGAGGATTTGTGAGAGGAAATTTTATTAGTAACATTTTCTTGCAGGTACAATGAATCCTAATAAAGAAGCTAGTGAGAGTGTGAACCAAGAAATTTCCAAGGTTCAAATGGATGTGTTGATGGGGCATTTGACTAAGATGATGAGGTCGGAGTTTGAACCTCTTCATGAGAGGATGTGTGAGGACCTCGGTTCTAATCATGTAATCAAAAATAAATCATGCAATCGACGACAGAGAGTCCGGAACAAAAAGGTAAAGAAATTTTGTTTTTTAAAAAAATACATGCACGGACCCCGTGCACCCTCCGTGCCCGGGTCCGTGCATTAACCAGTAGCCAAGGGTTCGGAGACTACAAAATACACGGACCCTGTGCACCCTCTGTACATGGGTCCATGCAAAACTAAGGCACTAAAAACCGAACTCTCTGTTTTATGCACGGACCCCGTGCACCCTCCGTGTTCGGGTCCGTGCCCAACATTTAAAAATCACAAAGTTTATGCCTCAAACATTGTTCACAAGGACCCATGCACGGATGCATGTTTAGGGCCCGTGCATGATCAAAATCCAAACTTTTCAATATGCGAAGGTACACGAACACCCACACGGACCTAGGCATGGGGTCCATGCCCTGCTAAAAGTCAGAAAAATAAAAACACAGGCAGTAGAACATGCATTACAAATCCAACCTCTAAATATTCAATTCTCAATATAAAACATGCGTTAAAACCATCAATCTAACCTCATACAATACATGAAGTTCTAAAGTTGATTATAAACTCGGAAAAGTAGAACATGCATCTAAAGAAACTAGTTCAATCTCCATAATTTACATAACATGTTCAAAGGAGTTCGTACAACAAAACGACTCTAAAACCAAGTCCTCACTTCTATCATCACAATCCCACTCTAGTCATGATGCCTCTGACTCGCACATGTCCCACCTGTTGCCAAGCACACATACAAAGACAAGACAACAGCCGGATAATCCGGTGAGAATAACATTCCCAGTAACAGAGACATAATTACAAGTAATTCCACATAATATATCAAATCATGTATATCTACAAGACAAGAAATTCAATTAGTATATCAACAACTCAATTCGAAATGCAATAAAATGCAATGCATGTATTTAAAACAAGATTATCGACTCGGATAATCAAGAATTTGTTTTCTTCTTTTGGGATCCCTAGGTCAAGATATCACAACAACTCACCGACTCTCCTGATCGAGATGAATGATTCATATCTCAATCCTCTAGACTCTGGAGCAACTATAAGGAGCCTCGGGCAAATGGAGTAACTCGACGACCAATGTCGCTCGATTATAGTCCCCAAAACATCTAATTAAAACTTGAGTGACTCGGCCCTTTTAAATCAATCATTATGGCTCATTATAAATGCAAATAAAATTGTAATACATTCAAGTAATTCAACTCAATGCATTTAATCAATCATAATAGGTCATGCATGTATGTGATTTAGGGACTTGAGAATCAGTCTAAACTCGAGTATTCATCCCTTTTCGATTCGATGTCGTCTATTACATTTTTCTTCGGTTCGACGTAGCTGCAATCCGGACAAGCTACAAGAACAAGAATTCTAATTAGAATCCATTCAATCTTACTTCAACGAATAAGTTGTTGGAAAACGGTGTTCAGATCAATCAGAATTGATAGCCGGTGCAGCGGAAGTTTTAAAATTTTATATGGAACGATTCCATATCATGGGTATCAAAACTTTACGATTAAATTGTGCGTGTAAAAATTAAATAACAATTAAAGTTTTACCTTGAAATCTCGAAACGAGATTATGGACACCAACAGATAACTCTCCTCTTGTTGTATATCCCAGGAACTGATGAACGAACAATTCTTCAATCAGGTCCACGAATAGAAGTTTAATCCCTCTGATAGATTGCACTAGAAAATCTATCAGAAGTTTCTACGAAGAGAATTAACGAATTTGATCCGTTAAACCAAACTGCAAATCCAAAATTCACAGGCTGGATTTTCTGACAGAGAGGAGAGGGGCGGCGGCCACTAGAGAGAAAAACCTTAGTGTTTTTCGAAAATTATGCCTTTTGTTATTTAATTTCTGTACTGCAATAACTTATTTATAATGTGGGCTGCTAACAGCTTAGGGCCCATTAGTCATAAGTTCAAGCCTGACAAGCAAAGCCCGCATGTTCAGAAATTAATATAAAATTCATCGTGACTCAGATTGATAAACCAATTTCACCAATGTGCACAGAAACCATTTCTGCATCTTTTAAAGTCAAGATAAATTTTCTGAATCCGAATTCAGTGATTTCCAAAAATGTCCATCCCTATGTCATTTTAGGAAATCTTACTCTTCTACTCTGATATAAGAAGTCCCACTTCTTTATTCACTAAATTTAACTCTTTAAATTTAATTATCTCAACGGGGATTAAAAATCCATTACTTGTGTGACCCTCAATGGTTCAGGGATACAGCTAGCCGTGGGCTCACAACTCCTTGTGACTCGGAACAACAATTTCCGACTTGCCCATCGAATCATGGTAAGAGCGCCTAGCAACATCGCCCCATGATTCCCTATGTATCACTGATAGTGCCTGCAAGAACCAATAGATTTTGGTTAGCGTACAGTACGGTCCCTTCATCCATATATCCCGATCGAATCAACAACCATTGGTAAATCGAGAGTCGTTCGAGATTCGATAACTATGCAATGCATCTTGAAGATCAAATAGTGACATCGCATGTGCTACTAAGAAACCATTTCTTAAAACACATCATGTACTCTGGCCAGAGATTCGTCACACTAATATCTCCTCAGATTGCATAGGATATCCACACTAGCAAGTATGTGGTGAATCCTTGACAACAAAGCATCGACTCCTATATGTGTCGTAACTGTACCCAATCCCGACACCTGATGACCCCAATAGAGTCGGTAAATGAGTCAAAGTATAGTACTAGCATATAGAGTCTCAATGATGTTTCAAGTAGTAAGGACTAATGGTGTACAACCAAAACCGCGGACTTTATCCACTCGATAAGTGATAACCACTTGAAAAGTCCGGATAAGGTAGTTTGATCATTCATCGTATGAATATCCATTTGCATGCTTTGAACATCTCTATGTTCCATACCAATGAAACGTGGTACTCGGCATCGCAAATGCTAGTCTCAATCTCGAGCGATCCTTATCCTTATTAACGGACGGCTCAATCGACTAGGAACTGTTTAGAATATACAGTGACTATAAGATGTGTTTCATGATAGCCATCCCCATGTGCCACCACATCTTACATACACTATAGTATATTCAAGGTCTTCATCTAAACATCTTATAGTATGTCACAACATAATAATATGATAAAAGATAAAGTAAACGCCATTATAAAAGTGTAAATTATATTAAACAAAAGATTGTTTATACATAGAGTCATAAAAGCCCTTAGCCACAAGTTGGCTCACCGGGCACCCACTCTTTCAATCTCCCACTTGCCCTAAAGCCAACTAGTCATACTACGCAGTCCCATTGCTTCGCGATGTTTGTCAAATAATGGTCCTGGCAAGGGCTTAGTAAGTGGATCAGCGATATTGTCTGCAGAGGCCACTCTCTCGACAGTGATGTCTCCTCTTTCTACGATCTCCCAGATGATGTGGTATTTCCTCAGTACGTGTTTGGATCTTTGATGAGACCTTGGTTCCTTTGCCTGAGCAACGGCACCCGTGTTGTCACAGTACACCGGGACTGGACCAACAACTTCAGGAATGACGCCCAACTCTTGAACGAAATTCCTCATCCAAACGGCCTCTTTAGCAGCAGCTGATGTCGCAATGTATTCTGCCTCAGTGGTGGAATCCGCTGTGGTGTCCTGCTTGGAACTCTTCCAAGAGACAGCACCGCCATTGAGCATAAATACAAATCCAGAGGTTGATTTCGAGTCATCCACGTCACTTTGGAAGCTAGAGTCGGTATAGCCTTCCAATTTCAATTCTCTTCCTCCATATACCATGAACATATTCTTAGTCCTTCGTAAGTACTTAAGAATGTCCTTCACGGCTTTCCAATGCATTTGACCGGGATTGGCTTGATATCTGCTCGTGACACTCAGAGCAAATGCTACATCCGGTCTGGTAGATATCATCCCATACATGATACTACCTATGGCTGACGCATATGGTACATGTGTCATTTTATCTATCTCTTCATCAGTCTTGGGACACATGGACTTGGATAGAGAAACTCCATGACACATAGGTAGATGTCCTCTCTTGGACCCATCCATTGATAACCTTTTCAATATTGTGTCGATGTAGGTTGCTTGAGTGAGTCCTATCATTCTCTTAGATCTATCTCTATAGATCTGTATCCCTAGAGTATAGGATGCCTCACCCAAATCCTTCATCGAGAATCTACCTGATAACCATATCTTTGTTGACTGCAATATCCCTACATCATTCCCAATGAGTAAGATGTCATCAACATAAAGTACTAAGAATGTCACAGCATCCTTAACTACTTTCTTGTACACGCATGGTTCCTCCGGGTTCTTGATGAAACCAAAATCCTTTATTGTTTCATCAAATTTCTGGTTCCAACTTCTTGATGCTTGTTTGAGACCATAGATCGATCTCTGAAGCTTGCATACCTTATGCTTGCTTCCCATGGATGTATATCCCTCAGGCTGCGTCATATAGATCTCTTCCTTAATGTTTCCATTAAGAAATGCAGTCTTTACATCCATTTTCCATATCTCATAGTCATATCATGCTGCTATGGCAATAAGGATTCTTATGGACTTGAACATTGCGACTGGTGAAAAAGTTTCATCATAGTCAACTCCTTGTCTTTGAGTATAACCTTTTGCCACCAATCGTGCCTTGTAGGTCAATACCTTACCATCAGGCCCAAGCTTTCTCTTGTAGATCCATTTACACCCTATTGGAAAAATTCCATCGGGAGGATCTACTAAAGACCAAACTTGGTTTGTATGCATCGAATCTATTTCCGACTGCATAGCTTCAAGCCATAAATTTGAATCCGCATCAGAAATTGCTTCCTTGAAGTTTCTTGGATCACATCCAACTTCGGGTTCATCTTGATCCCCTTCAAGAAGAAGACCATATCGAATAGGAGGTTTAGAAGTCCTCTCGGATCTTCTAGGTATAGGCGTGTCCTCTGAAGATTCTTGAGGTATGGGATCATTATTTTGTATTTCGGGTTCTTCTCGAATTTCTTCGAGTTCCATCATCTCTCTTTCTTATCCAATAAGAACTCCTTCTCCAAGAAGGTGGCATTCCTTGAAACAAACACTTTTGTTTCAGTAGGATGATAGAAATAATATCCGATTGAATTCTTCGGATACCCTACAAAATAACATAAGGTGGATCGACTATCCAACTTATCTCCCACTGTCTGCTTAACGTAAGCAGGACATCCCCAAATCCTCAAGTACGAATACTTAGGAGTTTTTCCATTCCATAACTCGTATGGTGTTTTATCCACTGCTTTGGTGTGGACGTTGTTCAACAACAAAACCGCTGTTTCAAGCGCGTAGCCCCAAAACGATGGTGGAAGCTCAGTGAAGCTCATCATGGTTCGAACCATGTCCAACAAGGTTCTATTACGACGCTCCGAAACACCATTCAGCTGTGGTGTCATAGGAGGAGTCCACTGAGAGAGAATCCCATTCTCTTTTAGATAGTCCAAAAACTCGGTACTTAAGTATTCTCCACCTCGATCCGATCGAAGTGCTTTAATACTTTTACCTAGCTTGTTTTCTACTTCAGCCTTGAATTCTTTGAACTTTTCAAATGCTTCAGACTTATATTTCATTAAATATAAATACCCATACCTTGAATAATCAGTAAAGGTAATGAAGTAGGTGTGGCCAAATTGAGTACCAATTCTAAATGGACCACAAACATCTGTATGGATCAAATCCAAAAAATTTTGACTACGCTCAGGTTTCCCCTTGAATGGAGATTTAGTCATTTTTCCTTTCAGGCAGGATTCACAAGTAGGTAGAGAGTTAATATCAGACATATCAAACATGCCCTCTCCCACTAGCTTGTTCATCCTCCTTGAGGAAATATGACCTAGCCTAGCATGCCAAAGGTTTGCCGGGTTTTGACTATCGATTTTCCTTTTGTTCGTTGTTACCGGTTTATCAACATAATTTATTGGAACGTCTTTTAATTTTAAGTTATATAGATCGTTTTCAAGTTGTCCATTTCCAATCAAACATTCATTCTTGTAAATATTGCAAATCCCATTCACAAAATTGCAAGAAAACCATCTCTATCAAGCATAGAAACAGAAATAATGTTTTTAATCAAATCTGGAACAAATAAAACATCTCTCAAAAGTAACTTAAAATCGTTCTGTAAAATTAAATAAACGTCTCCCACAGCTTTTGCTTCAACTCTAGAACCATTTCCGAGCCTCAGCTGGGTCTCACCAATTCTAAGCTTGCGACTTCTTGTCATCACCTGCAAATCATTGCAAATGTGAGATCCACATCCGGTATCCAATACCCAAAAAGTAGTATTAAGTGAAACATTTATTTCAATATAAAACATACCCTTCGCAGTTTGCAACTGCTCTAGATATTCCTTGCAGTTACGTTTTCAATGACCGGGTTTCTTGCAGTGATGACAAACATCCTTGGACTTTTCCATGTTTGAAGCCTTTGTCTTGTTCTTCTTCTCGGGTCCGGTTTACTGGATGGGGCAGAACGTTTCTTACCCTTTGTACTTGGCCCCTTCTTAGCAGAAGAAGAGGAGCCCACCAAGAGAACCGGTTTATCCTTCTTTAAAGTGGCTTCATAAGTTACAAGCATATTGACCATCTCTTCAAGGGAGGCCTCTATCTTGTTCATATTGAAATTCACCACAAAACCGTCAAACGATGAAGGAAGAGAGAGAAGTAATAAGTCCACATTGAGTTCATGCTCCAATACCAAATCAAGCGTTACCAACTTCTGAATGAGCCAAATCACGCGTACCCCATGATCACGGACCGAAGTCCCTTCATGCATGCGACATGTCATTAACTTTTTTACAGTAGCGAACCTTTCAGCTCTCAATTGAGCCCCAAAAGTTCCTTGAGTTGCACGTGAATGTCAGCAGCATTCACGGTATACTCAAATCGCCTCTGGAGTTCATCAGACATCGAAGCTTGCATATAGCATTTGGCCTTGATATCATGGTCCCACCATTTATCAAGATTGGCCAACTCTTCCGGACTTATATCAGCTGGTGCTTCCTTCGGAGGAGATTTTTCTAACACGTAGAGCATCTTCTCCGAGGTCAAGACAATCTTCAACTTACGGAACCATTCCGTATAGTTTGCGCCAGTCAGTTTATTTTGTTCGAGGATAGAGAATAGTGGATTGCGCGAATTCATCTTAATGAAATACTGAAAAGAAACAGACAATAATCAGTGATTGTTTAATTAATTTACTAAGACATAAAATAGGAGAAATTTATTTTATGAATCTCACTCCCACTATTTTAACGATTTCACTACCCTCTAGTGAAAACGGGAAACTGTTTTCCTTAGTGGGAACATGGAGTCCAATTGACAAACTATAGTCCCGAATAATATCAGCCAACCATAATTTTCAAAAGGTAGAGCCCAATTGCTTCCAAAGCAACCTCCATGTTTTTACCTCATGTCCAATAAGGGCCCAATAATATGACGCCGTTTATTGTGACATGTCAAGATGACCCATCAATATTAAGTTGTGATGGATGGTCGCCATGTGGATCCCCAATAATATGAGCAAATCCCATGGGAGTTCCACCCAACTTACAACATGTGTCGATCCAATGTACAGCTTTCCGACGAACGGGCCCCCCCAATAATATGAGCCGGACCGTATCCGCGGGTAGCATCTCATACATTGATCGTTGATGGAAGGTAGGAACATTTAAACAATATTTAAATTCCCTTTTAATCTTGATATCAATTTTAAATCATATTTAAAATGAGGGATTTTAATTTTGAAAATTTGTCTCATCATTTAAAATTTGTATGCTTGCGGGATTCATACAATTTAGTCTAAACATGCATACAACGATAATATCATATATTATATTTTAGGATGATCGATTCCATTACTAATCGACCCGTGGTTGCCAATCACGAGTCTAAGTCCAATCCTAGGTGATATGCAAGTATGCAATGCAATCCTATTACATTGTGCTTCCAATTTACATTTTTTCAGTCTTTATTGTCTGCTGGGCCCACCTCCGTCTTCAAATCTTCATCTCCCACTAAGTATAATATATTTACAATAAATAACTATGACAAGTAGGGGATACATTTTAAGGGGTGGGAACGGGCCATAAACTAGGCCCACTTTTATTACATATGACAATTCATATTGGGCCATAAACCAGGCCCATTAATAAATCCAACAACAATAAAAACAAATGTAAATTCCTTAACATACACCTAAAAAATTGGTCATGACAATCGATCATCCTTATCCAATAATATTTAATTCAAAATTAATTTATTGGATAACATGCAATGGCAATTAAATTAAAAAGGATAAAATCATATTCCATATATAAAATCTTATTTTACATACAAAATCATATTTTATCTTTTTATCAAATAAAATCATATTTTACATATAAAATCCAATTTTATACATAAAATCATATTTTACTCAATATTTCCATAAGATCATATCTTATCATCAATTGTACCAAAAATAATTAATTTCATAAAATCTGATTTAACAGATAAAATCTATAAATTTTCCAAAAATTCAAATTTATCCAAAAATCAATTTTAAAATTTTCGGACTCGAACAATTCGATCCGACGCCTCGTGGACCAATAAAAAACAACTTTCGATCGGACCAAAAATAGAATTTTAACATATTAAAATTTTAATTAAAAATAAAATTAATTTTCCCGGGCAGCCCGCGCCCCAAAAGGGGCTCGGGCCGGGCAGCCCGTCGCTGCCCCTTGGGCAGCGACAATCGCTTCCCTGGGTAGCGATCCAATCGCTGCCCGTGTTTTGCCCGTCAAAAATTTAATTTTAAAAATTTGTTTTGTTTCAAAAACCGAGGCTTAAAAATTTTGTACAATCGATTAATTTAATCGCTTGATCTGAGAAACCTGGCTCTGATACCACTGTTGGAAAACGGTGTTCAGATCAATCAGAATTGATACCCGGTGCAGCGGAAGTTTTAAAATTTTATATGGAACGATTCCATATCATGGGTATCAAAACTTTACGATTAAATTGTGCGTGTAAAAATTAAATAACAATTAAATTTTTACCTTGAAATCTCGAAACGAGATTATGGACACCAACAGATAACTCTGCTCTTGTTGTATATCCCAGGAACTGATGAACGAACAATTCTTCAATCAGGTCCACGAACAGAAGTTTAATCCCTCTGATAGATTGCACTAGAAAATCTATCAGAAGTTTCTACCAAGAGAATTAACGAATTTGATCCGTTAAACCAGACTGCAAATTCAAAATTCACATGCTGGATTTTCTGACAGAGAGGAGAGGGGCGGCGGCCACTAGAGAGAAAAACCCTAGTGTTTTTTGAAAATTATGCCTTTTGTTATTTAATTTATGTACTGCAATAACTTATTTATAATGTGGGCTGCTAACAGCTTAGAGCCCATTAGTCATAAGTTCAAGCCTGACAAGCAAAGCCCGCATGTTTAGAAATTAATATAAAATTCATCGTGACTCAGATTGATAAACCAATTTCACCAATGTCACAGAAACCATTTCTGCATCTTTTAAAGTCAAGATAAATTTTCTGAATCCGAATTCAGTTATTTCCAAAAATGCCCATCCCTATGTCATTTTAGGAAATCTTACTCTTCTACTCCGATATAAGAAGTCTCACTTCTTTATTCACTAAATTTAACTCTTTAAATTTAATTATCTCAACGGGGATTAAAAATCCATTACTTGTGTGACCCTCAATGGTTCAGGGATACAGCTAGCCGTGGGCTCACAACTCCTTGTGACTCGGAACAACAATTTCCGACTTGCCCATCGAATCATGGTAAGAGCGCCTAGCAACATCGCCCCATGATTCCCTAGGTATCACTGATAGTGCCTGCAAGAACCAATAGATTTTGGTTAGCGTACAGTACGGTCCCTTCATCCATATATCCCGATCGAATCAACAACCATTGGTAAATCGAGAGTCGTTCGAGATTCGATAACTATGCAATGCATCTTGAAGATCAAATAGTGACATCGCATGTGCTACTAAGAAACCATTTCTTAAAACACATCATGTACTCTGGCCAGAGATTCGTCACACTAATATCTTCTCAGATTGCATAGGATATCCACACTAGCAAGTATGTGGTGAATCCTTGACAACAAAGCATCGACTCCTATATGTGTCATAACTGTACCCAATCCCGACACCTGATGACCCCAATAAAGTCGGTAAACGAGTCAAAGTACAGTACTAGCATATAGAGTCTCAATGATGTTTCAAGTAGTAAGGACTAATGGTGTACAACCAAAACCGCGGACTTTATCCACTCGATAAGTGATAACCACTTGAAAAGTCCGGATAGGGTAGTTCGATCATTCATCGTATGAATATCCATTTGCATGCTTTGAACATCTCTATATTCCATACAAATAAAACGTGGTACTCGGCATCGCAAATGCTAGTCTCAATCTTGAGCGATCCTTATCCTTATTAACGGACGGCTCAATCGACTAGGAACTGTTTAGAATATACAGTGACTATAAGATGTGTTTCATGATAGCCATCCCCATATGCCACCACATCTTACACACACTATAGTATATTCAAGGTCTTCATCTAAACATCTTATAGTATGTCACAACATAATAATATGATAAAAGATAAAGTAAACTGTTGGAAAACTGGCGAGTTCCCAGACCAATTACGATTGATACCCGGTGCAGCGGAAGTTTAAAAATTTTTCATGGAACGTTTCCATGGTATGGGTATCAACCGTTCATCGATTGAATTACGTGTGTGTAAAATTTAAATAACAATTAAATAAATTTTACCTCAAATCTCGCAACGAGATTAATGGACACCAACAGAACAATTCTGCTCTTGTTGTCTCTCCCTGGAACCGATAACGCCTTCAATCAGGTCCACGAACAGAGGTTTAATCCCTCTGATAGATTGCACTAGAAAATCTATCAGAAGTTTTCTGCGAAGAGAATACACGAATTTGATTCGTTATTCCTTACTGCGATTCAAAATCACAGACCGGAATTTTCTCGGGCAGAGGGAGGGAGAGGCGGCCGAAAACGTTTTTGAGAGGGGCTAGGGTTTCGAAAATCCTGTCTCAAAAATTATGACCTATTGTGTGTAATTTCTGTACTGAAATAACTTATTTATAATGCAGGCCACTAACACCTTAGGGCCCATTAATCATAAGCTGGGGCCCGACAAGCAAAGCCCACTCGTTCAGAAATTAATATAAAATTCATCGTGACTCCGATTGATGAAACGATTTCACCAATGTGCACAGAAACCATTTCTGCACGTTTTAAAGTCAAAATAAATTTTCCTGAATCCGAATTCAGTGGTTTCCAAAAATGTCCATCCCTATGTCATTTTAGGAAATCCTACTCCCTTACTCTTATTTAAGAAGTCCAACTCCTTAGTTCATTAAATTTAACTCTTTAAATTTAACTATCTCAACGGGGATTAAAACTCCATTACACTGTGTGACCCTCAATGGTTCAGGGATACAGCTAGCCGTGGGCTCACAACTCCTTGTGACTCGGAACAACACTTTCCGACTTGCCCAACGAATCATGGTAAAGCGCCTAGCAACATCGCCCCATGATTCCCTAGGTATCACTGATAGTGCCTACAAGAACCAGTAGATTTTGGTTAGCGTACAGTACGGTCCCTTCATCCATATATCCCGATCGAATCAACAACCATTGGTATATCGAGAGTCGCTCAAGATTCGATAACTATGCAATACATCTTGAAGATCAAATTAGTGACATCGCATGTGCTACTAAGAAACCATTTCTTAAATCACATCAAGTACTCTGGCCAGAGATTTGTCACACTAATATCTCCTCAGATCGCATAGGATATCCACACTCGCAAGTATGTGGTGAATCCTTGACAACAATGCATTGACTCCTATATGTGTCGTAACTGTACCCAATCTCGACACCTGATGACCCCCTCAGAGTCGGTAAACGAGTCAAAGCACAGTACTAGCATATAGAGTCTCCATGATGTTTCAAGTCGTAAGGACTAATGGTGTACAACCAAAACCGCGGACTTTATCCACTCGATAAGTGATAACCACTTGGAAAGTCCGGATAGGGTAGTTCGACTATTCATCCTATGAATATCCATTTGCATGCTTCGAACATCTCCATGTTCCCTACCAATGAAACGTGGTACTCCGCATCGCAAATGCTAGTCTCAAACTCGAGCGATCCTTATCCTTATTATCGGACGGCTCAATCGACTAGGAACGGTTTTAGAACATACAGTGACTATAAGATGTATTTCATGATAGACATCTCCATGTTCTACCACATCTTACATACACTATAGTATATTCAAGGTCTTTGTCAAAACAACAATAGTATATCACAATATAACAATATGAAGTAATATAAAGTCATTGCCATAAAAGTGTAAATAATATTAAACAAAAGATTGTTTATACAAAGAGTCAACAAAGCCCATAGCCACACAGTTGGCTCACTGGGCACCCACTCTTACATAAACGCCATTATAAAAGTGTAAATTATATTAAACAAAAGATTGTTTATACATAGAGTTATAAAAGCCCTTAGCCACAAGTTGGCTCACCGGGCACCCACTCTTTCATAAGTCAACTCGTTACCGTTTCTCGATCAATTATTCTGAACTCCACGATCTTCCAACAAATCTGTACGGAGATATAAAAGAATCCAAATATAAATAAATCCAATTTAAATCAATCCAAAAACTCAATCAAACTCCTAAATCCAAAAATCTCAAATCGGAGGCATAACGGCTATATATTCGACTAACCGGAAGTGCAAACATCAATATATCAATCCAATCAACTCATAACAACAATAATTCATCCAATTCAATCCAATTCCAACAAATCCGAAAACACTCATTTTCGAATTAAACTTCCAAAAATCATAACAAATCCGAACGGCGTTCTTTTTCTTATCCGACTACAAATAAACGATCTATGCTAGCTCAAGAACAACATATCCAAAAATTATCAAATTCTAACGGCATCCAAAAATTTACACATAGCCGATCGAAGAAAAACTTACGGTAGAACGGAGCTCTCTCAGTCGTGATCGCGAATATACCTTCAGATTATAAATTTATATCGGACGGATCGTGCGAAATCGGAATTCAAGAAGCTTGAATGAGGCATTAATGGTGGTGGCATGAAGAAGAGAAGAAGAAGAAGAAAGAAGATGCCATCACATGCCTCATCCATCTATTTAAGTCAAATACTTAATCAAATTGGAAAAATTTCACTTTGGTCCTTGAATTCTAAAAAATTGCAAATCAGACCCTAATCAATTATCAATTAAATCCTCAAATTTCCTAATCTACGATAATCTCAATTAATCTCCTGTAATCTCAATTAGGATAATTTTGGGGTGTTACAATTTTTCCCCTTTAAGAACTGATTTCGTCCTCGAAATCGAATATGGTTCAATCTCATTGATAAGAGATAATATCAAAGACTTCAATAATAATTCACCTCTCCGAAATAACTCCAAAAATCACTGCCTCAAATCGGACTCTGTCTCTCAATTCTCTTCTTCAAATCCGTGAAGGCTCCACTTAACTTTCACCAATGGAATCGACTTGGTTCTGAGATGCTTCTCCTTTCGATCGAGAATTTGAATAGGTCGCCCGAAGTAGCTCAGAGTCTCGTCAAGCTCGGCCTCGTTGGGCTGCAAAATATGAGAATGGTCAGGGTGATATTTCCGCAACATAGAGACGTGAAAGACGTCGTGAATACAAGATAAAAGAGGAGGAGTGCTAATCTACAGGCAAGATCGTCTATCTTCTCCAGAATCTCGTACGGTCCGATGAATCTCGGAGACAACTTTACACTCTTCCCAAATCTAACAGTGCCTTTGAAGGGAGAAATCTTCAGAAATAATCGGTCTCCCTGATCAAAGTACAAAGATCTGCGTCTGAAAATCATATACTACGTATGTCTATCAAGAGTCGTCTTCATACTCGATAGAATAATATTCATTTGTTCAGCCATAACTCGAATCAAATCTGGTCCCAATTCAGGTGACAGAAAAAAACATCTCAGAATGAAATAGATTTTCATCTCTTTTTGAACAACGCTTCGAAAGGTGCCATCAAGATACTCGTCTGATCGCTGTCATTGTACCAAATCTCCTCAATAATTAAGAATTCTACAAACTAATGCTAAGTAGAGCACTACAACTCATGGCATATCTTCTAAAGTCTGAATAGCCCGCTTTGGTTGTCCGTTGTTCTGAGGATTAAAGTTGTACTCAGATGTAATCGAATATCAACAGACCTCTTACAGACTGAGTCAAAAGAGAATCAAATCGAGGATCTCGGTCTGAACAAAAAACTTCGACATGCCAAAAAATTTGACCACATCTCAGACGAAGTATCGGCCATCTGATCAAGTCTAAAAGTCATTTTGTACGGAATACAGTAGCAGATTCCATCAATCGGTCAATCATACTTAGATAGCATCTCAATCTCAGAGTGATCGTATCTTCGTGGCCCATTAAGTTGAAATTTGATCCCAATTCAACTCTGAAATAGATAATCTGTACAACAAACAATTTAGTCATTATCTCTCTATTTTCAACTACTGACAGTTTAGAACATCGGAAAACATACCTCATAACATCGCTCGTCATTTTCTTACACTTGATCTGACTCTTCAAATCGTCGAATATCTTTTGGCCATCTGAAAGAATTCTGAATCGAATGCAATGTGCCACTCACAAAGTATGATGTCTCAAATTGGAAACGTCTGGCACAACAATATGCTTATACAAAAATAATGCATCATAACTGACCTGAAAATCAGACTGATGTCAAGATATGACTTCTCTCCATCGAACTCTGAATAATCAAATCAGAATTATGTGCTCTTTTGATCTTCAAACTCAACTCTGATTCGACCTGACAGTAAAATTCTGATAGATCTCCTATTTGCTCCCAATTCTAAATCAAAAATTACAATATGCATTGATCAAAAGAGAAACATCGATAGTAAATACAATAGAGAATAGATCTTTGACTCAGAGCATCAACCGATGCATTAAATTTCCCAGTTAGAACCAGCTTTCATAGTCAAAATCCTTCAGCAAATCTAACTCTCTCCTCCATCTCATATTCAGCTCGGATTGCGAAAACCAATACTTTAACTTCTAAGATCAGAAAATATTTCGGAAATCTCTTTGATAAGAAAGTGATGCCAGATCTTCCAAATAATAAGATTGCTGCCAATTCAAGATCATGAATTGGATATCGAGTCTCGTACGGCTTCAGCTGCCTCGATGCCTAAGCTATCATGAGCTTCCTCTAAATAAGAAACTTCCCAAACTTCGATAAGAAGAATTTCAATACACTGTAAGATCATTAGTAAATGAAGAAATAAAGAACACTGGAGCCCTGGTCGATTTCTTCTTTATGTCAATAAGAACAGATCTCATAAGGTTCGGTCCACAAAAAATCGCATTCCTCAAAATTAGCTGAGTAATCGGCTTTGGAAAATAAGAGAATCCTTAATAATCTGCAATAGAACCCAAAAATCTTGAAGTTTCAATCACCGATGTCGATCTAAATCAATTCATAACAGCTTCGGTCTTGAGTTGATCGATAGAAATTGCAGCTCTAAAGATAATATAATCGAAGAAAGACAACTCAATCCCATCAAATTCTCACTTCGATAGAATAGCATAAACTGCTCGGCATGCAAAAACTGCAAACGACTCTCAAATGCTCTGACTGGTCAGTACGACTCTCCGAATAGATAAGAAAATCATGGATAAGAATAATCATGAGTTTCGCTAAATAATTCTGATAGATTCAGTTCAGAAGATCTACAACACTGCAGAAGAGTTTTCAATTCAAATAAAATCAAAGAGGCCATACCTCGTTCCGAGTCCGGTCTTCAATACCACTTCCTTTCGAACTCTCAGCTGATGTTGTCTAAACTCAAGTCGATGTTGAATCTAACCTAATGAATTGGAGGCATATCGGGAATCTCATCCGAAACAACGTCAGCAAACTCTAAACCTCAGATAAATCAACCAATTCGGGCTGAATTTCATGACATCAATTAAAATAATGAGAAATCTTCTACACCTATCTGTAACAAACGGTCATTTGACAGAACAAATATCAAAGAATCCATTAATCGAGAATTCTTATCGAAGGATTTCCACTCGCCTATCGACTTGGATCTGAATCTAACAAATTTTTGAAAACCATTCACGGTTTCCCTGTACTGATTAAAGCAGCTAAATAGACAATAAATTCAAGATCTAATACTTCAGCACCATGTTGCCCTGTTCAATCACATTCCCATTTAATAACAGCTCAAAATTTCGGACTAACCCTGCCGTAAGCCATCCCTTATCTCAAAGGCAAAGAATAGCAACTACTGAATTCAAAATCTCAGAATGCAGAGAATGCATCATAATAAATTCCTCGGATAAAAAGGTAGGGAAAGCACCAATATCTATCAGTCAAAAGAGCAAAAAAACCAAAAACAATTTTTACCTGCTAAGTCATCATTGGGTGCAACCTGAGTCTACGGATTCTCGTTAAGAGCAAAGACTATTGTATGTTGCATCGGAGGTTGATTCACGATCGGATAACCTCCCAGTCGATTCTGCTGTGGCGGCTGAAATCATTAACCACAGAAGATTGTCGCTCCTGTTGAACTATCGGTCTAAAAGAACTCCCAGTCCGAGATCCAACGGTATTACGCCGAGGACATCTCCTAGCATAGTGCCCTGTCTGATGGCAGATATTGCAGCTTCCATAAATTCCAATACAATGCTCACTGAGGTTTTGACCTCCACAATTGTTGCAAAATATTCCGGAAAATCCAGAATTCTGTCCTGAACCAAACTATTTTGATCCGCTGGAGCTAGAAGAACTGCTCCCAGACTTCTTGAACTGTTTTCCTCTTGGTTGCAAATGATCCCTAGTCGCACTTCCTCTATATCCGATATATTTTTGGAACTGGATCTACCGAAGAAATTCAGATTTAAACAAACTCCACAAAATTACCGTACCTTGATTCTCCAAGGCTTTCTTCCTTGAAATCCACCAACCTTAGGCAATCCCCTGAAATTGGTACACAACTAACCGAATTCGTCGGTCAACAGTGTATTCAAGAGAATCAAACAACTGATCGATTTCTTCTAACTAATTCTCACACTCCACAGCATTATTGGTACTCCTCAGAGTCGGTGGTTGAAAAGTCTGAAACCTCATCAAAAAGGCTTCCATCGGCATCGGAGTAACATCCATTTTTTTCAGTCGCAGTACAATTCTATTCAATCGGGGTTAGTTGCTGGTTGTTGTGAGACCTCGATTCTAATCATCTAATCTCAGAATAAACAATAATTACGCATACAAGATCTAAGATTAAAAGCAAAGTTTTTTTTTTTTTTTTTTTTTTTACACAGGGTGACGCGCGGGCGTGCATACAGCCCTGCCCGGGCCTCCGAGAAAGGGAGCAGAACGTGCGGGCGCTCCTCACCAGGCGCGGGCGCGCCTGGCCTGCTGTTTTAGCTCAAAATAAGGCTCCAAAAGTGCAATCCAACACCCGGAAAGGCTCCGAAATGATCCAACTAACACTTTTCCAACAACGAAGTATTCAATTACAAGAAAGAGTAGAACATGCATCAATTCTAAGTTCCAAAATCCAAAATACAAATCGAGTTCGAATACAATCTAAGTTCGATTTCAAATTCGACTTCTACAATAACAAGGCCTCACTCTATCAACTCATCCACCTAGCCATGCGATCTCTGACTCGGTCCTGCCCCACCTGTTGCCAAGCACACATACAAAGACAAGACAACAGCCGGATAATCCGGTGAGAATAATATTCCCAGTAAAAGAGACAAACATGCAATATCATAAAAACATCTCAAACGAAATGCATCATCTTCTACATATTCAAATAACAACCATGCAATTCCACAAGCATGTCTAAAACTCAATTCATATGAATAAATGCAATGCATGTCTTTAAATCTGAGATTATCAAGTCGGATAATCAAAACATTTCAGCTTTTGCTTTTGGGATCCCGAGGACGAGATCACGTAAACGACTCACCGACTCTCCCGATCGAGGTGGTGCTACGTATCTCCATCCTCTAGACTTTGGTGCAACTATAAGGAGTATGCTAGCACTAGGTGAAACAGCTACACCCAGGCCACTCACAATATAATTCCCAAAACGTCTATCATCAAAAGGGTCGTCCTGCCCGCTATTCAAATCAAGGATTCATGTTCAAGATGAATGAAATTCAAAACATAACTCAAATAATTCAAATAATCAAATAACATGCAAGTATGTGATTCTTCGGAACACTCGAATCGAGTCGGATTCGAGTCACACGTTCCATTCCAATCTAAGTCATCTTATACCTCTTTTCAACAACTTCGATGCTCCAAACCTGGAAACAACAACGATTCCTCAATCAAGATTCAATCAAACTACTTCCATCGATAATAAGAAATCGATACTATACCGGCTACAATCTCCAAGTCGAACAAAGCTGAAATCTCGCAACTCCACTGGCCTCAAATCAATCTGTGCAAGAAGTAATAAAGACTCGAGATTAACATACAACTCAAACAAAGGCTTGGCTCAACAATTCGAACCGATAAACAATCCAAAACTCAAACCGACGGCATAACGGCTATAATCTGATCAAACCGGAAATGCAGACAGCAGTTCAATAACGATATAACCTCATATCAATCAACATTCAACCAAAACAATCCAATTCCAACAAATCACAAAACTCACTTTTTCGAAAATCCCTTCAAAAATTCATAACAAATCCGAACGTCGCTCTAATTCAAAACTGACAGATAATAAACGATCAGAACTCCGCCAGGAACAACATACTAGAATCTAAATCGATTCTAACAACCTCCGAAAAACAAAACATATCCAATCGGAGAAATACTTACGGTAGAACGAAGCTCTCGCAGCCGTGATCGCTAATCTTCCTTCAGAAATAAATTCTAACGGACGGATCGTGCTCGGGGTGAAATCTGGGAGCTCAAGGAGACGTCCATGGCGTCTAGAGAGGGGGGAGGCGTGTTGGGGAAGGGGATGAAGTGAAAAGGTAAGTCAACTCAAGCTTAAATATCTAACAATCTCAATATTTGCACTTTAGTCCCTGAAAAATCCAAAATTTGCAAAAAGGACCCTGATCAAAATCAAGTCGGCTCTTGAACTCTGAAATCTCCGATTATCTCAAATAAAGTCGATTAAGATAAAATCGGGGCGTTACAATTCTCCCCCACTAAGAAAAGATTTCGTCCTCGAAATCGACACGGTTCCAACACGAACTCTGTTCTCCAAACTACTCCTACAAGTCTGTCAATCAAAAGTCGACTCCTTCTCTACAGAAAATCCTCCTAAGCTCAGTCACAATCGAATCATCTCCGGTTTCAACTCAAGGCATAACATCCAAAGTTCGACTCGTCTAATCTGGCTGTCCGTCGTTCTGAGGATATTGAACTGAAAAAGTTGAAATCAGGCAACAAAATCTCATCGAAGTCCTTGCCGAAAGAATGAGCGCATCAAGGATCTCTGTCTAAACTAACCGACTTCGGCCAAACATGACATCTGACGACCTCTGACAAGATTTCAATCCTCTAATCTTGAATGAAAGTCATTCTGTACGGAAAACGGTAGCAGATTCCAACAATCGGTCAATCAAATCAGATAGTAGATAAAATAAGAACAGCTCAAAACATCGGTTGCTGCATACAATTCCTCAGATAAAATTCGCAGTAAGAAATCTCATACAATCTAATCCTCTTATATTCTTTCAAATCAGTTCCTTCTGCTAAAATAATTACTCCAACTCTTAAAATTAGAACAGATCACGAGAATTTCCGCATAAGACAAATAGAAGAACAAGTCTTCAAATCAATAAGATCGCTACGAGCTCAAAGTCCAGATTCAGACATTGAGTCTCGAGAGTCTTCAACTGTCTCGATGTCTAGACTATAGCGCAATTCCACTTAATAAGAATACATCTCCAAAATCTCGATAAGAAAAGATCTCTGATCGGCATAAATTCCATCATCAAATCATACAATCGAAGAAGACCATTCGATCCAAAAGAATTCAGACATCGAAGGAAAACATACAACTGCTCGGCACAAACATCTGCTATACGATTCTCAAAAGCTCTGAAAGATCAGTACAATTCTCATTCCAAAAAGATAAGAAATCAACGATAAAAATTCCTAGTCTCAACTAATTCTTCTAAAAGATCCGGTTAATAGAAGTTAACAACACTACTGGAGTATTCATCAATTCGAACGATTCAACAATTTAAAAGAGGCACATTAAACATATACAGATTCTTCAATAAGAAGGCAAGAGATTCGCCAGTATCTAACAGTCCAATAAGAATAGGAAACTCAATATCGAACGTTACCTGATCTGTCATTATCGGGTGCAGCCTGAGTCTGCTGATCCTCAGACAAAGCAAGGACTCGTTCCTGCTGTCTGGGAGGCTGGCTTTCATACTGATTACCTTCCTGCCTATTCTGCTGCTGAGGTTGGAAAGAGTGAACAGAAGGTGCTTGCTGCTGAGGCTGAGCTATCTGTCTCGGGAAAATTCCACTCTGAGCTTGCTGAGGAACACGCTGAGGACACGTTCTTGCAAAATGCCCCGCCTGGTTACAAATATGACAGCTTCCAAAAATACCTCTACACTGATCACTGGAGTGACGACCTCCGCAGTTGGCACAAGACATGCCTGACTGTCCCGAACTCTGTCCCGATCCATACTGCCTCGAACCACTCAAGCTCGAAGAACTGGTTCCGTGCTTCTTAAACTGCTTCCCTTTCGGGAGATAGTAATCCTTCCTGTTACCTCCACTGCTACCAACCTCAGAACTCGGTGGTTGGTTCTGAAACTGAGAGGATTGATTCTGGTAATGGAACGGTTGGTTTTGGTATTGAGAAGATTGTGCCTGAAACTGTCCTTGCTGCTGCTGAGGCACAAACTGATTTCCTCTCTGTCTCCACAAACCTGCTTCTGCTACCTTTGCGTGATTCATGGCATCCGCAAAGTTATTAGGCCTGTTGGTATTTACCAACGTGAAGACGTCAGGGTTCAAACCATTGATGAACTGATCTGCCTTAGCTTCTTCATCTCCGGCAATTAGCGGTGCAAAACGCAACAGACTATCAAACTTGGCTACATACTCTTCAATATTCAAATTCCCCTGCTTCAGATTTGCAAACTCGGCTCCCTTGTCCTTTCGGTACGACACGGGGAAAAACCGCTTATAGAACTCAGACTTGAAAAGAGCCCAAGTAATTTCCATACCTCTACTCTCCATTGCTTTCTTCGTCATAATCCACCAGTTCTTAGCAACACCACGAAGCTGATGAATGACTAACCTGATTCGACGGTCATCTGTGTAATCGATGGAATCGAACAACTGATCGATATCATCCAACCAACTCTCACAGTCAACTGGATTTTCTGAACCCATCAACAATGGTGGATTGAACGACTGAAACCTTTTCAGCAAGGTTTCCATAGGCGTCGCTGAAGCATCCATCTCTACCGTTTCAGTACTAGCTTGCTCAGTTGTAGGAATAACTGGCGGTGGATTCCTATTAATAACTCGTCGAGGACCCATCTGACAATCAAAGGTTAGGACACAAGATATCTCAATCGCTGCAATTCGGTGCCCTTGCAACCTCTCAGAATTCCGGATACAGGTGAAATACAGTTCATATCTCAAATAATTCATGCTTCATATTTCAAATCACAAAATCATGTAAATCAAGTAATTCTCAACAACAAAGCATGCTCGCATGGTATTTAAATAAATCAATTTAAATAACTCAACCACATGCAAGAATCAATTTATGCGGACTCGATCTACCCCGCTCACTTCTAAATTCAGTCCAAGAATCTTATTCTCTGATACCACTTAATGTGAGACCTCGATTCTAATCATCTAATCTCAGAATAAACAATAATTACGCATACAAGATCTAAGATTAAAAGCAAAGTTTTTTTTTTTTTTTTTTTACACAGGGTGACGCGCGGGCGCGCCACCCGAGGTGCGGGCGCGCATACAGCCCTGCCCGGGCCTCCGAGAAAGGGAGCAGAACGCGCGGGCGCTCCTCACCAAGCGCGGGCGCGCATGGCCTGCTGTTTTAGCTCAAAATAAGGCTCCAAAAGTGCAATCCAACACCCGGAAAGGCTCCGACATGATCCAACTAACACTTTTCCAACAACGAAGTATTCAATTACAAGAAAGAGTAGAACATGCATCAATTCTAAGTTCCAAAATCCAAAATACAAATCGAGTTCGAATACAATCTAAGTTCGATTTCAAATTCGACTTCTACAATAACAAGGCCTCACTCTATCAACTCATCCACCTAGCCATGCGATCTCTGACTCGGTCCTGCCCCACCTATTGCCAAGCACACATACAAAGACAAGACAACAGCCGGATAATCCGGTGAGAATAATATTCCCAGTAAAAGAGACAAACATGCAATATCATAAAAACATCTCAAACGAAATGCATCATCTTCTACATATTCAAATAACAACCATGCAATTCCTCAAGCATGTCTAAAACTCAATTCATATGCATAAATGCAATGCATGTCTTTAAATCTGAGATTATCAAGTCGGATAATCAAAACATTTCAGCTTTTGCTTTTGGGATCCCGAGGACGAGATCACGTAAACGACTCACCGACTCTCCCGATCGAGGTGGTGCTACGTATCTCCATCCTCTAGACTTTGGTGCAACTATAAGGAGTATGCTGGCACTAGGTGAAACAGCTACACCCAGGCCACTCACAATATAATTCCCAAAATGTCTATCATCAAAAGGGCCGTCCTGCCCGCTATTCAAATCAAGGATTCATGTTCAAGATGAATGAAATTCAAAACATAACTCAAATAATTCAAATAATCAAATAACATGCAAGTATGTGATTCTTCGGAACACTCGAATCGAGTCGGATTCGAGTCACACGTTCCATTCCAATCTAAGTCATCTTATACCTCTTTTCAACAACTTCGATGCTCCAAACCTGGAAACAACAACGATTCCTCAATCATGATTCAATCAAACTACTTCAATCGATAATAAGAAATCGATACTATACCGGCTACAATCTCCAAGTCGAACAAAGCTGAAATCTCGCAACTCCACTGGCCTCAAATCAATCTGTGCAAGAAGTAATAAATGCTCGAGATTAACATACAACTCAAACAAAGGCTTGGCTCAACAATTCGAACCGATAAACAATCCAAAACTCAAACCGACGGCATAACGGCTATAATCTGATCAAACCGGAAATGCAGACAGCAGTTCAATAACAATATAACCTCATATCAATCAACATTCAACCAAAACAATCCAATTCCAACAAATCACAAAACTCACTTTTTCGAAAATCCCTTCAAAAATTCATAACAAATCCGAACGTCGCTCTAATTCAAAACTGACAGATAATAAACGATCAGAACTCCGCCAGGAACAACATACTAGAATCTAAATCGATTCTAACAACCTTCGAAAAACAAAACATATCCGATCGGAGAAATACTTACGGTAGAACGAAGCTCTCGTAGCCGTGATCGCTAATCTGCCTTCAGAAATAAATTCTAACGGACGGATCGTGCTCGGGGTGAAATCTGGGAGCTCAAGGAGACGTCCATGGCGTCTAGAGAGGGGGGAGGCGTGTTGGGGAAGGGGATGAAGTGAAAAGGTAAGTCAACTCAAGCTTAAATATCTAACAATCTCAATATTTGCACTTTAGTCCCTGAAAAATCCGAAATTTGCAAAAAGGACCCTGATCAAAATCAAGTCGGCTCTTGAACTCTGAAATCTCCGATTATCTCAAATAAAGTCGATTAAGATAAAATCGGGGCGTTACAGTTGTTTCCTGTTCAATATTCATCGAGTAAATATGTCTCATATTCAAGAGAATTAGGACACAAATATCTCAATTTATGTAATCTCGTGTCCATAATCTCTATTCAAAATTTTCATTCCATCTCAGGAATATTCAAATCCGTATTTCTAATATTCATGCTTTACTATTTAAAAAATAATCATGCCTCGTAATTTAAATCACAAAATAATGTAATTCAAATAATTCATGAAATAATAAAGCATGCTCGCATGGAATTCAAATAGTCGAATAAATAATTTAATCGCATGCCATAATTTAATCGCTCTGATACCACTTAATGTGAGGACCTCTGTAACTCCCGAAATATATATTAATTAAGTTTATTTGAGTTAATCGGATATTATAGAATTTGAGGGCCGGTTTGTTATTGATCAGGGGTCGTTTTGCGATTTTTGAAATTTCAGGGACTAAAATGCAATTTTTGAGTTTTTACTAAGTCCTTATAATAATTAGAGGCATGACTAGGCGTCTCCTCTCTTATTTCTTCTCCTCCAACACGCCTCTCTCCCTCCATTTAGGAACAAAAACGCCATTTTCAAGCTTTGGGATTTCTGGTTTCGCTCGATCCGTCCGATAGAAATTAAATCCGAAGGCAGATTCGCCATCACGACAGCGAGGGCTTCGTTCTATCGTAAGTATTTCTCCGATCAATTATACTTCAATTTTTGGATCTTGTTAGAATCAAATGAAATTCGTATATGATGTTCTTGAACTAGTTCTTATCGTTTATTCTCAGTCGGATTGAAAAAAGAGCGTCGTTCGGAATTGTTATGAATTTTTTAAGTGTTGTTCGAAAATGGAGTTTTTTTATTTGTTTTTATTGAATTTTTATTAATTATTTGGTATTGGTATGAGTTGGTTTCAATGTTTTACTGTTGTCTATGATTTCGTCTGATCAGAATATAGTCGATATGCCGTCGGTTTGAGTTTTGGGTTATCGTTTGGTTTGAATTGATTGAACCGTGTTAGTTTGGGTTTGATTGTCGTTGTTGATCCTCTATTGCCTCCGTAAAGATTTGTTTGAAGATTGTTGAGCCCAGAGTTAACAGAATTCGAATCGTTTAAGAGTTAGTCGAAGAGCGGTAAAGAGTTTTACCTTGATCGTTTGAATTATTGGTTGAATAGATTTTGATATAAATCTTTTATTGTAGCTTATCCAGACTTGGAGCTTTTGAATCGCAAAGGTATAAGCAGACATCGGTTAAGCGGGATAGATTGAACCGTGTTAGTTTGGGTTTGATTGTCGTTGTTGATCCTCTATTGCCTCCGTAAAGATTTGTTTGAAGATTGTTGAGCCCAGAGTTAACAGAATTCGAATCGTTTAAGAGTTAGTCGAAGAGCGGTAAAGAGTTTTACCTTGATCGTTTGAATTATTGGTTGAATAGATTTTGATATAAATCTTTTATTGTAGCTTATCCAGACTTGGAGCTTTTGAATCGCAAAGGTATAAGCAGACATCGGTTAAGCGGGATAGAACACTCAAGATAAATGGTTCTTGAGTTTTCCCTAAATCACATACTTGCATCAATACTTGTTCTAGAGTGGGGAACTTGTATTTTGTTGTCGTGACCTGCGCCGTGATCACCTACTAATCAGCAGCTTAAGCATGCATTTAACTTAAAAAATAAATCATCAGAATTAACAGCGGAAAAGCATAAATAAATCCCCAAATAAAAATACAACCAAATCGAATGTCCAAATGTAATAACCCAAATACAATAGAAAAAAAATCCTAGACAAAGCCCTGCTGGTCATCAATCGCCTAAGCTTTCCTGGAACCAACCACCTCATCCAGCCGCAGACCTTTCCCATGGAATAGGGTGTCCAGATACAACCAGTACGGGACGTGAGCATGATAAACTCAGTACGAGAGTATGAGTATACAGTATTATATGTGCATGTATGCAAGTAAACTGTGTACCAAGACACGAGGTCAAGAATATCTGATCAAATATTCCTAGTGCAATGCAGTACCGGCTAGAGAGCTACTCCGCGGGGTACTCGTATACTCCATATCAGGGCTGAGCCAACCCCATCCTGACCCGAATCCAAAATAGGATACAAGCCTCATATGGAAACTTTCATACCTGACTCGAGTCCAAAATGAGATCATTGTTCCCTATGGAGACTGTCAATGACTCACATCTATTCGGATGCAGTCACACGTAAAATCATGTATGTGCTAAGACGGTAAAACATGCTAAAACACAATAAAGCATATAGCACATACTCATGCAACATACAAGAAAATATATCTTGTCGTCTATCTCGGTCAGTACTTATGTACCTCTAACACTGCTGGTCAAACCTAGCTCTGCTGGTCTAGACTCCAAGCCTACTAGTCCAGTCTACTAGCTACTACAATGCAAATATCCATGCATCAACAATTAATCTATAAAAGCCTTAATTAAGCTATTGCATTCTCCTAAATATTTTTAGGATTCCAAAGCTATATCTGCGTCCGTCGTTAGCCCTTTGCTGATGATAGCCTCAAAACTAGGCCGTAGCTCCGTGACGACGTCTAGATCACTAAGCCACTTCCGAATTCCCCATAGGAAGCCTAGATCTTCTTAGATCTGAGTTAGAAAGCTTAGGAATTGAGAGAGAAGAGAGAAGATGAGCGAGTCACAAATGAACCTCGGCTCCTCTATTTATAGACGACGTTCGGGCCGTCCAAACTTGGCTTCGGGCCCTCCGAACTGGTTCGGATCCTCCGATCATGACTTCGGATCGTCCGAACATGATCGGACTGTCCGATCTTTACTTCGGGTCCTCCGAAGTCCCATCAGTGATGTCATCCATGGCGTCACCTTGCTGACGTAGTTGATGACGTAAGCCCTAACCCTGTTCGGGTCCTCCGAACTCACCGACGGAGCCTCCGATCCTCTTCGGATCCTCCGAACACCAGTTTGGAGCGTTCGAACCTCCCGAGCCATGCCCACCATTTTCGAGTATTCTGGATCTATTTTTGGGCTCCGTTGATCCATTTGGAATTTACTTAATCAAGTTTTGCTTAATCTAACATGATCACGTGATTAATCACTCATTAATCACTAATTAGAAATGCGGGTTACTACATTCTCCCCCACTTAAGAAATTTCGTCCTCGAAATTTAAGTCTGAGAGGAAAACATAAATAGCCAACCAAACGTTCTTTATTACAACTGAACAAGTACAAACTCGATACAAAGAAGTACAAAATCTCAAAATAACTCGGGGTGCTCGGCTAACATCCGGCTCTCCAACTCCCAAGTAGCTTCCTCTATCCCTCTGCGTTGCCAATGTACCATAACCAATGGTATGCACTTGTTACGAAGTACCTTGTCCTTCCTGTCAAGAATCCGTAGGGGTTTCTCCACATACGACAGATCCCGATCTACCTTTACCTCGGTCGGATGCAAAATACGCGACTCGTCCGCCACATACTGCCTCAACAAGGACATGTGGAACACATCGTGGATCTCCGAAAGATCGGGTGGCAAGGCCAGATGATAAGCCACATCCCCAACCTTCTCGAGAATCTCGAAAGGACCAATAAATCTAGGTGTCAGCTTACCCTTGCGACCAAACCTTCACCTTCCGGAATGGTGACACACGCAAGAAAACATACTCTCCTACCTCAAAATGAAGTGGCCTGCGGTGGGTGTTCGCGTAGCTAGCCTATCGATCCTGGGCTGCCTTAACCCTGCGTCGGATCAACTCTACTACATCAATCATCTGAGGACCCTCAACGCGACGCTCGCCAACCTCGTCCCAAAACAAAGGTGTACAACAACGGCGTCCATAAAGAGCCTTAAATGGTGTCATGCCAATGCTGCGATGGAAACTATTGTTGTAGGCGAACTCCACCAAGGATAAATGATCATTCCACGCTGGACCAAAATCCATCACTGCCGCGCGAAGCATATCCTCTAGAGTGCGAATAGTACGCTCCGACTATCCGTCCGTTTCTGGATGATAAGCCGTACTCAAGCTCAAAGTAGTACCAAGGGCTCGCTGGAAACTACCCCAAAATCTCGAGGTGAATCTCGGATCTCTATCGCTGACAATGCTCAACGAAATCCCATGCAATCGAAAAATCTCCCGCACATACAATTGCGCCATCCTATCAAAGGTGTAATCGCGGTTATAGGGAAGAAAATGCGCTGACTTAGACAACCGATCCACGACAACCCAAATAGCATCACAATTCCTGGAAGACATAGGCAAGTGGGTGACAAAGTCCATCGTCACATGCTCCCACTTCCATTCAGGAATCTCTAAGCTGTGAAGTAACCCTCCGGGTTGCCTAAACTCTGCCTTGACTTGTTTACACACAAGGCATCGGGACACAAACTGATAAACGCTGCGCTTCATCCCTTTCCACCAAAATCGAGTGCGAAGATCCTTATACATCTTCATGCTGCATGGATGTACAGAGAATCGACTGCGGTGAGCTTGCGATAAGATCTCATCTCTCAAAGTAGAATCCTCGGGTACCACAACTCGACCAGAAAGACACAACAGACCGTCTCCTTGCAGATGAAAACCAGAAGTATTATCACCCTCAGCCAGCCGGGCCAACTTCTGAGTCTTCAGATCATAATTTTGAGCTTCCTGGATTCGTCTGTATAGCACTGGCTCTGCAAGCACAGAAGAGACACGAATCCCTTGTTGTTCTTTCTTATGACGGAACGTGAATCCCAAAGAACAACACTCCTCCACTGCCTTCAAAACCGAACTGGTACGAAAGAAACTAACATAAACTTTGCGACTAAGTGCATCAGCAACGGGATTTGAAGAACCTGGATGGTACTTGATCTCACAATCATAATCCTTCAACAGATCCATCCAACGACGCTGTCGCATGTTCAACTCAGCCTGAGTGAACAGATACTTCAAACTCTTATGATAGGTGAAGATCTCGAATTGTTCTCCGTACAAATAGTGACACCATATCTTAAGAGCAAAGACAATGGCTGCAAGCTCTAAATCATGTACGGGATAGTTCTCCTCGTGAGTCTTCAGCTGTTTGGAGGCGTAAGCGATCACGTGGCCATTCTGAGTCAACACACACCCCAAACCCTGGAGAGAAGCATCAGTGAAGACTACAAAACCACCTGATCTAGACGGTAAGGCAAGAACTGGAGCTGTCGTCAGACGACGTCTCAAATCATGAAAATTGTCTTCACAAGCATCAGACCAAACGAAAGAAACGTCTTTCTTCGTCAACTGAGTCAAAGGCTTAGCTATCTGAGAGAAATTCTCCACAAAACGATGATAGTATCCTGCTAAACCAAGGAAACTACGAATCTCAGAAGCTGTAGTCGGTCGTGACCAATTCAGAATAGCCTCTGTCTTGTTAGGATCAATAGATACGCCATCCTGAGAAATGACATGACCAAGGAACACAACTCGGTCAATCCAGAAGTCACACTTACTCAACTTCGCGTACAACTGTCTCTCCCTCAAGACCTGCAGTACAGTATAGAGATGGTAGGCATGCTCATCCATGCTGCGAGAATACACCAAAATGTCATCGATGAACACCCCCACGAACTTGTCCAGAAAGTCGCGGAAAACTCTGTTCATCAGATCCATAAAAACAGCTGGAGCATTCGTCAAACCAAACGGCATCACTAGAAACTCATAGTGTCCATACCGCGTACGAAATGCTGTCTTAGGAACATCCTCCTGTCGAACTCGCAACTGATGATACCCAGACCAAAGATCAATCGTCGAATAGACAAAAGTACCCTGCAACTGATCAAAGAGATCGTCTATCCGCGGAAGAGGATACTTATTTTTCACCGTCACCTGATTCAACTGACGGTAGTCAATACACAACCGCATCGAACCATCCTTCTTCTTGACAAACAGTACTGGGGCTCCCCATGGTGAAACACTACATCTAATATAACCCTTATCAATAAGATCTTGCAATTGCTTCTGCAACTCTTTCATTTCTGACGGTGCCAATCGGTTAGGAGTTCTTGAAATCGGTGCAGTCCCTCGCACTAACTCAATGCAAAACTCAACCTCCCTTACTGGTGGCAAACCTGGAATCTCCTCCGGAAACACATCTGGAAATTCACGAACCACTGGTATCTCTTGGATATAGGGCTCTCCTAAGGATGCGTCAATGGCGTAGATAAGGTAGCCTTCCCCGCCAGACTCTAAAGCACGCCGGGCCTTCAGAGCTGAAACCACTGGCATCGGGGGTCGTGCTCCCTCACCATAGAAATACCATGACTCGTCATCCTCTAGACGAAACTGAACAAACCTCTGATAGCAATCCACTATCGCTCGGTAGGTAGTCAATAGATCTATCCCAATGATGCAATCGAAATCCTCCATCGTTAGAATCATCAGGTTAGAACTAAGCTGATTTCCCTCGAAATCCAAAACACAACCCAAAACAAGACGCTTGGCTAAAACCTCGCTCCCCATAGGAGTAGAAACTACTAGATACCTGCAATCATCCGATCGTTGTCAGCCTCTGCCTGCTCCTGGTTAAGCGCAAAGACCTGACCCTAGGTACATGGCCTCAACGAAGAATGACCCCGAGAAGGAGTCTGAGTAGGCTGTCTTTGAGACTGCTGTGGCTACTGGCGCTGCTGCAAATACTGCTGCTGGAAAGGTGGCTGCTGGTACTGAGGTGGCTGGACAGATGCTTGAGAACCTCCGGAACCACTCACTGTTCCAATCAGCATAGGACAATCTCTCTTCATGTGACCCTCCTGGCCACACTGGAAACACGCATTGGTCGATCGACCACACTGTCCTGGCAGATGCCTGCGTCGGCACTGACGACAACGGTTCGGCCTTTGGCCACCAAAGTTATGCACTCCACCAGATCCAGAGAAAGAAGAAGAAGTACCTCCTGGCTTCTTGAAAGACTGTCCTCTCGGACCCAAAGGACTAGAGCTCGCTGGCCTGGAAGAAGAAGAGTAAAGTCCCCTGTTCCTTCGAATACTGTCCTCGGCCTGGCGACAACGGTCCACCAAATCCTCGTAAGTCCCATCACCGCCCACTGCAACCATCCGATGAATATCAGGGTTCAAACCCTGAAGGAAATGATCAAACTTCGCCATAGAACTATCAGCAACATGAGGGAAAAAGGGTAGCAGATCAAAGAACTTCTGCTGGTACTCCTCGATCGTCATCGTCCCCTGTCGCAAACTCAACAACTCACTGGCTTTCGCCTGACGAAGAGCTGGAGGAAAATAAAATCTCTGATAAGCAGTACAGAACTCAACCCATGTAGCTGTACCTCTAGCTGCTATGAACGGTGCGAAAGTAGATCTCCACCACTTCCTCGCTCTGCCCTCAAGCATAAAGGCAAAAATCTCCATCCTATCCTCAGCCGTGCAACGGAACTCCTGGAAGCACTGCTTTATCCTCTCCATCCAATCCTCCGCCTCTTCAGCTGTCTCACCACCCGTCAAAGGCTTCGGGCTAACTTCCTTGAATCTACGCATGCTCACTCGCCTGTGCTCCTTGGGCTGTCCCCGACTTCTACGATCGTCCGGATTGCCCCAACGACCGCCGTATACGCTACCGTGACTCTCGTCGTAATCTGCCATCTGTTACATAAGAACAAATAATTACTTAATCCGCTTTACAAAATTCCCAGTGCAATGCGTCGCTCTGATACCAAAAATGTAGTGACACAACCCGGATACACTACCTAATCAGAGTTATAGTAAAAGCGCATGCAATAAAAGCTTAAAGCGTAAAGAGCGGATAATTAAAATACAACAAATCCAATCGGCAGAATACAACCGACGCTATCACAAGTGTATAAGTACTGTTTATACAACCAAATCGAAAGTTCAGGCTAAATAAATCCCTACCCTCTACAACCACGCACTCTCCAAAGCTCAATCTTTCTGAGAGCCGCCTGGACCGTCCAGCCTCGAACCTGCCCAGCCACAAGGTACACAATACCCAAACACAGGGGCGTGAGCTAGAACGCTCAATACGAAGCCATGATATAAATACAAATATGCGCACACAGATGATTTAAAACTCAAGTGAAAACACTTGCTCATGGCGCCGAGAATATACAGTACTGGCTAGAGAGCTACTCCGCGGGGTACTCGTATACTCCATATCAGGGCTGAGCCAACCCCATCCTGACCCGAATCCAAAACAGGATACAAGCCTCATATGGAAACCGTCATACCTGACTCGATTCCAAAATGAGATCATTGTTCCCTATGGAGACTGTCAATGACTCACATCTCTCCGGATGCAGTCACACGTAAAATCATGTATGTGCTAAGACGGTAAAACATGCTAAAACACGATAAAACATATAGCACATACTCATGCAACATACAAGCAAATATATCATGCCGACTATCTTGGTCAGTACTTACGTATCTCTAAAACTGCTGGTCAAACCTAGCTCTGCTGGTCTAGACTCCCAGTCTACTAGCTACTACAATGCAAATATCCATGCATCAACAATTAAGCTCTAAAAGCCTTAATTAAGCTATTGCATACTCCTAAATATTTTTAGGATGCCAAAGCTATACATGCGTCCGTCGTTAGCCCTTTGCTGATGATAGCCTCAAAACTAGGCCGTAGCTCCGCGACGACGTCTAGATCACTAAGACACTTCCGAATTCCCCGTAGGACGCCTAGATCTTCTTAGATCTGAGTTAGAAGGCTTAGGAATTGAGAGATAAGAGAGGAGATGAGCGAGTCACAAATGAACCTCGGCTCCTCAATTTATAGACGACGTTCAAGCCGTCCAAACTTGGCTTCGGGCCCTCTGAACTGGTTCGGATCCTCCGATCATGACTTCGGATCGTCCGAACACGATCGGACTGTCCGATCTTTACTTCGGGTCCTCCGAAGTCCCATCAATGATGTCATCCATGATGTCACCTTGCTGACGTAGTTGATGTCGTAAGCCCTAACCCTATTCGGGTCCTCCGAACTCACCGATGGAGCCTCCGATCCTCTTCGGATCCTTCGAACACTAGTTTGGAGCGTCCGAACCTCCCGAGCCATGCCCACCATTTTCGAGTATTCTGGATCTATTTTCGGGCTCCGTTGATCCATTTGGAATTTACTTAATCATGTTTTGCTTAATCTAACATGATCACGTGATTAATCACTCATTAATCACTAATTAGAAATGCGGGTTAATACATGGGCTCTGCTAAGTTTGGACGGTCCGAACTCGGGTTCGGATGGCCCAAAATGGTTCGGAGGGCCCGAAGTGGTCCGGGTGCTCCGAACTGTTTTGGTCCTTTTGAACTCATTTTTTGACCCCCGGGACCTACCATACCATTTTCGGACGTTCCGGATCTGATTTTCTACTTATTTTTATCAAATAAGGACTCTTTAAACATGTTTTGAAACTTTTATATTTATATGTCTTTTTATAACATGTTTAAAATCACTTAATCTTGTAAAATGGAACTGGGCTACTACATTCTCCCCCTACTTAAGATATTTTGTCCTCGAACAATCTTAAGTATTGAATGCAGTAAAATATTGAATAAAAATATTTTATCCAAAATGATTCATTTTACAAGTTACAATCTGAAAATACAACAATTCAAAATAGCTCTGGATAATCTGTACGCATATGACTCTCAAGTTCCCAAGTGGCCTCCTCAATGCCAATATATATTTATATCTATCTCATAAATTGAGATAACACCTGAAATGAGAATACTGATTATCCTGCCATGGATAATAACTTCTTTGCTGAATTTTGACTTGCGCTACTAGTTGAAAAAAACTGTTTCATCCTTATTTGGAATGTCCTAAAACCAATACAACCTAGAAAATCCATTGAATCGATCTCGTCGAATCTAACATATCAATGATCTAAAGCATCCAATAGACATTTCGGAAAATTGGTGACAACAATCCCGCAGGACCAGATAACCTTAGATCTCAGCTGCTATCCTTTTTCCATGTCTGAACACTTGATGTTATCCTGTTAGTATCCATTAAAATTCAAACGCTTGATAGATCAATTTCTGATACTGAAGTCCCAGAATTACTGCAAATCATTCCTGAGAACTAAATATCAGAGTACTATACTCATCTTATCAGTCTACTAAAAAGTGAACAATTTCAATTCATTCTTTATGCAAAAGAATATTTAGCTCCCCATCACGGGCTATAACATTTGTATTTACCTCAGACAAATAGTTGCAAATAGTCACTGGGCACCAAACTTGTACCAATTTAACTAACCATTTCAAAACATACATGAACACCTAAGTGCTCATCTTTCCACTATCCAAATGAATTCTTATATTGTCGTATCCATGCTGTAACTTAGCAGGCTCATGACATCGGTCAATTACTAACTAGATAAATTATCTTCAAATTATTACACAGAAACTTACCTAAGTAAACTCATCACTTAGAATTTCCTGTTCATCTCGTAATCAAGATCCTGATCACTAATTATACCTCTAATAGAATCAGACAAAACCCTCCTGGTTCTCCCCCAGTATCATGTGCGAGAACTACCCGTCTAGAATATTCACTTGTCAAGGAATCCTTTCCAAGACTATTCTGACAACGGAAACTAAAATCTGTATCTCTGATAAAGTCAGACGACAACGTTCAAATCTCTTGGCACTAATCCAGTACCAATATCAAATTCATAAAAAAACATTCATTTTGATAATTATACCCTTTGCTATAACTGTGCAAAATATCAAGACTCAGGTAGCCTCCCGCAATAGCCTATCTGGAATAAACTTCCCAGAAAACACTGGCGTAGGTCGCGCTTCCTATCTCGTTTTGAACAACCCAGCACACTCCTCAGCACCTGGTATAATCTATCACTGAATCTATGATGAAAATCCAGCATCAATAACCAATGACCCTGACACCGAATCTCTGAGGAAACAATTCAAATCTGGCACTATATCAAACCACTGACTTTTTGAATCATAGGAAAAAGCCTAGAACTGATCATCTGAAAACTAGCACAACTCTAACCCCTGGTTATGCAAATATCTATCATACTAAAATGCCTACGATCATCATGGAAATGGTGATGAAAACCCGACAATGCTCTCGATTGTCCTGATCACCCCAGCGTCCACCCACGCTACTATGGCTACTTTCATCACCAAGTCCCGCCATCTATACGATGATCAAAATGTAAAACCCAATTCCAACAATCTAGATCCCAATATTACTATGCATGCTCTGATACCATAAATGTAGTGACCCGCGCTGTGATCGCCTACTAATCAGAAGCTTAAGCATGCATTTAACTTAAATAATAAATCATTAGAATTAACAGCGGAAAAGCATAAATAAATCCCCAAATAAAAATACAACCAAATCGAATGTCTAAATGTAATAAACCAATTACATTAGAAAGAAAAGCCTAGACAAAGCCCTGCTGGTCATCAATCGTCTAAGCTCTCCTGGAACCAACCGCCTCATCCAGCCGCAGACCTGCCCCATGGAATAGGGTGTCTAGATACAACAAGTACGGGACATGAGCATGATAAGCTCAGTATGAGAGTATGAGTATACAATATTATATGTGCATGTATGCAAGTAAACTATGTACCAAGACACGAGGTCAAGAATATCTGATCAAGAACAAACTTGGGTCCTGGTAAGTGCCACGCTGATCCGTCGCTACAGGAGGTGACCAACATACTCAGAATCCCTGATGGTGACCTAACACAAGTACACGTGTCCAACCAAATATCAGTGACCTAACACGATATCTGTGTCCAACTGATTTTGGTTACCTAACACGTGTCTCTGTGTCAAACCATCTACATACAGGATAAATATCCCAATACCAGATATCGCAAGGATATAGGTTCAATATGCTCATTTATGCAACATACAGTCATGACATGTTGTATATATAAAGGCATATAAAACATGCAATCACATAATCCATGCAAACACATAATACATGCATACTCAATCTGGATTTCTCGAATAATACTTCCGTACCTTACTAAGGCAGATCCTAGAAGCTCTCATCTAGGTCCAAGCCTACCATGCAACGCTACAACATAAATAACCATGCATTACCTAGCATGCCAAACATCACCTACTAGGCTCTAAAATCCTTAATTAAATTATAACCTACTCCCTATTTACTATAGGGAACCAAAGTCATACCTTCGTCCATCGTTAGCCCGCTGATGACACATGCTCCAGAGCCTGGGCATAGCCTAGCTACGACCCCTGGACGTCTCGCCAAAGCTCTGCCGCCTAGCTGCTACTGCAGACACTGTCCGCTATAAAAATATACTATTTCCTACTCCAACTCTTAAAGAAAGAGTCCTGAAGCCCTTAAATAGAGCGATTACCGGGAGAGGAGAGGAAAAACTGCACTTCAAAATAAGGAATTCGGACCCCTATTTATAGGCGGAGGTCGGACGGTCAGAACTGGGTTCGGACGGTCCGAACTGCCACTTGTCCGAGACTTTTTGACACCTGGGCTCTGCTGAGTTCGGATGGTCCGAACTCGGGTTCGGACGGCCCAAAGTGGTTTGGAGGGCCCGAAGTGTTTCGGAGGGCCCGAAGTGGTCCGGGTGCTCCGAACTGTTTTGGTCCTTCTGAACACATTTGTTGACCCTTGGGGCCTACCCTACCATTTTCGGACGTTTTGGATCTAATTTTCTACTTATTTTTACCAAATAAGGAATCCTTAAACATGTTTTGACACTTTTAAAATTATATGTCTTTTTCTAACATGTTTAAAATCACTTAATCTTGTAAAATGGAACCGGGCTACTACATTTGTTGATTGAACTCTTTTTATTAATTGAATTATGGTTTAATGCATTGTGTTTTATATATACATTCATCTCGAGCCTAAATCTTTGATTTTAGTGGGATGTACGGCCTTTTAGTTTAGATGTTTTGGAACTATATTCGAGTGGCTTGGGTTGTAGAAGTTCACCTAGTGTGAGCATACTCCTTATAGTCGCACCAAATTCTAGAGGATGGAGATACGTGACACCACTTTGATCGAGAGAGTCGGTGAGTTGTTACGTGATCTCATCCTTGGGATCCCAATAGAATAATAGAAATTCCTTCGATTATCAGAGTTGATATCCCGGTTTTAAAGACATGCGTTACATTCGTATTAACATTGAATATGTTGTCTTTATATCAAGTTATTGATATATTTTTTGTTATTGCATGTTATGTTGCTTTTACTGGGAATATCATTTTCACCGGAGTTATCCGTTTGTTGCTTTGTTTTGTATGTGTACTTGGCAACAGGTGGGACAAGATCGAGTCAGAGGAGACTTGGTTAGCATCGAGATCGAGGGATAAAAGTGGGAATGCGGTTTAGGAACTATTAGTATGTTGAACTTTTGTTGTATTTGAAAGCATGTTTAGAATCCGAACTTTGTTTGGAATTATGTTGTATCAAATAATGGAATTTGAGGTTGTATGTTGATGATGCATGTTTATACCTCACCTTGTATTGAATGGATTTCGAGTTGGATTTTGGATTATAGACTAAAGGCTGGATTTTTATTTCATAACTAGTCTTGATCGAGCGGGGGTTTGAGCTCGCTCGAGAGAGCGTAGTATTGTATGCGAGGCAGAGCTTTTCTTGATTGAGCCTGGTTTTCGTGCGCTCGAGCGAGGACTTTTTTAAATTTCGGACAGAGTTTTGCTCGCTCGAGCGGGCATTTTCCACCGCTCGAGCGAGGCACTGTTCAAATGATTTTTGTTTATTTACTGTTTTTCTATCTTGGCTCTCGTTTGTTAATTGAATGGGTTATTCTTGATTAGATGTTTAGAATCGAGGTCTCAGATTAAGTGGTATCAGAGCGATAAGTTCTTGGTTTTGAACTAGAAGTGAGCGGGGTAGATCGAGTCCGCTTGTATTGGCTTCTCGCATGTGATTGAGTTATTTAATTGATTATTTGAATTCCATGCTAGCATGCTTTATTATTTGAGAATTATTTGAATTACATGATTATGTGATTTAATTTATAAAGCATGGACTACTTGAGATATAACTGTATTTTATTCTCGACTTGTATCCGAATTCCTAAGAGGTTGAAGGGCACCAAATTGTAGAAATTGAGATATCTTATGTCCTAACCCTTTGATTATCATATGGGTCCTTGAAACAACCCGAACTCAACTTTTAAATTAAACTAAATAAAATACGAATTTTCAAAAATTTTCAACATGACCTCTCTATTTATATTACAACCCACCTGTCACAGACACAGTCAAAAATAAAACGACCAACAATACTAAATAATTCAGACAGAGAAACGAACGAAGACCTGAGAAGAAGATACGACAATTCAACCATCAAAATAATTAACACTTTGATATTTCCATGCCCAAAGACAATCAATGAATCTTTACGTTTACATTAATCCAAGAAACAGAATAAAAGACTATGAAATGTTAAAATAAACTTTTGCGGAAGACTAGCATAGGTCGGAGGGATGTGCCGTGCCCGCATCGCAGTCCGCTCGATAGTCTTGCCCCTCAATCTCTATGAAATACTCCTCACCTGAAAACAATAAGTGTAGTGAGTTTAAAAGACTCAGCAAGAATATGGGGGGGGGGGGGATAACGAGTACTATGTAAATACAAACAAAAGCAGATTAAAAATAAATTGATAATAAAATACTTTGTGCCCTTAATTTGAATAAAATAGACTTCTAAAATGAGAGAACATGAATATAACATATGCATAGCTAAGTCATAAATAATCAATGTAACTGCCTATACTGAACTGAAACATAGTTATATAATTTCTGTGAACTGTAACTGTGAAATTAGATCCTTGATTGTGACTCTGTGATTTCGATCATGATCATGGGTGCAGTGCACTATGCCGCAAGGAGGTCAAGATAAAACCCAACTCAATCTTGCCCTGAATTGGTAAGGGAAGCCAAGATACCTCTCAGCCCCACACGAACACATGCTAAGGTAAGGAAACCCATAATGATTTGGTAAGAGAGGCCAAAACTTCTCTCAGCCCCACACAAACACATGCTAAGGTAAGGAAACCCATAAATGTAGTCACAATCATCTCACTTCGTTCAAAATATTTTCTTTCCTTTTTGAATATGGGACTTATCATGCATATTTAAATATGACGTACATGTAAATGTTAATCAATAATCATGCATATGACTCACACATGGATGATCGGGATGGTGATTTAGGAACTAAACCAAAGGATGAATATTTAACCAATGAATGTAGATCTTAAGACAAATTGGAGGAACGTCCGTAAAATCCATAACTCGCCTAATTCTTATTTAAAATGAGTACCGCTTGAAACCACTACACCACGACACTTAGAACTAAGTAGGGAGGTCATCCTCGGGATTTATTTCCTAAGGGATCATTTTTCAAAAGAACAATTTCCGGGCAGCAGCCCCTTAGCCTCAAATATATTTCTGCGTCTTAACAACTAAAAAATCTAAACTCGACCTAAACTTAACCGAAATGATTCCCGCTTGAACCAAACTATCACCAACATCCTAGGCTAGTTCCAGACCCGAGCCCTCGGCCAAAACCCAAGTTTAACCCCTGTTTAAAAAGTAGTTTCCGGACAGCAACCACATCGCACTTAAATTCTGCACCTATCCATTTCAATGTATAAAACTCGACCAAGACTTAACCAAATTAATTTCCGCTTTCACCGACATATTCCCGACAACTAATACAAACTCCAGAATCGAGACCATAACCAAACTTTGATTTTAACCCAGCCTTAGCCCTAAATTTCCGGGCAGCCCACAGCTTTACTAAAATTCTGCTCCAATCCTAGCTTTTACTCAACCAACACTTAGCTATTTGACTCCCAATTTCCAAGATAATAAACTTAGGACCAAGACCATCCTTCAACCTTATTTCCAGCCCCCACAACTCACCTTGAATCACCTTAAAGCTAGCTCGAAGGCAGCCCACAGCCCCCTACTAAAACCGAGCCCCTTACTCCCAAAATTGAATACATCTCCCATCAAACCTACAAGCCAACTTCAACCATCCTAGAAGCTACCACGTGAACTACATATCACCTGTGGTAGCCCCTAAATCACCAAAACAGTCCACCAGTCAACACAACACACAAAATTCCAAAAAATGCCAACCAAGAGGATTTCTGAAATTTTGAGCAGCTGCCAACACGCTTACATTTGCATTTCAAAGCATTAAAATCATTCATTCCTCACATATGAACGTGCTTAGATCGGCTTAACATTCAAAAAAATCCCAGAAACTCACACGTGAAAATCGAACAGAAGCAGGGCACACACATTTATAAGATTTTCGAAAATGAGCTATTCAACATCTAATACCAATCAAAGCATTCAATAATAATCTATAAGTTAAGGAACGAAACCATAATCTTGCCTAATTTACAGAAAAAACGAAGGGTAGGAGCTCGCTTGAGCTGAATTCGAAACAAGGAGGAATGGGGTTGCACGTCGCACGAGCTGAAGTCGAGCTGCCTAGGGTAGACCAGCTTGATCAGCCCGCCGCAGGGGCGTTTTGCCGGAGACAAGTGGTGGCTGGTGGCGGTCGAGCTTGAAGAAGAGAAGATAGAAGCCGACGGGTGTGCTATGGAGATGAAGGGGAAAATATGGAATCGTTTATGTGAGTGTGTGTTTTAGGCGAGATGTGTGTGTGTAAAGAGTGAGATTTTGGGTGAAAATGAGAGTGTAAAGTTTTGGAGGCTAGGGTTAGATTTAAGTTTAAGGATAAGGTTAAGTGTGTATGTATAGGTGTATCTATAGGAAATGTGAGTGTATGAATTTTAGGAAAATGTGCTACACACTTTTAAGAAATGCTAGACCAAACTTAGCAAGTAAGACTATGAATTAAAATGCACTAAATAAAACACAAGCTTGAAAATTCTAAGAATTAAACACTTTAAATATTTCGATGTCACGGCAACTAGTAAAATATTTAAATATCAAGCAAAGCGATTTAAAATAATTTAAACAAACGAGACTAACGTTTAAAAGCAATTTAAATAAATACACAAGAGAAAATGAAAAATCTTTAAAATGATTTGGACAATTAAAAAGGATTTAAATAAATATGCTAGACATTTAAAATAATTTAAAATAACTGATCACTAAACTAAGGCTATTTAAAATAAATAAGTTGGACACTCGAAATTATTTAAACAAATAAACTACACAGTTAAAATCATTTAAAAGGATAAACTAAACAATTAAAATTAAAATCATTTAAATATTCAAGCTTAAACCTTTAAAATATTTAAAACAATTAAATCGCACAATAAAAGCATTTAGACAAATAAACTTAAACAAATGAAAACATTAGTTAAATAGTCAATAAAACAAAATCATTTGAATAAATAATAAAATATTCTATTAACACATAATTCACATAAAGAATTTAAATCAAATAAACTTAAAAATAAAAATCCTAATATTTATTAAATTTAATGCATGCGATTTAGTAAGTTGGATTTTAGGCGTCACAATTCCTCCCCCCCCTTAAATGGAATTTCGTCCTCGAAATTCAAGATTCACTAATTATGCTCGGGTACCTTAGACCAGATCAACACTAAGTTTTCCAACTTTGTAGCTACAATAGTTGGCCCAAATCAGCTTTCGTTGCACACTCTGATGATTACTGATATATATCATCAAGGACCTGACTAACTTTCATTCCATTATAAAAGTTACAATTCTTATATCTTCCTAAGTGGTCTTATCCTCAAGGAAATTTTATCACTCCTCAAATTTACTTCCGATCTTAATTTACAAATTCAGAAACGTCATCTTACTACAACTGATAAGTTCTCCATCCTAAAAATTCTTAGATCTTTAAGTTATGGCACAACTTACATCATGCTAACCTTATATTCTACGCCGGAATTTCCAAGCAACAGAGCCCATATAAACAATAAATAATTTATTTCGACCTCGACCATAACTTAAAAACTTTCTAACAACAAGGCTATGCTTAATGTTTATTTACCAATTAAACTTAACTCATATAATATACAACTTGAATTCTTAAGAAATTCACAAGTTCACAAAATACCTAGCAAGTAACACTAAACTTTTCTAAATAGGATAGCTAAATGACTATTTAATTCTAACTCCTTAGTGTTAGAACACGCGTTCTCTGATCACACGGATGTGATACCCGGAGCAGCGGAAGTTTAAAAAAAAAAAATTTTCGATATGAAACGATTCCATATCGTGGGTATCAAATCCTAACGATTAAAATCTTGCAAGTAAAAATATAAATTCACAATTAAATATTTTTACCTCTTCAAGCTAAGGCTTGATTATGGACTCCAACAGAATTTAATCTGCTTTTCTTGTAAATCCCGGGAACCGATGACTATCACGATCAACCTCCGGAATTAAGTACACGAATAGAAAACTAAAACCCTCTGATTGATTGCACTAGAAATCAATCAGATGTTTATCGAAGAGAATAAATAGATTTGATCTGTCAATTCAGAATGTAATTTTTCACAAAAATTACAGACTGAATTATCTCAAAAAGGAGCAGAGGAATTTGAAAATTCCCCTTGAAATATTATGCAGTATTTTCGAAAATTTCAAGAGTGAATGCTATGTAATTTTCAAACACTACACATGTATTTATAGATAATTTATAAACTAGATTAAGTTATAATTATATTAGGACACTAACTTCTTAGGGCCCACAATCCATAACTTAAGCCCAATAAGCCAAGCCTGTTATTATAGAAATTAATATAAAATTCATCGTGACTCCGATTGATAAACTGATTTTACCAATGTGCACAGAAACCATTTCTGCATCTTTTAAAGTCAAGATAATTTTTCTGAATCCGAATTCAGTGATTTCCAAAAATGTCCATCTCTATGTCATTTTAGGAAATTCCACTCCCTTTTAGTTAAGAAGTCCAACTTCTCTTTCATTAAATTTAACTCTTTAAATTTAACTATCTCAACGGGGTTTAGTAATTCATTACTTGTGTGACCCTCAATGGTTCAGGGATACAGCTAGCCGTGGGCTCACAACTCCTTGTGACTCGGAACAACAATTTCCGACTTACCCATCGAATCATGGTAAGAGCGCCTAGCAACATCGCCCCATGATTCCCTAGGTATCACTGATAGTGCCTGCAAGAACCAGTAGATTTTGGTTGGCGTACAGTACGGTCCCTTCATCCATATATCCCGATCGAATCAACAACCATTGGTGCATCGAGAGTCGTTCGAGATTCGATAACTATGCAATACATCTTGGAGATCAAATAGTGACATCGCATGTGTTACTAGGAAAACCGAGTAACCTAAAACATATCATGTACTTTGGCTAGAGATTCGTCACACTAATATCTCCTCAGATCGCATAGGATATCCACACTCGCAAGTATGTGATGAATCCTTGACAACAAAGCATCGACTCCTATATGTGTGGTAACTATACCCAATCCCGACACCTGATGACCCCAATAGAGTCGGTAAACGAGTCAAAGTATAGTACTAGCATATAGAGTCTCAATTATGTTTCAAGTAGTAAGTACTAATGGTGTACAACCAAAACCGTGGACTTATCCACTCAAATAATAATAACCACTTAGAAAGTCCGAATAGGGTAGTTCGATCATTCATCATATGAATATCCATTTGCATGCTTTGAACATCTCCATGTCCATTACCAATGAAACGTGGTACTTGGCATCACAAATGCTAGTCTCAATCTTGAGCGATCTTTATCCTTATTAGCGGATGGCTCAATTGACTAGGAACTATTTAGAATATACAGTGACTATAAGATGTGTTTCATAATAGTGATCTCTCTTTATTCACTATCTCATCTTACTTACACTATAGTATTGTTGGAAAACGGTGTTCAGATCAATTAGAATTGATACCCGGTGCAGCGGAAGTTTAAAAATTTATTTTATTAATATGGAACGATTCCATATCTGGGTATCAAAACTTTTATGATTAAATTGTGTAAGTAAAGTAAATAATCACAATTAAATATTTTACCTTAAAATCTCGAAGCGAGATTATGGACACCAACAGAATTTAATCTGCTCTTGTTGTATATCCCCGGAACTGATGAACGAACGTTTCTTCAATCAGGTCCACGAATAGAAAACAAAACCCTCTGATTGACTGCACTAGAAATCAATCAGAAGTTTGCGTAGAGAATAAACAGATATGATCTGTTAATTCAGATTGTAATTTTTCATAAAAATCACAAGCCGAATTTTCTCCGAAAGGGACAGAGGATTTCGAAAATCCCCTTCAAATATTTAGAGTGTAATTTCGAAAATTATAAGACACAATGTATTTGATTTTCGAACCCAACACCTCTATTTATAGATAATTTCTAGTTATAATTGTATCAGGACTCTAACTCCTTAAAGCCCACAATCCATAACTTAAGCCCAACAAGCCAAGCCCGTTGTTATGGAAATTAATATAAAATTCATCGTGACTCCGATTGATAAACTGATTTCACCAATGTGCACAGAAGCCATTTCTGCATCTTTTAGAGTCAAGATAATTTTTTTGAATCCGAATTCAGTGATTTCCAAAAATGCTCATCCCTATGTCATTTTAGGAAATCTCACTCCCTTTAGCTAAGAAGTCCAACTTCTCTTTCATTAAATTTAACTATCTCTATGGGGTTTTAGCAATCCATTACTTGTGTAACCCTCAATGGTTCAGGAATACAGCTAGCCGTGGGCTCACAACTCCTTGTGAATCAAAACAACAATTTCCGACTTACCCATCGAATCATGGTAAGAGCGCCTAGCAACATCGCCCCATGATTCCCTAGGTATTACTGATAGTGCCTGCAAGAACCAGTAGATTTTGGTTAGCGTACAGTACGGTCCCTTCATCCATATATCCCGATCGAATCAACAATCATTGGTATATCGAGAGTTGTTCGAGATTCGATAACTATGCATTACATCTTGGAGATCAAATAGTGACATCGCATGTGTTACTAGGATAACCAATTAACCTAAAACACATCATGTACTCTGGCCAGAGATTCGTCACACTAATATCTTCTCAGATCGCATAGGATATCCACACTCGCAAGTATGTGGTGAATCCTTGACAACAAAGCATCGACTCCTATATGTGTCGTAACTATACCCAATCCCGACACCTGATGACCCCAATAGAGTCGGTAAACGAGTCAAAGTACAGTACTAGCATATAGAGTCTCAATGATGTTTTAAGTAATAAGGACTAATGGTGTACAACCAAAACCGCGGACTTTATCCACTCGATAAGTGATAACCACTTGGAAAGTCCGAATAGGGTAGTTCGATCATTCATCATATGAATATCCATTTGCATGCTTTGAACATATCTATGTTCCATACCAATGAAACGTGGTACTCAGCATCGCAAATGCTAGTCTCAATCTCGAGCGATCCTTATCCCTTTTTGCGGACGGCTCAATTGACTAGGAACAGTTTAGAATATACAGTGACTATAAGATGTGTTTCATGATAGCCATCCCCATGTGCTACCACATCGTACATACACTATAGTATATTCAAGGTCTTTATCAAAACAACAATATTATATCATAATATAACAATATGAAGAAAGATAAAGTCAATACCATTATAAAAGTGTAAATTATATTAAACAAAAGATTGTTTTACATAGATTCATAAAAGCCCTTAGCCACAAGTTGGCTAACCGGGCACCCAGTCTTTCAATCTCCCACTTGCCCTAAAAGCCAACTAGTCATACTACGTAATCCCATTTCTTCGCGATGTTTGTCAAACAATGGTCCTGGTAAGGGCTTAGTAAGCGGATCAGCGATATTGTCTGTAGAGGCCACTCTCTCGACACTGATGTCTCCTCTTTCCACAATCTCCCGGATGATGTGGTATTTCCTCAGTACGTGTTTGGACTTCTGATGAGACCTTGGCTCCTTTTCCTGAGCAACGACACCCGTGTTGTCACAGTACACCGGGACTGGACCAACAGCTTCAGGAATTACACCCAACTCTTGGATGAATTTCCTTATCCAAACCGCCTTTTTAGCAGCAGCTGATGCTGCAATGTATTCTGCCTCAGTGGTGGAATCCGCTGTGGTGTCCTTCTTGGAACTCTTCCAAGATACAGCACCACAATTGAGCACGAATACAAATCCAGAGGTTGATTTCGAGTCATCCACGTCACATTGGAAGCTAGAGTCGGTATAGCCTTCCAACTTCAATTCTCTCCCTCCATAACCAATGAATAAATTCTTAGTCCTTCGCAAGTACTTAAGAATATCCTTCACGTCTTTCCAATGCATTTGACCGGGATTGGCTTGGTATCTGCTCGTGACGCTCAGAGCATAGGCCACATCTGATCTGGTAGATATTATCACATACATGATACTACCTATGGCTGACGCATATGACACGTGTGTCATCTTCTCTATCTCTTCGTCAGTCTAGGGACACATAGACTTGGATAGAGAAACTCCATGACACATAGGTATATGTCCTCTCTTGGACTCATCCATAGAAAAACTTTTCAATATGGTGTCGATGTAGGTTGATTGAGTGAGTCCTATCATTCTTTTAGATCTATCTCTATAGATCTGAATTCCTAGAATATAGGATGCCTCACCTAAATCCTTCATCGAGAATCTACCTGATAACCATATCTTTGTTGACTGCAACATCCCTACATCATTCCCCATGAGTAGGATGTCATCAACATAAAGTACTAAGAATGTTACCGCATTCTTAACTACTTTCTTGTACACGCATGGTTCCTCCGGGTTCTTGATGAAACCAAAATCCTTTATTGTTTCATCAAATTTCTGGTTCCAACTTCTTGATGCTTGTTTGAGACCATAGATTGATCTCTGAAGCTTGCATACCTTATGCTCGCTTCCCATGGATGTGTATCCCTCAGGCTGCGTCATATAGATCTCTTCCTTAATGTTTCCATTAAGAAATGCAGTCTTTACATCCATTTGCCATATCTCATAGTCATACCATGCTGCTATGGCAATAAAGGATTCTTATGGACTTGAACATTGCGACTAGTGAAAAGGTTTCATCATAGTCAACTCCTTGTCTTTGAGTATAACCTTTTGCCACCAATCGTGCCTTGTAGGTCAATACCTTTCCATCAGGCCCAAGCTTTCTCTTGTAGATCCATTTGCACCCAATTGGAACAATTCCATCGGGAGGATCTACTAAAGACCAAACTTGGTTAGAATGCATCGAGTCTATTTCCGATTGCATAGCTTCAAGACATAAATTTGAATCCGCATCAGAAATTGCTTCCTTGAAGTTTCTTGGATCACATCCAATGTCGGGTTCACTTTGATCCCCTTCAAGAAGAAGACCATATCTAATAGGAGGCCTAGAAGTCCTCTCGGATCTCCTAGTAGTAGGCGTTTCTTGTGATGATTCTTGAGGTGTAGGATCGCTATTTTGTATCTCGGGTTCTTCTCGAATTTCTTCGAGTTCCATCATCTTGCCTTTCTTATCCAATAAGAACTCCTTCTCCAAGAAGGTGGCATTCCTTGAAACAAACACTTTTGTTTCATTAGGATGATAGAAATAATATCCGATTGAATTCTTCGGATACCCCACAAAATAACATAAGGAGGATCGACTATCCAACTTATCTCCCACTGTCTGCTTCACGTAAGCAGGACATCCCCAAATCCTCAAGTACGAATACTTAGGAGCTTTTCCATTCCATAACTCGTATGGTGTTTTATTTACTGCTTTAGTGTGGACGTTGTTTAACAAAAATAGTGCCGTTTCAAGCGCGTAGCCCCAAAACGAAGGTGGGAGCTCAGTGAAGCTCATCATGGATCGAACCATGTCCAACAAAGTTCGATTGCGACGCTCCGAAACATCATTAAGCTGAGGTGTCATAGGAGGAGACCACTGAGAGAGAATCCCATTCTCTTTCAGATAGTCCAAAAACTCGGTACTTAAGTATTCTCGACCTCGATCCGATCGAAGTGCCTTAATACTTTTACCTAGTTTGTTTTCTACTTCAGCCTTGAATTCTTTGAACCTTTCAAATGCTTCAGACTTATATTTCATTAAATATAAATACCCATACCTAGAATGATCATCAGTAAAGGTAATGAAGTAGGTGTTGCCACATTTAGTACCAATCCTAAATGGACCGCAAACATCTGTATGGATCAAATCCAACAGATTTTGACTACGCTCAGGTTTCCCTTTGAAAGGAGATTTAGTCATTTTTCCCTTTAGGCAGGACTCACAAGTAGGTAGAGAGTTAATATCAGACATATCAAACATGCCCTCTCCCACTAGCTTGTTCATCCTCCTTGAGGAAATATGACCTAGCCTAGCATGCCAAAGGTTTGCCGGGTTTTGACTATCGTCCTTCCTTTTAATTGTTGTTACCGGTTTATCAACATAATTAATTGGAACGTCTTTTAATTTTAAGCTATATAGATCGTTTTCAAGTTGTCCATTTCCAATCAAACATTCATTCTTGTAAATATTGAAAATCCCATTTACAAAATTGCAAGAAAAACCATCTCTATCAAGCATAGAAATAGATATAATGGTTTTGACCAAATCCGGAACATATAAAACATCTCTCAAAAATAACTTAAAATTTTTCTGCAAAACTAAATAAATGTCTCCTATAGCTTTGGCTTCGACTCTAGAACCATTCCCGAGCCTTAGCTGGGTCTCACCCATCCTTAGCTTACGACTTCTTGTCATCACCTGCAAATCATTGCAAATGTGAGATCCACATCCGGTATCCAATATCAAAGAAAAAGTATTAAGCGAAACATTTATTTCAATGTAAAACATACCCTTTGCAGTTCGCAACTGTTCGAGGTATTCCTTGCAGTTACGTTTCCAATGACCGGGTTTCTTGCAGTAATGGCAAACGTTTTCATCTTTTATTCCAATTGAAGTCTTAGCCTTTCCCTTCTTATTTGGTACAATCTTCTTGGGCGGGGCAGAACGTTTCTTACCCTTTCCACTTGGTCCTTTCTTAGAGTTAGAAGAGGAGCCAACCAAGAGTACCGGTTTATCCTTCTTTAGTGTGGCTTCATAAGTCACAAGCATATTGACCATCTCTTCAAGGGTGGCCTCTATCTTGTTCATATTGAAGTTCATCACAAAGTCGTCAAACGACGAAGGAAGTGAAAGAAACAACAAGTCCGCATTGAGTTCATGCTCTAATGTCAGTTCGAGTTTTACCAACTTTTCAATGAGCCCAATCATGTGTACCCCATGCTCACGGACCGAAGTCCCATCTTGCATGCGGCATGTCATGAGCTCTTTGACAGTCGCAAATTTCTCGGCCCTTGACTGAGCTCCAAAAAGTTCCTTGAGTGCGCTGTGAATGTCAGCAACATTCCCCGCATCCTCAAATCGCCTCTGGAGTTCATCAGACATTGATGCTAGCATATAACTCTTTGCCTTGACATCATGGTCCCACCAATCGTCAAGCTTTTTCAACTCTTCCGGACTAGTGTTAGCCGGGGCTTCCTTCGGAGGACGCTTCTCTAACACGTAGAAAGCCTTCTCCGAATTTAGAATGATTTTTAACTTACGGAACCATTCCGTATAGTTTGCGCCAGTCAATTTGTTTTGTTCGATAATTGAAAACAGTGGATTGCGTGGATTCATCGTAATATAATATTGAAGAGAAAACAGACAATAATCAGTGATTTGTTTAATTAATTTACTAAGACATAAAATATGGCGAATTTTATTTTATGAATTACACTCCCACTATTTTAATGATTTCACTACCCTCTAGTGAAAACGGAAAACTGTTTTCCTTATTGAGAACATGGAGTCCAATTGACAAATCATGATCCCGAATAATATCAGCCAACCATAATTTTCAAAAGGTAGAGCCCAATTACTTCCAAAGTAACCCCCATGTTTTTACCTCATGTCCAATAAGGGCCCAATAATATGACGCCATTTATTGTGACATGTCAAGATGACCCATCAATATTAAGTTGTGATGGACGGTCGCCATGTGGATCCCCAATAATATGAGCCAATCCCTTGGGAGTTCCACCCAACTTACAACATGTGTCGATCCAATGTACAGCTTTCCAACGAACGGGCCCCCCCAATAATATGAGCCGGACCGTATCCGCGGGTAGCATCACATACATTGATCGTTGATGGAAGGTAGGAATATTTAAACAATATTTAAAATTCCTTTTGTTTATCTTGATATTAATTTTAAATCATATTTAAAATGAGGGATTTTATTTTGAAAATTTGTCTCATCATGCAATTTATGTATGCTTGCGGGATTCATACAATTTTGTCTAAACATGCATACATCAATAATATCATATATTATTTAAGGATGATCGATCCCATTAACTAATCGACCCGTGGTTGCCAATCACGAGTCTAAGTCCAATCCTAGGTGATATGTAAGTATGCAATGCAATCCTATTATATTGTGCTTCCAATTTATATTTTTTCGGTCTTCATTGTCTGCTGGGCCCACCATTTATTCAAATCTTTGTCTCCCACTAAGTCTAATAAATTTACAATAAATTTCGATGACAAATATGGGATACATTTTAGGGGTGGGAACGGGCCATAAACCAGGCCCACTTTTATTACATATGACAATCATATTGGGCTATAAACCAAGCCCATTAATAAACACCAACAACAATAAGACAAATGTAAATCACCTAACATACACCTAAAACATTGGTCATGGCAATCAATCATCCTTTTATCCAATAATTAATTCAATAATTAAAATAATTGGATAAACATGCAATGACATCATAATTAAAAGATAAAATCATATTTTATCTTATCCATCCATAAGATCATATCTTATCATCAATTGTACCAAAATAATTAATTTTATAAAATCTAATTTAACGGATAAAATTTATAAATTTTTCAAAAATTCAAATTTATCCAAAAATCAATTTTAAAAATTTCGGACTCGGACAATTCGATCCGATGCCTCTTGATCTAATCAAAAACAATTTTCGATCGGATCAAACACTAGAATTTCAAAAATTCAAAATTTTTTCAAAAATTAAAATTTTAATTTTCCGGGATGCCCAGGAAAATCCCGGGCAGCCCGTGCCCCGATCGGGGCTCGGGCTGGGCAGCCCTATGGGCAGCGACAATCGCTGCCCCGGGCAGCGATCCGATCGTTGCCCGTGTTTTGCCCGTCAAAAATATAATTTTTAAAAATTTGTTTTGTTTCAAAAACCGAGGCTTAAAAATTTTGTACAATCGATTAATTTAATAGTTTGATCTGAGCAACTTGGCTCTGATACCATTGTTGGAAAACGGTGTTCAGATCAATTAGAATTGATACCCGGTGCAGCGGAAGTTTAAAAATTTATTTTATTAATATGGAACGATTCCATATCTGGGTATCAAAACTTTTACGATTAAATTGTGTAAGTAAAGTAAATAATCAAAATTAAATATTTTACCTTAAAATCTCGAAGCGAGATTATGGACACCAACAAAATTTAATCTGCTCTTGTTGTATATCCCCGGAACTGATGAACGAACGTTTCTTCAATCAGGTCCACGAATAAAAAACAAAACCCTCTGATTGACATTACTAGAAATCAATCAGAAGTTTGCGTAGAGAATAAACAGATATGATCTGTTAATTCAGATTGTAATTTTTCATAAAAATCACAAGCCGAATTTTCTCCGAAAGGGACAGAGGATTTCGAAAATCCCCTTCAAATATTTAGAGTGTAATTTCGAAAATTATAAGATACAATGTATTTGATTTTCGAACCCAACACCTCTATTTATAGATAATTTGTAGTTATAATTGTATCAGGACTCTAACTCCTTAAAGCCCACAATCCATAACTTAAGCCCAACAAGCCAAGCCCGTTGTTATAGAAATTAATATAAAATTCATCGTGACTCCGATTGATAAACTGATTTCACCAATGTGCACAGAAACCATTTCTGCATCTTTTAGAGTCAAGATAATTTTTTTGAATCCGAATTCAGTGATTTCCAAAAATGCCCATCCCTATGTCATTTTAGGAAATCTCACTCCCTTTAGTTAAGAATTCCAACTTCTCTTTCATTAAATTTAACTCTTTAAATTTAACTATCTCTACGGGGTTTTAGCAATCCATTACTTGTGTAACCCTCAATGGTTCAGGAATACATCTAGCCGTGGGCTCACAACTCCTTGTGACTCGGAACAACAATTTCCGACTTACCCATCGAATCATGGTAAGAGCGCCTAGCAACATCGCCCCATGATTCCCTAGGTATTACTGATAGTGCCTACAAGAACTAGTAGATTTTGGTTAGCGTACAGTACGGTCCCTTCATCCATATATCCCGATCGAATCAACAATATATCGAGTGTTGTTCGAGATTCGATAACTATGCATTACATCTTGGAGATCAAATAGTGACATCGTATGTGTTACTAGGATAACCAATTAACCTAAAACACATCATGTACTCTGGCCAGAGATTCGTCACACTAATATCTCCTCAGATCGCATAGGATATCCACACTCGCAAGTATGTGGTGAATACTTGACAACAAAGCATCGACTCCTATATGTGTCGTAACTGTACCCAATCCCGACACCTGATGACCCCAATAGAGTTGGTAAACGAGTCAAAGTACAGTACTAGCATATAGAGTCTCAATGATGTTTCAAGTAATAAGGACTAATGGTGTACAACCAAAACAGCGGACTTTATCCACTCGATAAGTGATAACCATTTGGAAAGTCCGAATTGGGTAGTTCGATCATTCATCATATGAATATCCATTTTCATGCTTTGAACATCTCTATGTTCCATACCAATGAAACGTGGTACTCGGCATCACAAATGCTAGTCTCAATCTCGTGCGATCCTTATCCCTTTTTGCGGACGGCTCAATTGACTAGGAACAATTTAGAATATACAGTGACTATAAGATGTGTTTCATGATAGCCATCCCCATGTGCTACCACATCGTACATACACTATAGTATATTCAAGGTCTTTATCAAAACAACAATATTATATCATAATATAACAATATGAAGAAAGATAAAGTCAATACCATTATAAAAGTGTAAATTATATTAAACAAAAGATTGTTTTACATAGAGTCATAAAAGCCCTTAGCCACAAGTTGGCTAACCGGGCACCCACTCTTTCAAGTATATTCAAGGTCTTTATCAAAACAACAATAGTATATCACAATATAACAATATGAAGAAAGACAAAGAAAATGCCATTAATGAATGTAAATTATATTAAACAAAGATTGTTTATACATAGAGTCATAAAAGCCCTTAGCCACAAGTTGGCTAACCGGGCACCCACTCTTTCAATCTCCCAATTGCCCTAAAGCCAACTAGTCATACTACGTAATCCCATTGCTTCGCGATGTTTGTCAAACAATGGTCCTGGCAAGGGCTTAGTAAGTGGATCAGCGATATTGTCTGTAGAGGCCACTCTCTCTACAGTGATGTCTCCTCTTTCCACAATCTCCCGGATGATGTGGTATTTCCTCAGTACGTGTTTGAATCTTTGATGAGACCTTGGTTCCTTTGCCTGAGCAACGGCACCAGTGTTGTCGTAGTACACCGGAACTGGACCAACATCTTCAGGAATTACGCCCAACTCTTGGACGAAATTCCTCATCCAAACGGCCTCTTTAGCAGCAGCTGATGCTGCAATGTATTCTGCCTCAGTGGTGGATTCCCCTGTGGTGTCCTGCTTGGAACTTTTCCAAGAGACAGCACCGCCATTGAGTATGAATACAAATCCAGAGGTTGACTTCGAGTCATCCACGTCGCTTTGGAAGCTAGAGTCGATATAGCCTTCCAATTTCAATTCTCTTCCTCCATAAACCATGAATATATTCTTAGTCCTTCTCAAGTACTTAAGAATATACTTCATGGCTTTCCAATGCATTTGACCGGGGTTGGCCTGATATCTGCTCGTGACACTCAGAGCAAAGGCTACATCCGGTCTGGTAGATATCATCCCATACATAATACTACCTATGGCTGACGCATATGGTATGTGTGTCATTTTCTCTATCTTTTCGTCAGTCTTGGGACACATAGACTTGGATAGAGAAACTCCATGACACATAGGTATATGTCCTCTCTTGGACTCATCCATAGAAAACCTTTTCAATATGGTGTCGATGTAGGTTTCTTGAGTGAGTCCTATCATTCTCTTAGATCTATCTCTATAGATCTGTATCCCTAGAATATAGGAGGCATCACCCAAATCCTTCATCGAGAATCTACCTGATAACCATATCTTTGTTGACTGCAACATCCCTACGTCATTCCCAATGAGCAGGATGTCATCAACATAAAGCACTAAGAACGTCACCGCATCCTTAACTACTTTCTTGTACACGCACGGTTCCTCCGAGTTTTTGATGAAACCAAAGTCCTTTATTGTTTTATCAAATTTATGGTTCCAACTTCTTGATGCTTGTTTGAGACCATAAATTGATCTCTAAAGCTTGCATACCTTATGCTTGCTTCCCATGGACGTGAATCCCTCGGGCTGCATCATTTAGATTTCTTCCTTAATGTTTCCATTAAGAAATGCAGTCTTCACATCCATTTTCCATATCTCATAGTCATACCATGCTGCTATGGAAATAAGTATTCTTATGGACTTGAACATTGTGATTGGTGAAAAGGTTTTATCGTAGTCAACTCCTTGTCTTTGAGTATAACCTTTTGCTACAAATCGTGCCTTGTAGGTTAGTACCTTGCCATCAGGCCCAAGTTTTCTCTTGTAGATCCATTTACACCCTATTGGAACAATTCCATCGGGAGGATCTACTAAAGACCAAACTTGGTTTGTATGCATCGATTCTATTTTCGACTGCATAGCATCAAGCCATAAATTTGAATTCACATCAAAAATTGCTTCCTTGAAGTTTCTTGGATCACATCCAATGTCGGGTTCACTTTGATCCCCTTCAAGAAGAAAACTATATCGACTAGGAGGTCTAGAAGTCCTATCGGATCTCCTAGATGTAGGCGTGTCCACTGAAGGTTCTTGAGGTGTGGGATCGTTATTTTGTATCTCAGGTTCTTCTCAAATTTTTTCGAGTTCCATCATTTTGCCTTTCTTATCTAATAAAAACTCCTTCTCCATGAAGGTGGCATTCCTCGAAAGAAACACTTTTGTTTCAGTAGGATGATAGAAATAATATCCGATTGAATTCTTTGGATATCCTACAAAATAACATAAGGTGGATCGACTATCCAACTTATCTCCCACTGTCTGCTTCACGTAAGCAGGACATCCCCAAATCCTCAAGTACGAATACTTAGGAGCTTTGCCATTCCATAACTCGTATGGAGTTTTATTCGCTGCTTTAGTGTGGACATTGTTCAACAACAATACCGCCATTTCAAGCGCATAGCCCCAAAACGAAGGTGGGAGCTCAGTGAAGCTCATCATAGATCGAACCATGTCCAACAAAGTTCGATTGCGACGCTCCGAGACACCATTCAGCTGAGGTGTCATAGGAGGAGTCCACTGAGAGAGAATCCTATTCTCTTTTAGATAGCTCAAAAACTCGGCACTTAAGTATTCTCCACCTCGATCCGATCGAAGTGCTTTAATACTACTACCTTGTTTGTTTTCTACTTCAGCCTTGAATTCTTTGAACTTTTCAAATGATTCAGACTTATATTTCATTAAATATAAATACCCATACCTAGAATAATCATCAATAAAGGTAATGAAGTAGGTGTGACCAAATTTAGTACCGATACTAAATGGTCCGCAAACATCTGTATGGATCAAATCCAACAGATTTTGACTACGCTCAGGCTTTCCTTTGAAAGGAGATTTAGTCATTTTTCCTTTTAGGCAGGACTCACAAGTAGGTAGAGAGTTAATATCAGACATATCAAACATGCCCTCTCCCACTAGCTTGTTCATCCTCCTTGAGAAAATATGACCTAGCCTAGCATGCCAAAGGTTTGCCGGGTTTTGACTATCATTTTTCCTTTTATTTGTTGTTATCAGTTTATCAACATAATTAATTGGAACGTCTTTTAATTTTAAGTTATATAGATCGTTTTCAAGTTGTCCATTTCCAATCAAACATTCATTCATGTAAATATTGCAAATCCCATTTACAAAATTACAAGAAAAACCATCTCTATCAAGCATAAAAACAGAAATAATGTTTTTAACTAAATCTGGCACAAATAAAACATCTCTCAAAAATAACTTAAAATTGTTCTGCAAAACTAAATAAACGTTTCCCACTGCTTTGGCTTCAACTCTGGAACCATTTCCGAGCCTCAGCTGGGTCTCACCCATCCTAAGCTTACGACTTCTTATCATCACCTGCAAATTATTGCAAATGTGAGATCCACATCCGGTATCAAATACCCAAGAAGTAGTATTAAGTGAAACATTTATTTCAATGTAAAACATACCCTTTGCAGTTCGCAACTGCTCGAGGTATTCCTTGCAGTTACGTTTCCAATGACCGGGTTTCTTGAAGTGATGACAAACATCTCCAGATATGTTCACGTTTGAAGCTTTTGTCTTGCCCTTCTTCTGTGGTACAATTTTCTTGGGTGGGGCAGAACGTTTTTTACCCTTTACATTTGGCCCCTTCTTAGAGTAAGAAGAGGAGCCAACCAAGAGTACAGGTTTTTCCTTCTTTAATGTAGCCTCATAAGACACAAGCATATTGACCATCTCTTCAAGGGTGACCTCTATCTTGTTCATATTGAAGTTCACCACAAATCCATCAAACGATGAAGGAAGTGAAAGAAGCAATAAGTCCGTATTCAATTCATGCTCCAATGTCAAATTGAGTGTTACCAATTTCTCAATTTGCCCAATCATGTGTACCCCATGCTCACGGACAGAAGTCCCATCTCGCATGCGGCATGTCATGAGCTCTTTGACGGTGGCATACCTCTCCGACCTTGACTGAGCTCCAAAAAGTTCCTTGAGGTGCATGTGTATGTCAGCAGCATTCATGACATCCTCAAATCGCCTCTGGAGTTCATCAGACATTGAAGCTTGCATATAGCATTTAGCCTTGACATCATGGTCCCACCATTGATCAAGTTTTGCCAATTCTTCCGGACTTATATTAGCCGGTGCTTCCTTTGGAGGATTCTTTTCTAACACGTAGAAAATTTTCTCCGAGTTTAGAACAATCTTTAATTTACGGAACCATTCCGTATAGTTTGCGCCAGTCAATTTGTTTTGTTCGAGAATTGAGTATAGTGGATTGCGCGAATTCATTGTAATGAAATAATGAAAAGAAACAGACAATAATCAGTTATTGTTTAATTAATTTACTAAGACATAAAATATGGCGAGATTTAATTTTATGAATTTCACTCCCACTATTTTAACGATTTCACTACCCTCTAGTAAAAACGGGAAACTTGTTTCTTTAGTGGGAACATGGAGTCCAATTGACAAACTATAGTCCCGAATAATATCAGTCAACATAATTTTCAAAAGGTAGAGCCCAATTGCTTCCAAAGCAACCCCCATGTTTTTACCTGTGAGACCTCGATTCTAATCATCTAATCTCAGAATAAACAATAATTACGCATACAAGATCTAAGATTAAAAGCAAAGTTTTTTTTTTTTTTTTTTTTTTTACACAGGGTGACGCGTGGGCGCGCCACCCGAGGCGCGGGCGCGCATACAGCCCTGCCCGGGCCTCCGAGAAAGGGAGCAGAACGCGCAGGCGCTCCTCACCAGGCGCGGGCGCGCATGGCCTGCTGTTTTAGCTCAAAATAAGGCTCCAAAAGTGCAATCCAACACCCGGAAAGGCTCCGACATGATCCAACTAACACTTTTCCAACAACGAAGTATTCAATTACAAGAAAGAGTAGAACATGCATCAATTCTAAGTTCCAAAATCCAAAATACAAATCGAGTTCGAATACAATCTAAGTTCGATTTCAAATTCGACTTCTACAATAACAAGGCCTCACTCTATCAACTCATTCACCTAGCCATGCGATCTCTGACTCGGTCTTGCCCCACCTGTTGCCAAGCACACATACAAAGACAAGACAACAACCGGATAATCCGGTGAGAATAATATTCCCAGTAAAAGAGACAAACATGCAATATCATAAAAACATCTCAAACGAAATGCATCATCTTCTACATATTAAAATAACAACCATGCAATTCCACAAGCATGTCTAAAACTCAATTCATATGCATAAATGCAATGCATGTCTTTAAATCTGAGATTATCAAGTCGGATAATCAAAACATTTCAGCTTTTGCTTTTGGGATCCCGAGGACGAGATCACGTAAACAACTCACCGACTCTCCCGATCGAGGTGGTGCTACGTATCTCCATCCTCTAAACTTTGGTGCAACTATAAGGAGTATGCTAGCACTAGGTGAAACAGCTACACCCAGGCCACTCACAATATAATTCCCAAAACGTCTATCATCAAAAGGGCCGTCCTGCCCGCTATTCAAATCAGGGTTCATATGCTCAATATGAATGCAATGCAACATAACTCAAATAATCAATTAACATGCAAGTATGTGATTTTTCCGGAACACTCGAATCAAGTCGGATTCGAGTCATTCGTTCCATTCCATTCCAAGTCATCTTATACCTCTTTTCAACAACGTCGATGCTCCAAACCTGGAAACAACATCGATACAAGAATTCCAAATCAAAATTCCATTCCAAATCAAGTTCAATGATAAAGATAATTCAATTCAACTTTCGAGGATGGATCAACTCGATACCAAACCTCGATCAACTCTTCAACGATTCGAAAGTTGCCAATTTGGAACTCCACGATCTTCAACTAATCTGCGGAGATAAAATCAATCCAATATCAATCCATTCAAAACGAGCAACTCCCAAAAACTCAAACGAATCTCCAATTTCCAAAATCTCAAACCGGCGGCATAACGGCTATAAATTCAACTAACCGAAAATGCAAACAGCATAATATCACTCTAAGCAACTCATATCAATCAACATTCAACCAAAACAATCCAATTCCAACAAATCACAAAACTCACTTTTTCGAAAATCCCTTCAAAAATTCATAACAAATCCGAACGTCGCTCTAATTCAAAACTGACAGATAATAAACGATCAGAACTCCGCCAGGAACAACATACTAGAATCTAAATCGATTCTAACCACCTCCGAAAAACAAAACATATCCGATCGGAGAAATACTTACGGTATAACGAAGCTCTCTCAGCCGTGATCGCTAATCTGCCTTCAGAAATAATTTCTAACGGACGATTCGAGCTCGGACTGAAATCCAAAAGCTTGAAAAGCTTATCTCACGCCTTCAATGGAGGAATCGGTTGGGAGAGAAGAGGGTGGAGTGAAGGAGGAGTCAAAACAAGGTATAAATATCTAATTAAGTCCATATTTGCGTTTTAGTCCCTGAAAAATCCGAAATTTGCAAAAAGGACCCTGATCAAAATCAAGTCGGCTCTTGAACTCTGGAATCTCCGATTATCTTAAATAAAGTCGATTAAGATAAAATCGGGGCGTTACAATTCTCCCCCACTAAGAAAAGATTTCGTCCTCGAAATCGACACGGTTCCAACACGAACTCTGTTCTCCAAACTACTCCTTCAAGTTTGTCAATCAAAAGTCGACTCCTTCTCTACAGAAAATCCTCCTAAGCTCAGTCACAATCAAATCATCTCCGGTTTCAACTCAAGGCATAACATCCAAAGTTTGACTCGTCTAATCTGGCTGTCCGTCATTCTGAGGATATCGAACTGAAAAAGTTGAAATCAGGCAACAAAATCTCATCGAAGTCCTTGCCGAAAGAATGAGCGCATCAAGGATCTCTGTCTAAACTAACCGACTTCGGCCAAACATGACATCTGACGACCTCTGACAAGATCTCAATCCTCTAATCTTGAATGAAAGTCATCCATTACAGAAAATAATAGCAGATTCCAGCAATAGGTCACTCTAATTCAGATAGTAGATAAAATAAGAACAGTTCAAAACATCGGTTGCTGCATAAAATTCCTCAGATAAAGATTCGCAGTCAGAATCTCAAACAATCTAATCTTCTTTTCTGTCTCCAAATCAATTTCATCTGTGAAAACAATTTCTCCAACTCCAAATATTATAACAGATCACGTAAATTTCCTCATAAGACAAAAGATAACAGATCTTCAAATCAATAAGATCGCTGCGAGCTCGAAGTCCAGATTCAGACATTGAGTCTCGAGTGTCTTCAGCTGTCTCGATGCATCAAGCTAATAAGTTATTCTTCTGAACAAGAATACATCCCGTAAATTTCGATAAGAAGAGATCGCTGATCGATAGAAATTCCATCATCAAATCATACAATCGAAGAAGACCATTCGATTCAATGAATTCGGACATCGAAGAAAACATACAACTGCTCGGCACAAACATCTGCTATACGATTCTCAAAATTTCCGAAAGATCAGTATAATTCTCATTCCACAAGATAAGAAATCAACGATAAGAATTCATAACCTCTACTAATTCTTCTGAAAGATCCGGTTAACAGAAGTTAACAACACTACTGGAGTATTCATCAATTCGAACGATTCAACAATTTAAAAGAGGCACGTTAAACATGTACAGATTCTTCAATAAGAAGGCAAGAGATTCGCCAGTATCTAACAGTCCAATAAGAATAGGAAACTCAATATCGAACGTTACCTGATCTGTCATTATCGGGTGCAGCCTGAGTCTGCGGATCCTCAGACAGAGCAAAAACTCGTGCCTGCTGTCTGGGAGGCTGGCTTGCATACTGATTACCTTCCTGCACATTCTGTTGCTGAGGTTGGAAAGAGTGAACGGAAGGTGCTTGCTGCTGAGGCTGAGCTGTCTGTCTCAAGAATTTTCCACTCTGTGCTTGCTCAGGGACACGCTGAGGACACGTTCTCGCAAAATGCCCCGCCTGGTTACAAATATGACAGCTTCCAAAAATACCTCTACACTGATCACTGGAGTGACGACCTCCGCAATTTGCACAAGACATGCCTGACTGTCCCGAACTCTGTCCCGATCCATACTATCTCGAACCACTAGAGCTCGAAGAACTGGTTCCGTGCTTCTTAAACTGCTTCCCTTTCGGATGATAGTATTCCTTCCTATTAGCTCCACTGCTACCACCTTCAAAACTCGATGGTTGATTCTGAAATTGAAAAGGTTGTGCCTGAAACTGTCCTTGCTGCTGCTGAGGCACAAACTGATTTCCTCTTTGTCTCCACAAACCTGCTTCTGCTCCCTTTGCGTGATTCATGGCATCCGCAAAGTTGTTAGGCCTGTTGGTATTTACCAACGTGAAGACGTCAGGGTTCAAACCATTGATGAACTGATCTGCCTTAGCTTCTTCATCTCCGGCAATTAGCGGTGCAAAACGCAACAGACTATCGAACTTAGCCACGTACTCTTCAATGTTCAGATTCCCTTGCCTCAGGTTGGCAAACTCTGCTCCCTTCTCTTTGCGATACGAGATAGGGAAAAACCGCTTATAAAATTCCGATTTGAAAAGAGTCCAAGTAACTTCCGTACCTCTATTCTCCATTGCTTTCTTCGTCATGATCCACCAACTCTTAGCAACCCCACGAAGCTGATGAATGACTAACCTGATTCGACGGTCATCTGAGTAATCGATGGAATCGAACAACTGATCGATATCATCCAACCAACTCTCACAGTCAACTGGATTTTCTGAACCCATCAACAATGGCGGATTGAACGACTGAAACCTTTTCAGCAAGGTTTCCATAGGCGTCGCTGAAGCATCCATCTCTACCCTTTCAGTACTAGCTTGCTCAGTAGCAGGAATAACTGGTGGTGGGTTCCTGTTAATAACACGTCGAGGACCCATCTGATTATCAAAGGTTAGGACACAAGATAACTCAATCGCTGCAATCGGTGCCCTTGCAACCTCTCAGAATTCCGGATACAGGTGAATTACAGTTCATATCTCAAATAATTCATGCTTTAAAATTCAATCACGTAATCATGTAACTCAGATAATTCTCAACAAATAAAATATGCTCGCATGGTATTTAAATAAATCGATTTAAATAACTCAATCACATGCGAGAATCAATTCATGCAGACTCGATCTACCCCGCTCACTTCTAAATTCAGTCCAAGAATCTTATTGCTCTGATACCACTTAATGTGAGACCTCGATTCTAATCATCTAATCTCAGAATAAACAATAATTACGCATACAAAATCTAAGATTAAAAGAAAAGTTTTTTTTTTTTTTTTTTTTTTTACACATGGTGACGCGCGGGCGCGCCACCCAAGGTGCGGGCGCGCATACAGCCCTGCCCGAGCCTCCGAGAAAGGGAGCAGAATGCGCGGGCGCTCCTCACCAGGCGCGGGCGCGCATGGCCTGCTGTTTTAGCTCAAAATAAGGCTCCAAAAGTGCAATCCAACACCCGGAAAGGCTCCGACATGATCCAACTAACACTTTTCCAACAACGAAGTATTCAATTACAAGAAAGAGTAGAACATGCATCAATTCTAAGTTCCAAAATCCAAAATACAAATCGAGTTCGAATACAATCTAAGTTCGATTTCAAATTCGACTTCTACAATAACAAGGCCTCACTCTATCAACTCATTCACCTAGCCATGCGATCTCTGACTCGGTCCTGCCCCACCTGTTGCCAAGCACACATACAAAGACAAGACAACAACCGGATAATCCGGTGAGAATAATATTCCCAGTAAAAGAGACAAACATGCAATATCATAAAAACATCTCAAACGAAATGCATCATCTTCTACATATTCAAATAACAACCATGCAATTCCACAAGCATGTCTAAAACTCAATTCATATGCATAAATGCAATGCATGTCTTTAAATCTGAGATTATCAAGTCGGATAATCAAAACATTTCAGCTTTTGCTTTTGGGATCCCGAGGACGAGATCACGTAAACAACTCACCGACTCTCCCGATCGAGGTGGTGCTACGTATCTCCATCCTCTAGACTTTGGTGCAACTATAAGGAGTATGCTAGCACTAGGTGAAACAGCTACACCCAGGCCACTCACAATATAATTCCCAAAACGTCTATCATCAAAAGGGCCGTCCTGCCCGCTATTCAAATCAGGGTTCATATGCTCAATATGAATGCAATGCAACATAACTCAAATAATCAATTAACATGCAAGTATGTGATTTTTCCGGAACACTCGAATCAAGTCGGATTCGAGTCATTCGTTCCATTCCATTCCAAGTCATCTTATACCTCTTTTCAACAACGTCGATGCTCCAAACCTGGAAACAACATCGATACAAGAATTCCAAATCCAAATTCCATTCCAAATCAAGTTCAACGATAAAGATAATTCAATTCAACTTTCGAGGATGGATCAACTCGATACCAAACCTCGATCAACTCTTCAACGATTCGAAAGTTGCCAATTTGGAACTCCACGATCTTCAACTAATCTGCGGAGATAAAATCAATCCAATATCAATTCATTCAAAACGAGCAACTCCCAAAAACTCAAACGAATCTCCAATTTCCAAAATCTCAAACCGGCGGCATAACGGCTATAAATTCAACTAACCGAAAATGCAAACAGCATAATATCACTCTAAGCAACTCATATCAATCAACATTCAACCAAAACAATCCAATTCCAACAAATCACAAAACTCACTTTTTCGAAAATCCCTTCAAAAATTCATAACAAATCCGAACGTCGCTCTAATTCAAAACTGACAGATAATAAACGATCAGAACTCCGCCAGGAACAACATACTAGAATCTAAATCGATTCTAACCACCTCCGAAAAACAAAACATATCCGATCGGAGAAATACTTACGGTATAACGAAGCTCTCTCAGCCGTGATCGCTAATCTGCCTTCAGAAATAATTTCTAACGAACGGATCGAGCTCGGACTGAAATCCAAAAGCTTGAAAAGCTTATCTCACGCCTTCAATGGAGGAATCGGTTGGGAGAGAAGAGGGTGGAGTGAAGGAGGAGTCAAAACAAGGTATAAATATCTAATTAAGTCCATATTTGCGTTTTAGTCCCTGAAAAATCCGAAATTTGCAAAAAGGACCCTGATCAAAATCAAGTCGGCTCTTGAACTCTGAAATCTCCGATTATCTTAAATAAAGTCGATTAAGATAAAATCGGGGCGTTACATTACCTCATGTCCAATAAGGGCCCAATAATATGACGCCATTTAATGTGACATGTCAAGATGACCCATTAATATTAAGTTATTATGGACAGTCGTCATGTGGATCCCCAATAATATGAGCCAATCCCATGGGAGTTCCACCCAACTTACAACATGTGTCGATCCAATGTACAGCTTTCCGACGAACGGGTCCCCCCAATAATATGAGCCGGACCGTGCCCGCGGGTAGCATCTCATACATTGATCTTTGATGGAAGGTAGAAACATTTAAACAATATTTAAATTCCCTTTTGTTTATCTTGATATCAATTTTAAATCATATTTAAAATGAGGGATTTTTAATTTTGAAAATTGTCTCATCATGCAATATTTGTATGCTTGCGGGATTCATACAATTTAGTCTAAACATGCATATAACAATAATATCATATATTATTTAAAGAATGATCGATCCCAATCAATAATCGACCCGTGGTTTCCAATCACGAGTCTAAGTCCAATCCTAGGTGATATGCAAGTATGCAATGCAATCCTATTAAATTGAGCTTCCAATTTACATTTCTTCGGTCTTTATTGTCTGTTGGGCCCACCTTTGTCTTCAAATCTTTATCTCCCACTACGTCTAATAAATTTCGATGACAAGTAGGGGATACATATTTAAGGGTGGGAACGGGCCATAAACCAGGCCCACTTTTTATTACAAATGACAATTCAAATTGGGCCATAAACCAAACCCATTAATAAAATCAAACAACAATAAAACCAAATGTAAACAACCTAACATACACCTATAATATTGGTCATGGCAATCGATCATCCTTTTATCCAATAATTAATTAATTAATTAAATATATGGATAACATGCAATGACATCATAATTAAAAAGATAAATCAAATTTTATCTTATCCTTTCATAAGATCATATCTTATCATCAATTGTACCAAAATAATTAATTTTATAAAATCTAATTTAACGGATAAAATTTATAAATTTTCCAAAAATTCAAATTTATCCAAAAATCAATTTTAAAAAATTTCGGACTCAAACAATTTGATCCGATGCCTCGTGGACCAATCAAAAACAATTTTCGATCGGACCAAAAACTAAAATTTCAAAAATTTCAAAAAATCCAAAAAATCAAATTTTAAAATTTCCGGACTGCCCGGGACATTCCCGGGCAGCCCCGCCTCCACGTGGGACAAGGCTGCCCACGTGGAGGTGGGCAGCGACGCTCGCTGCCCGATTGCCCTTGTTTCCTTTCAAATTTAATTTTAAAAATTTTTCGTTTTGTTTCAAAAACCGAGGCTAAAAATTTTGTACAATCGATTAATTTTAATCGTATAATCAAAGTTTACGAGCTGGCTCTGATACCATTGTTAGAACACGCGTTCTCTGATCACACGGATGTGATACCCGGAGCAGCGAAAGTTTAAAAAATTTTGTTTTTCGATATGGAACGATTCCATATCGTGGGTATCAAATCCTAACGATTAAAATCTTGCAAGTAAAAATATAAATTCACAATTAAATATTTTTACCTCTTCAAGCTAAGGCTTGATTATGGACTCCAACAGAATTTAATCTGCTCTTCTTGTAAATCCTGGGAACCGATGACTATCACGATCAACCTCCGGAATTAAGTCCACGAATAGAAAACTAAAACCCTCTAATTGATTGCACTAGAAATCAATCAGATGTTTATCGAAGAGAATAAACAGATTTGATCTGTCAATTCAGAATGTAATTTTTCACAAAAATTACAGACTGAATTATCTCAAAAAGGAGCAGAGGAATTCGAAAATTCTCCTTGAAATATTATGCAGTATTTTCGAAAATTGCAAGAGTTAATGCTATGTAATTTTTGAACACTACACATGTATTTATAGATAATTTTTAGACTAGCTTAAGTTATAATTGTATTAGTACACTAACTCCTTAGGGCCCACAATCCATAACTTAAGCCCAACAAGCCAAGCATGTTATTATAGAAATTAATATAAAATTCATCGTAACTCTGATTGATAAACTGATTTTACCAATGTGCACAGAAACCATTTTTGCATCTTTTGAAGTCAAGATAATTTTTCTGAATCCGAATTCAATGATTTCCAAAAATGCCCATCCCTATGTCATTTAAGGAAATTCCACTCCCTTTTAGTTAAGAAGTCCAACTTCTCTTTCATTAAATTTAACTTTTTAAATTTAACTATCTCAACGGGGTTTAGTAATTCATTACTTGTGTGACCCTCAATGGTTCAGGGATACAGCTAGCCGTGGGATCACAACTCTTTGTGACTCGGAACAACAATTTCCGACTTACCCATCGAATCATGGTAAGAGCGCCTGGCAACATCGCCCCATGATTCCCTAGGTATCACTGATAGTGCCTGCAAGAACCAGTAGATTTTGGTTAGCGTACAGTACGGTCCATTCATCCATATATCCCGATCAAATCAACAACCATTGGTGCATCGAGAGTCGTTCGAGATTCGATAACTATGCATTACATCTTGGAGATCAAATAGTGACATCGCATGTGTTACTAGGAAAACCGAGTAACCTAAAACACATCATGTACTCTGGCCAGAGATTCGTCACACTAATATCTCCTCAGATCGCATAGGATATCCACACTCGCAAGTATGTGGTGAATCCTTGACAACAAAGCATCGACTCCTATATGTGTCGTAACTATACCCAATCCCGACACCTGACGACCCCAATAGAGTCGGTAAACGAGTCAAAGTACAGTACTATCATATAGAGTCTCAATTATGTTTCAAGTAGTAAGGACTAATGGTGTACAACCAAAACCGCGGACTTATCCACTCAAATAATAATAACCACTTGGAAAGTCCGAATAGGGTAGTTCGATCATTCATCATATGAATATCCCTTTGCATGCTTTGAACATCTCCATGTCCATTACCAATGAAACGTGGTACTTGGCATCACAAATTCTAGTCTCAATCTCGAGCGATCCTTATCCTTATTAGCGGACGGCTCAATTGACTAGGAACTGTTTAGAATATACAGTGACTATAAGATGTGTTTCATAATAGTGATCTCTCTTTATTCACTATCTCATCTTACTTACACTATAGTATATTCAAGGTCTTTATGAAAACAACAATAGTATATCACAATATAACAATATGAAGAAAGATAAAGAAAATGCCATTAATGAATGTAAATTATATTAAACAAAGATTGTTTATACATAGAGTCATAAAAGCACTTAGCCACAAGTTGGCTAACCGGGCACCCACTCTTTTACTTAGATCTCAAGATACGAGGTAGATCTGACCCATTTCTATAAATAAATCTAACACAATCCTTGATAAGAAAATATAACCATAAAATGAACTGTTGTTCAGTCCCAAGGTAATAACCGATAATATATAGAATCCAAATAGGTGACTAAACAGATCCCAATTATCCACTCACCAAATTATAGGCTCATCTCTAGAATATTTGATTTTACCAAAAATTCAACTCTTGATTAAAATTTCCCGACAGATTTATCCACCTTCTCTATTTCAGACGCAACGACTAAGAAATCCATAATTACACTTCAAGTCAAAGTATACTATGAGCTATTAATTGCTTATGGAAATAGATCGTCTCCAAGTACTAAATAATTCTCACGTATCGTCTGAAGACATATCTCAAATCTCTAGTTCAACTTGCCAGCAAGTCTGAAAATCCAAAAATTCCCAAATCACTATATGCACAACCCGAATTCATATTTTTAGAACTTAATATATAATTGGACACCTTGAAGAGTTTGTAACCCGATCGTAATTTCTTTCTAACTGTTCCTCCAGTACCTTAGCACTTCACCGATAAGTAAGTCTACAGCTTATCCAGAAAACTTCCTAAATATTTTGTTCATCATTCTACGCCCATAGTTGGTGCATCAGTCATACCGGTAGACATTCACAAAATCTTAGAATGCTAATATAAAATACCCAAAAGCCTCTAAGGACAACTCTATTTCCTGCCTCGTAACTGTTCACCCATTCAGATTACCAAAATCACTTGTTTACTCTTAACGATCCTATTAAAAATTGAAACATCCATTCAATTAATTTACTAACTAGCAGTCTTATCGTTAGAACTAGATATAATTAGTAGTCGTCATTCCTCAGAACACAACGATAACTTAGGATTTTATCTATTATTAATGCTAAATCCCAACGGTCTCAACTCTCACCGCGCAGTTACGAGCCAATTCTTTACACAGAAATCGAATTGATAATTGAAACTATGATCCACCAAAATCCTCATCATGATGGATCATGAAAGGAAACAAACATACAAGTAATGATGCTTAATATGAAATGAAATGAATCAAGCATTACAAACAAACGAGCTGAAAATAAAAATCTAGATAAGTGAAAACAACTCACTCATAATTCAATTCTAGGGGTGAATGAATAATAATGGAGGCTCCATGAATAACGAATATGAGCCAACAAGATACAAATCTCGTGATCATTCATCCATAAGTAATGAAATCATGCTCAAACAAGCAAAGAACGATTAAGAACAATCGGCGTGACTTCAGTCGAGAGAAGTCCACACAAGTTAATAATCAGGGAAAACAACGGTCTCAAAATAAAATCAAATGTCAGCCACATCATAAGTAGATCACCAAAAAGTAAGTCTAGGTGAATCCCACTCACATCAACATGAGGCTCTAGAACCGAAGGAAATTTTCAAGAAATGTGAAACATTAACAAAATTTTGCTAAAAAGTTCCACCAATGCCAAAGTGGCAGGATTCAACGCTGATTGATATCATATGAATCCATAAATGCCCAAAGGAAGAGCTAAGAAATTTTGGACAATCAAAAATATATGTTGCCACGGATTTGAGAACAAAAGATAAAAAATGAAATAGTGATCGGAATAATAGTTCACAAAATTGAAAGGCTCATAGTAACCGACTCACTATTTCAAAAATCATATTTGCCCAAATAAACAAAGAAAACTCAAACTATCCCTAAATAATATAAAACCAAGTTCGAAACCCAAGTCTTCACACGAGTTCGATTCACTAACTTCACTAACAAACATGCGTCTATCAGTTCATAAGAGTATTATGCACTTAGTTTTATCCGACTAAATTCCATCCATAAGAGAATAAATCACAACAAGAACGCAACGAATAATATTTCCTTAATGCACAAGTTTAATATTTTCCAGCAACCTCCTACAAACTCATCAAAATTATTAGTACTACCTAATAACTCAAACAACATCCGCGTACTGCCCAAAACTGGATATTGATACACCAACTCCGTTTAACTTGGAATCGCATGTTATAAAAATAAACAGTCAAATAGTACACTTTAAACTAATAGAAGAAATTTTTAAACTAAAATAAATACTAAACTACGCACTTAACCAAATTAAACATCTAGTTTTGAGAATATATATATATATATATATATATATATATATTAAAAGGATGACATCAAAAAATTTAAAGTATTAATTCATATATGACTAACATATAAAATTATTTAAAAACTTACAGACTTTGAGGCAAGACTTCTCGAGTTTCTTCCAACTGGCAATAGGCACAACCCAAACCAGAACCATGCTCTGATACCAACTGAAATGACCCGGACTCAACTTTTAAATTAAAATAAATAAAATACGGATTTTAAAAAAATTTCGGCATGACCTCTCTATTTATATTACAACCCACCTGTCATAGATTCAAGTCAAAAATAAAACGACCAACAATACTAAATAATTCAGACCGAGAAACAAACGAAGACCTGAGAAGAAGATACGGCAATTCAACCATCAAAATAATTAACACTTTGATATTTCGATGCCCAAAGACAATCAATGAATCTTTACGTTTACATTAATCCAATAAACAAAATAAAAAACTATTAAATGTTAAAATAAACTTTTGCGGAAGACTAGCATAGGTCGGAGGGATGTGTCGTGCTTGCATCGCAGTCCGCTCGATAGTCTTGCCCCTCAATCTCTATGAAATACTCCTCACCTGAAAATAATAAGTGTAGTGAATCTAAAAGACTCAGCAAAAATATGGGGGGGATAACGAGTACTAAGTAAATACAAACACAAGCAGATTAAAAATAACTTGATAATAAAATACGTTGTGCCCTTATTTTGAATAAAATAGACTTCTAAAATGAGAGAACATGAATATAACATATACATGGCTAAGTCATAAATAATCAATGTAACTGCATAAAATGAACTGAAACATAGTCAAATAATTTATGTGAACTGTAACTGTGAACTTAGATCCTTGATTGTGACTCTGTGATTTCGATCATGATCATGGTTGCAGTGCACTATGCCGCAAGGAGGTCAAGATAAAACCCAACCCAATCTTGCCCTTAATTGGTAAGGGAGGCCAAGATACCTCACAGCCCAACACAAACACATGCTAAGGTAAGGAAACCCATAATGATTTGGTAAGGGAGGCCAAAACATCTCTCAGCCCCACACGAACACATGCTAAGGTAAGGAAACCCATAAATGTAGTCACAGTCATCTCACTTCGTTCAAAATATTTTCTTTCCTTCTTGAATATGGGACTTAGAATGCATATGTAAATATTACGTACATTTAAATGTTAATGAATAATCATGCATATGACTCATACATGGATGATCGGGATGGTGATTTAGGAACTAAACCAAAGGATGGAAGATTTAACCCATGAATGTAGCGCTTAAGACAAATTGGAGCGGTTCGTCCGTAAAATCCATAACTCGCCCAATTATTTTTCAAAATGAGTACCTCTTGAAACCACTACACCAACACACTTAGAACTAAGTAGGGAGGTCATCCTCTGGATTTATTTTCTAAGCGATCATTTTTCAAAAGAACAATTTCCGGGCAGCATCCCCTTAGCCTAAAATATATTTCTGCGTCTTAACAACTAAAAAATCTAAACTTGACCCAAACTTAACCGAAATAATTCCCGCTTGAACCAACCTAATCCCAACATCCTAGAATAATTCCAGACTCGAGCCCTTGGCCAAAACCCGAGTTTAACTCCTGTTTAAAAATTAGTTTCCGGAAAGCAACCACATCGCACTTAAATTCTGCACCTATCCATTTCAATGTCTAAAACTCAACCAAGACTTAACCAAATTAATTCCCGCTTTCACAGACATATTCCCGACATCTAAGAAAAACTCCAGAATCAAGGCCATAACCAAACTTTGATTTTAACCCAGCCTTAGCCCCAAATTTCTGGGCAGCCCACAGCTTCACTAAAATTCTGCTCCAATCCTAGCTTTTACTCAACCAACACTTACCTATTTGACTCCCAATTTCCAAGCTAATAAACTTATGACCAAGACCATACTTCAACCTTATTTCCAGCCCCACAACTCACCTTGAATCACCTTAAAGCTAGCTCAAAGGCAGCCCACAGCCCACTATTAAAACGGAGCCCTTTACTCCCAAAATTGAATACATCTCCAATCAGACCTACAAGCCATCTTCAACCATCCTAGAAGCTACCATGTGAACTACATATCACCCGTGGTAGCCCCTAAATCACCAAACCAGTCCACCAGTCAACACAACACACAAAATTTGAAAAAATGCCAACCAAGAGGATTTTTGAAATTTCGAACAGCTGCCAACATGCTTACATTTGCATTTTAAAGCATTAAAATCATTCATTCCTCACATATGAACGTGCTTAGATCGACTTAAAATTCAAACAAAATCCTAGAAACACACACATGAAAATCAAACAGAAGCAGGGCACACACATTTATAAGATTTTTGAAAATGAGCTATTCAACATCTAATACCAATCAAAGCATTCAATAATAATCTATAAGGGGAGGAACGAAACCATAATCTTGCCTAATTTACAGAAAAAAACAAAGGGTAGGAGCTTGCTTGAGCTGAAATCGAAACAAGGAGGAATGAGGCTCCACGTCGCACGAGCGGAAGTTGAGCTGCCTACGGTGTACCAGCTTGATCAGCCCGCCGCAGGGGCGTTTCGCCGGAGACAAGTGGTGGCTGGCGGCGGTCGAGCTTGAAGAAGAGAAGATAGAAGCCGACGGGTGTGCTATGGAGAGGAAGGGGAAAATATGGAATCGTGTATGTGAGTGTATGTTTTAGGCGAGATGTGTGTGTGTAAAGAGTGAGATTTTGGGTGAAAATGAGAGTGTAAAGTGTGGAGGCTAGGGTTAGATTTAAGTTTAAGGATAAGGTTGAGTGTGTATGTATAGGTGTATCTATAGGAAATGTGAGTGTATGCATTTTAGGAAAATGTGCTAAACACTTTTAAGAAATGCTATACCAAACTTAGCAAGTAAGACTATGAATTAAAATGCACTAAATAAAAAACAAGCTTGAAAATTCTAATAATTAAACACTTTAAATATTTCAATGTCACGACAACGAGTAAAATATTTAAATATCAAGTAAAGCGATTTAAAATAATTTAAACAAACTAGACTAACGTTTAAAAGCAATTTAAATAAATACACAAGAGAAAATGAAAAATCTTTAAAATGATTTGGATAATTAAAAAAGATTTAAATAAATAAGCTAGACATTTAAAATAATTTAAAATAACTGACCGCTAAACTAAGACTATTTAAAATAAATAAGTTGGACACTCGAAATTGTTCAAACAAATATACTACACAGTTAAAATCATTTAAAATGATAAACTAAACAATTGAAATTAATATCATTTAAATATGCAAGCTTAAACCTTTAAAATATTTAAAATAATTAAATCGCACAATAAAAGCATTTAGACAAATAAATTTAAACAAATGAAAACATTAGTTAAATAGTCAGTAAAACAAAATCATTTGAATAAATAATAAAATATTCTATTAACACATAATTCACATAAAGAATTTAAATCAAATAAACTTAAAAATAAAAATCTTAATATTTATTAAATTTAATACATGCGATTTAGTAAGTTGGATTTTAGGCGTCACAGTCCTCGTCGAGTAATTAACAGAAACCCACTGCCAGTTACTCCTTCGAACGAACAGACTAGTACCGAAACTGATCAAATGGACGTCACAGTGATGCCTATTGAAACCTTACTGAAGACATTTCAGTCGTTCAAACCGCCAACCTTGTAGGGTTCTGAGAATGGTATTGACTGTGAGAGTTGGCTGGAGGACATTGAACAGTTGTTCGATTCTCTCGACTATTCAGATGAGCGCCGAATCACGTTAGTGATTCATAAGCTGCAGGGTGTTGCAAAGAGCTGGTGGATTTCGATGAAAAAAGCTTTTGAGAATCGAAGTACAGTTGTCTCATGGAGTTTGTTCAAGATGGAATTCTATAAGTGTTTCTTTCCAGTGTCTTATAGAAAGGACAAATGTGCTGAATTTACCACTCTGAAGCAAGGGAACATGAATATTGAGGAGTATGTGTCTAAGTTTGATAGCTTGCTGAAGTTTTCACCGCACTTCGCCGAAAACGAAGAAGCAAAATCCGACCAGTTCATTAATGGCTTGAACCCCGAGATCTTTGCGTTGGTAAACACTACTAGGCCTGATAATTTTGCGGATGCTATGAATCATGAAAAGGGAGCTAAAGCAGGTTTGATGAGACAGAGAGGAGCTCAGTTTGTGCCTCAGCAGCCGAGACAGTCTCAGAACCAACCGTCTCAGTATCAGAACAAACCATCTCAGTATCAGAACGAACCGTCTCAATATCAGAAAAAACCACCAAGGTTTGAAGGAGAAAGAGCTGGTGGTAACAGAAGAGATCACTTCAGAGCAAAGGGGAAACAGTTCAAGAAGCCAGGGAGCAGTTCTTCTAGCTCCAGTGGCTCCAAGCAGTTCGGTTGAGGATAGAGTTCTGGATTTTCATCTATGTTTTGCAACAAGTGTGGAGGAAGACACCCCAACGAGCAATGTAGAGGAGTTTTCGGGAACTGCAATATCTTTCAGCAGCCAGGACACTTTGCTAAGGTGTGTCCTCAATGAGGTAATGAACAAGCTCAGAGTGGGAGTTCTTCTAGACCGACAGCTCAGCCTGAGAGGCAGACTTCTGCGGTTCACTCCTTCTAGCCTCAGCAACAAAATAGACAGGGAGGTAACCCGAATGCGAACAAGCTATTGAGACAGCAGGCACGAGTTTTTGCTCTGACTGAGGGTCAGGCTCAGGCAGCACCTGATGATGTTATAGCAGGTAACTGTTCGATTTTTGATTATTCTGCTCATGTATTGATAGATACGGGTGCATCTCATTCTTTTATATCTGAGAAATTTGTTTTGATGCATTCCTCACCTACTGAGCTTTTTCCTGATGTAGTAGTTGTTACTTTACCTTTGGGTGGGAGAATTGTGTCCGTAAGATTGGTTTGGAACTGTGAACTACGTTTCGAAGGTAATGTGATTAATTTAGATTGTATTGTGCTTGTGTTGTCAGATTTTTACTGTATTATCGGTATAGATGCTTTGGCCTAGTACAGGGCTACCGTTGATTTTTTTCAAAAAGAAGTCCGTTTTAGACCGGAGATGGTAGAGGAGTGGAAATTTTTTGGTAAGGGTTCTCGATCCAGAATTCCAGTAATATCTGTTTTGTTGATGACTCGTTTGTTAAAAAAAAAAGCAGAGGGATTCTTGATATATGCAGTGGATGTCCTGAAATCTAGCCCAAAATTGGTTGATATACCAGTGGTTAGAGAGTTTGCTGACGTCTTTCCAGATGAGATTCCTGGATTGCCGCCTATTCGTGAGATCAAATTCAGCATTGATTTATTGTCAGGTACTCTACCAATTTCCAAAGCTCCTTATTGTATGGAACCGGTCGAATTGAAAAAATTAAAAGAACAGCTCGAGGATTTGATTGCCAAGGGATACATCAGACCTAGTGTGTCCCCTTGGGGTTCTCCTATTCTCTTTGTGCGGAAGAAGGATGGAACTATGCGGCTCTGTATTGATTACCGTCAACTGAATCAATCGACGGTAAAGAACATGTATCCTTTACCTCGAATAGATGACCTTTTTGATCAACTGCAGGGTTATTCTGTCTATTCAAATATTGATCTGAGGTCGGGATATCATCAGCTGAGAGTGCAAGAGGAAGATATTCCTAAACCGCATTCAGAATGAGGTATGGTCATTTTGAGTTTATAGTCATGTCATTCGGTTTGACTAACGTTCCAGCAGTTTTTATGGGTTTGATGAACCGTATCTTTCAGCGTTATTTGGATGAGTTTGTGATTATTTTTATCGATAATATTCTTAACTATTCGAAGAACCATATTGACCATGCAGAGCATTTGAGAATCGTCTTGCAAATTTTGCGGGCTGAACAGTTGTTTGCCAAGTTGTCTAAGTGTGAGTTATGGTTGGATCGAGTTGTCTTCCTTGGTCACATTATTTCTTGAGATGGGATATCTATCAATCCCAGCAAGATTGAAGCGCTTATGAATTGGCCTAGACCGACATCTGTGCATGAGATTCGAAGTTTTATGGGTTTAGCGGGTTACTATCACAGATTTATCGAGGGATTCTCATCTATTTCAAAGACGATTACTCAGCTAACTCAGAAGAATGAGCCTTTTGTCTGGACTAAAGATTGTGAGGCCAGTTTTATTGATCTGAAGAGGAGACTGACCAATGCTCCGATTTTATCTATTCCATTAGGTACTGGAGGTTTTAGCGTTTATTGCGATGCTTCTCACCAAGGTTTGGGATGTATTATTATGCAGAGGAAGTATGTGATAGCTTATGCATCGAGGCAGCTGAAGCCGCACGAGACTCGATATCCGGTTCATGATCTTGAACTCGCCGCAATTGTATTTACTTTGAAGATCTGGCGTCACTATCTTTATGGTGAGTCTTTCAAGATCTTTTCTGATCATAAGGGCCTTAAGTATTTGTTTTCACAGTCAGAACTGAATATGAGACAGAGGAGATGGTTAGAATTGTTGAAGTATTTCAACTGTGAAATCAAATACTATCCGGGAAATTCGAACGCAGCTGCAGATGCTTTGAGCCGGAAGCTTTGTGCTTTATCTCTTTTTACTATCGGTTTTTCTCAGTTGATTGATGATTGTTGCACTTTTGGTTTAGAGTTTGAAACAGATAAGTGGTCTATCAGAGTTTTTTCCATTCAAGCCAAACCAGAGTTGTTTATCAAGATCAGAGAGGCACAAAAATCCGATCCGAGTATTCAAATTTTGATAGAGAAATCCAGAGCTGGACATCAGTCTAAATTCCAGGTTAGAGATGATTCTTTGTTTGTGAATAATCGTATTGTTGTGCCCGATGTTTCTTAGTTGAGACAGTGAATCCTACGAGAGGCTCATTGACATAAATTTAGCATTCATCCTGGAGGTCGAAAGATGTACAATGATTTTAGAAATCACTTCTGGTGGAAAAAGATGAAGAGCGATGTTACAAGATTTGTTATCCCGATGTTTGAACTATCAACAGGTGAAAGCAGAGAGGAAGCAATCGGGTGGTTTGTTGCACAGTTTATCTGTTCCTGAATGGAAGTGGGATCACATTTCGATGGATTTCGTCATGAATCTACCGCGATATGTTCGAGGATGCGATGTTATTTGGGTAGTAATCGACAGGTTGACAAAGTTTTCTTGCTTTATTCCTTACAGGATGTCGTATCGTCACGATCAGATGACTGAGTTGTATGTTAGCATTGTTGTGAGATTGCATGGTGTGCCAAAGTCGATAGTTTCAAACCGAGACCCTAGATTCACTTCAAACTTTTGGCACAGTCTTCAAGACGCACTTAGTACCCAATTGCATTTGAGTACAACATATCACCCTCAGACCGACGGACAGTCAGAGCGGACTATCCAGACTTTAGATGATATGCTACGAGCAGTAGTGCTAGACTTTTGCACTAATTGGCAGAATTCTTTGCCTCTTGTCGAGTTTTCTTACAACAATAGTTATCAAGCGAGTATCGAAATGGAACCTTTTGAGGCTTTTTATGGTAAGAAGTGCCGATCTCCTTTGTTTTGGTACAATGTGTCCTAGTCACCTGTTTTAGGACCGGATATGCTTCGATACATGGTAGAGCAAGTAAAGATCATTTAGACGAGAATGAAGTCAGCTCAGGATAGACAGGCAAAGTATGCAAATATCAGACGTAGACCTCTGAGTTTCGATCAAGGAGACTGAGTATTCTTGAAGTTTTCTCCTTTCAAAGACACTTTTATATTTGGAAAAAGTGGGAAGTTATCTCCGAGATTCATCGGACCGTATGAGATTCTCGAGAAGTTAGGAGATCTTGCTTACAGACTTGCACTTCCTCCATCTTTATCTGGTATTCACGACGTTTCTCACGTCTCTATGTTGCGGAAATATCATTCAGATCCTTCTCATAATCTTCAGCCAGATGAGGCCGAGCTTGACGAGACTCTGAGCTACTTTGAGCGACCGATTCACATCCTTGACCAAAAGAAGAAGCAGCTCAAAACCAATTCGATACCTTTGGTGAAAGTTCAGTGGAGCCATCATGGAGTCGAGGAAGCAACTTGAGGGACAGAATCTGACATGAGACAGCGATTTTCAGAATTATTCTGATGATGTAAGTTATTAATTCTATCTTATGTGATTGATTATTATTGATTTCGAGGACGAAATCTATTCTTAGAGGGGAAGAATTGTAACGCCCCAAATATATCTTAATTAAGTTTATTTGAGTTAATCGGAGATTATAAAATTCGAGGGCCGATTTGTTATTGATCAGGGTCGTTTTACGATTTTCAAAATTTCAGGGAGTAAAATGCAATTTTGGATTTTTTACTAAGTCCTTATTATAATTAGAGGCATGACTAGGTGTCTCCTCTCTTATTCCTTCTCCGCCAGAACGCCTCTCTCCCTCCATTGAAGAACAAAAACACCATTTTCAAGCTTTGGGATTTCTGGTTTCGCTCGATTCGTCCGATAGAAATTAATTCTAAAGGCAGATTTGCGATCACGGCAGCGAGAGCTTCGTTCTATCGTAAGTATTTCTCCGATCAGTTATACTTCAATTTTTGGATGTTTTTAGAATAAAATTAAATTCGGATATGATATTTTTGAACTAGTTCTTATCGTTTATTCTTAGTCGGATTTGGAAAAGAGCGTCGTTCGGAATTGTTATGAATTTTTGAAGTGTTGTTCGAAAATGGAGTTTTTTGATTTGTTGTTATTGAATTGTTACTGAATATTTGGTATTGTTATGAGTTGGTTTCGATGTTTTACTGTTGTCTGTGTTTTCGGTTGATCAGAATATAGTCGTTATGCCGCCGGTTTGAGTTTTGGGTTATTGTTTGGTTTGAATTGATTGAACCGTGTTAGTTTGGGTTTGATTGTCGTTTTTGATCCTCTATTGCCTCCGTACAGATTGGTTTGAAGATTGTTTAGCCCAAATTTAACAGAATTCAAATCGTTGAAGAGTTAGTCGAAGAGCGGTAAAGAGTTTTACCTTGATCGTTTGAATTATTGGTTGAATAGATTTTGATATAAATCTTTTATTGTAGCTTATCCAGACTTGGAGCTTTTGAATCGCAAAGGTATAAGCAGACATCGGTTAAGCGGGATAGAACACTCAAGATAGATGGTTCTTGAGTTTCCCCTAAATCACATACTTGCATCAATACTTTTTCTAGAGTGGGGAACTTGTATTTTGTTAATTGAACTCTTGTTATTAATTGAATTATGGTTTAATGCATTGCATTTTCTATATGCATTCATCTCGAGCCTAAATATTTGATTTCAGCGAGTTGTACGAATCTTTTAGTTTAGACGTTTTAGGGGCTATATTCGGGTGGACTGGGTTGTAGAAGTTCACCTAGTGTCAGCATACTCCTTATAGTCGCACCAAAGTCTAGAGGATGGAGATACGTGACACCACCTCGATCGGGAGAGTCGGTGAGTTGTTACGTGATCTTATCCTCGGGATCCCAAAAGAATAGCAGAAATTCCTTCGATTATCAGAGTCGATATCCCGATTTTAAAGTCATGCATTAAATTCTTATTAACATTGAATATGTTGTCTTTATATCATGTTATTGATATATTACTTGTTATTGCATGTTATGTTACTTTTACTGGGAATATCATTCTCACCGAAGTTATCCGGCTGTTGCTTTGTTTTGTATGTGTACTTGCCGACATGTGGGGCAGGATCGAGTCAAAGGAGACTTGGTTAGAATCGAGATCGAGGGACAGAAGAGGGACTTCGGTTTAGGAACTATTAGCATGTCGAACTTTTGTTGTATTTGAAACCATGTTTAGAATCTGAACATTGTTTGGAAGTATGTTGTATCGAATAATGGAATTTGAGGTTGTATGTTGATGATGCATGTTTATACCTCACCTTGTATTGAATGGATTTCGAGTTGGATTTTGGATTGTAGACTAAAGGCTGGTTTTTTATTTCAGAAATGGTCTCGCTCGAGCGGGGGTTTGAGCTCGCTCGAGCGAGCGTAGTATTATTTGCGAGGCAGAGCTTTGCTCGCTCGAGCGTGGTTTCCGTGCGTCGGAGCGAGGACTTTTTTAAATTTCGGACAGTGTTTTGCTCACTCGATCGAGCGTTTTCCACCGCTCGAGCGAGGCACTGTTCAAATAAAAAAAAAATTTATTTACTGTTTTTCTATCTTGGCTCTCGTTTGTTAATTGAATGGGTTATTTTTGATTAAATGTTTATAATCGAGGTTTCACAACCTCGGTTCTAATAATCTAATCAAGAATAACTCATACAATCAACGACAAAGAGTCTGGAACAAAAAGGTACAAATTTTTTTTTTTTAAAAGACAGCGACGGACCCTGTGCACCATCCATGCCCGGGTCTGTGCATTAACATGTAGCCAAAGGTTCGAAGACTACAAAATACACGAAACCTGTGCACCCTCTGTGCATGGGTCCGTGCAAAACTAATGAACTAAAAACCCAACTCTTTGTTCTATGCACGGACCCCGTGCACCCTCTATGCTCAGGTCCGTTCCCAACATTTCAAAATCACAAAGTTTTAGCCTCAAACATTGTTCACACGGACCCATGCACTGATGCATGTCCGGGGTCCGTGCATGAACAAAATCCAACCTTTTCAATATGCGAAGGTACATCAACCCCCACACGGACGTAGGCACAGGGTCCGTGCCTTGCTAAAACTAAAAAAAAAAAAACACAAGCAGCAGGACATGCATTACAAATCCAACCTCAAAATCTTCAATTCTCAATATACAACATGCATTAAAACCATTAATCTAACCTCATACAATACATGAAGTTCTAAAGTTGATTATAAACTCGGAAAAGTGAAACAAGCATCTTAAGAAACTAGTTCAATCTCCATAATTTACATAACATGTTCAATGGAGTTTGTACAACAAAACGACTCTAAAACCAAGTCCTCACTTCTATCATCACAATCCCAGACTAGTAATGCTGCCTCTGACTCGCACCTGTCCCATATGTTGCCAAGAACACATACAAAGACAAGACAAAAGCCGGATAATCCGGTGAGAATAACATTCCCAGTAACAGAGACATAACAAGTAATTCCACATAATATATCAAATCATGATATATATATATATATCAACAAGACAATAAATTCAAGTAGTATATCAACAACTCAATTCGAAATGGAATGCATGTCTTTAAAACAAGATTATCGACTCGAAAAATAAAGAATCTATTTTCTTATTTTGGGATCCCGAGGTCAAGATATCACATCAACTCACCGACTCTCCCGATTGAGGTGAATGATGCATATCTCAATCCTCTAAACTCTTGAGAAATTATAAGGAGCCTTGGGCTAATGGAGTGACTGGACGACAAATGACACTCGATTATAGTCCCCAAAACATCTAATTAAAACTTGAGCGACTCGGCCCTTTTAAATCAATCATTTTAGCTCAGTATGAATGCAAATGAAATCATAATACATTCAAGTAATTCAACTCAATGCATTTAATCAATCATAACGGGTAATCATGCATGTAAGTGATTTAGGTACTTGACAATCAGTCTAAACTCGAGTATTCGTCCCTTTTCGATTCGATGTCGTCTATTACCTTTTTCTTTGGTTGGACGTAGCTGCAATCCGGACAAGCTACAAGAACAAGAATTCTAATAAGAATCCATTCAATCGTACTTCAACTATTAAGTCAACTCGTTACCGTTTCTCGATCAATTCTTCAACGATACGAAAACTGCTAATTCTGAACTCCACCTTCAATAAAATCTGTACGGAGATATAAAAGAATCCAAATATCAATCAATCCAAAAACTCAATCAAACTTCTAAAATCCAAAAATCTCAAACCGACGGCATAACGGCTATATATTCGACTAATCAGAAGTGCAAACATCATTATATCAATACAATCAACTCAAAAAAACAATAATTTATCCAATTCGATCCAATTCGAACAAATCCCAAAACACTCATTTTTGAATTAACTTCCAAAAATCATAAAAAATCCGAACGGCGTTCTTTTTCCGATCCGACTGCAAATGAACGATCTATGCTAGCTCAAGAACAACATATCCGAAAATAATCAAATTCTAACGGCATCAAAAAATTGCACATAGCCGATCGAAGAAAAACTTACGGTAGAACGGAGCTCTCTCAGCCGTGATCGCGAATATCCCTTCGGATTGAATTTTTACCGGACGGATCGTGCGAAATCAAAATTCAAGAATCTTGAATGGGGCGTTAATGGTGGTGGCATGAAGAAGAAGAAGAAGAAGAAGAAGAAGAAGAAGAAAGAAGATTCCATCACATGCCTCATTCACCTATTTAAGTCAAAGACTTAATCAAATTGGCAAAATTTCACTTTGGTCCTTGAATTCTCAAAAATCGCAAATCAGACCATAATCACTTATCAATCAAATCTTCAAATTTCCTAATCTTCGATAATCTCAATTAATCTCCTATAATCTTGATTAGGCTAATTGTGGGGTGTTACAGGATGAGTATGTTGGACGAAAGTAGTGGTAGTGGTAGTAGGAGTACAAGTAGGAAGGTGGATGATTTTGAGGATGGTGATGAGAGTTTTGATGAAAATTGGGATAGGGAGAGACGAGTACATGAGGGTAAGAATAGGTGAGAAGCAGTGCGTGGGAAATACACCGAGGGGAATAGAGAGGATGGAAATATTAGTAGCATTAAGATGAAAATTACAACGTTTCATGGGAAGTCTGATCCGGAGGCATATTTGGAATGGGAGAAACATGTGGAGTTTGTGTTTGATTGCCATCACTATTCTGATCTTAAGAAAGTTAGGTTGGCAGTGGTTGAGTTTGTTTACTATGCATTAAAATGGTGGGATCAATTAGTGACCACTACAAGGAGGTGTGGAGAGCAGTCTATTGAGACGTGGGATGAGATGAAACGTGTCATGAAGAAGTGGTTTGTGTCTAACCATTATTATCGTGATATGTTAAGGTGTTTATAAACTTTGAAGCTGGGGTCTTGGAGCGTGGAGGATTACTACAGGGACTTGTAGACCACGATGATCCGGATCAATCTTGAGGAAGATAATGAAGCTACAATGGCTCGATTTTTGTGTGGCTTGAATAGGGAAATCCAAGACCAAGTGGATCTTCGTCACTGTTTTGATTTGGATGAGATGGTGCAGATGGCCATGAAGGTGAAGCAACAACTCAAGAGGAGAGGAGCTGGTCGAGTACCTACTAGTGGGGGGTCGTCGACTTCTTGGTGTCCAAACATTGCAAAACGGGAGGATAACAAGCCGGTGTCCAAGCCAAAATCTAACACCAAATTGGAGGCACCAAAGCAAATAATAAAAGGTACATCTGAAACTTCTAATGCTCGGTATAGAGATATTAAATTTTTTTTGTCAAGGTATTTTCCATATTTCTAGCCAATGTCCAAATAAGAAATTGATGATTATTAATGCTTGTGGTGATGTGGAGTCTGAAAGTGATGGGAGAGAGAAAAATTATGATGGTATGCCTACGTTTGGTAGATCCTGATGATGATGATGGGTTTGGGGCTGTTGTTGATGAATTATTTGTGACTAGGGGTGCAAACGAACCGAATCGAACCGAATAATGGTAAAATTTTAAGGTTTGAATTTGGCTCGATAAGAGTATATTCGAGTTCGAGCTCGATTCGAAGTTCGATAATTTCAAATATTTTAGCTCGAGTTCGGCTCGAAATGAAGTTCGAGTTTGAGTTCGGTTCGAAATATTCAAACCTATTCGTGAACTATTCGGATATTATGGTTCAAAAGCTCGAAATGTATATATATTATAATATAATTATATTATATTAATTAAATATTAAGGCTCGCGAACTATTCGCGAACTATTGAACAGAGTAATTTCGGCTCGAGCTCGGCTCGAAAAAAATTTCGAACATGTTCAAATTCGGCTCGAGTTCGATAAGCTCGAATACGAATCAAATTTTTATCGAGCGGGATCGTAAAGCTCACGAACATGTTCGGTTCGTTTGCACCCCTATTTGTGACTAGGAGAATATTAAATGCACAACCTAAGGAGAAGGTAGAGAGTCAGAGGGAAAATCTTTTTCATACTCGTTGTTTTGTGAATGGGAAGGTGTGCAGTCTTATTATTGATGGGGGTAGTTGTACAAACGTGGCGAGTTGCGAGCTTGTGGAAAAATTGGGGTTGCCTATTATAAAGCATCCTCAACCATATAGGTTGTGATGGTTTAATGACTCTGCAGAGGTGAGAGTTAACAAGCAAGTTGTGGTGCCAATTTCTATTGGCAAGTATGTTGACGAGGTTTTGTGTGATGTAGTTCCTATGCAAGCGTGTCATATTTTATTGGGTAGACTGTGGCAGTTTGATAGGAGAGTGATGGAAGATGGTTTTAAAAATAAATATTCTTTTGTAATGAAAAAAGAGTCTATTGTATTGTTGACTATAAATCCAAAGCAAGTGTTGGAGGATCAAATGAAAAAGAAAAAGAGAGATGAGGCCGAAAAAAAGAGTGAACAAAAAAGTGAGATGACCTTAGAAAAAAAATGATAAAAAAAAGATGACAAGAAAATTGAGCGAAAAGAGGCCGAAAAAATATACATGGCCCAAAAGAGTGAGTTGAGAGATGTCTTGAATTCTCATGTTCCACTTGTGTTGATGTTTTATAAGGAGGTACTACTTAACACAAGTGATATAGCCGGAAATCTTTCGAGCATTGTTATTTCTCTCTTGCATGAGTTCGATGATTTATTCCCGGTGGAACTACCTCAAGGATTACGACCTTTGAGGGGTATTAAGCACCAAATCGACTTGGTACCCGAAAGTGCATTGCCGAATCATCCAGCTTATAAGAGCAACCCGGAGGAAACTAAAGAGCTACAACGGCAGGTAAGTAAGAATTTAGATAATGGTTTTGCGCGTAAGTCGATGTCACCATTTGATGTACTTGTGTTGTTAGTACCTAAGAAAGATGGATCTTGGTGTATGTGTGTTTATTTTAGGGCTATAAATAACATTACCATCAAGTATAGGCATCCTATTCCTAGACTGGATGATATGTTAGATGAGTTGCATGGTGCTAGTGTGTTTAGCAAGATTGATCTTAAGAGTGGTTATCATCAAATTAAGATGAAAGAGAGAGATGAGTGAAAAGCTACGTTCAAAATAAAGTATGGTTTGTATGAATGGATGGTTATGTCTTTTGGTTTAACTAATGCACCTAGTACTTTTATGCGTCTAATGAATCATGTTTTGCATGCATACATTGAAAATTTTGTGGTGGTGTATTTTGATGATATATTGGTGTATTAAAAACTTGGATGATCATGTGGGGAATTTGAGAGTTGTATTAATCACATTGTGTACTGAATATTTATATGCTAACCTGAATAAATGTGTGTTTTGTACAAAAGAACTCGTATTTCTTGGTTTTGTTGTGAGTGCACAAGGTGTGAGAGTTGATGAAGAAAAGGTAAGAGCCATTCGAGATTGGCCGACGCCTACGTCAATTGGTCAAGTTTGGAGTTTTCATGGGCTTGCAAGTTTTTATAGGAGGTTCGTGAAAGATTTTAGCACATTGGTGGCACCCATGACTGCGGTTATCAAGAAAAATGTTTCATTCCATTGGATCGAGGAGCAAGAGAAGTCTTTTAATATCATTAAAAAAAAGTTGATTAATGCTTCTTTACTTGTTTTGCCTGATTTTACTAACAATTTTGAGATTGAATGTGATGCATCAGGTGTAGGAGTTGGAGGCGTCTTGACGCAAGGGGGAAAGCCAGTAGCGTATTTCAACGAGAAGTTGATTGGAGAGTCCTTAAATTATCCTACCTATCATAAGGAGTTTTATGCGTTGGTGAGGGTACTCGATACATGCAACACTACTTGAGGCCAAAGAGTTTGTGATTCATACGGATCATTAATCCTTGAAGCATCTCAAGGGGCAACATAAATTGAATAAAAGACATGTCAAATGGGTAGCGTTCGTGGAGACTTTCCTTATGTAATAAAGTTGATGCGAACATGGATAGCTCGCATGTGGATCGAGTGGCAAGGGGAGTTCGTGTAGTAACCCGTATCCAGAATTAACGATTTACAAGTAATTAATAATCCGATCATGTTTAGATGAAATAAAACATGATTAATGGAGTCCCAGATGGATTAACAGAGTTCGGAAATGGATTCAGAACGCTCGATAATGGTTAGAGGGTCGTCGGGTTCGGAGGCTCCGTTGGTGAGTTCGGACGGTCCGAAGTCCAAGTTCGGACGGTCCGAAGAGTGGTTCGGACGCTCCGATCGTGCTACCGATAGTCGTCATGTATGACGTCATTATGATGATGTAAGCAATGATGTAATATTGGGTTCGGACGATCCGAAGTCCAGTTCGAACGATCCGAACGTGTTCGGAGGCTCCGAAGTCCAGTTCGGACGATCCGAACTCCGTCTATAAATAAGGGGTGCCGAGCTCACATTTGAGTGCACCAATTCCTCTCTTCTCTCTCGATTCCTTAGCCTTCCAGCTCAGATCTAGGGAATTCTAGGCGTCCCGTTGGAAATCCGGAAGTGGCATAGCAGTCCAGGCATTGTAGCGAAGCTGTGGCCTAGTTTTGAGGCATTTGACAGCAAAGGGCTAACGACGAACGAAGTTATAGATTTTGCTTCCTAAAAATATTTAGGAGTATGCTTTAGCTTAGTTAAGGCTTTTAGAGCGCTATAATGATGGTAGTATCATTTGGCAGTGTAGCGCGGATTATAGGCATGGACCTAGGGATGATAGCACTTGCTATTTGAGGTACAAAAGTACTGTTCGAGATATCCTAACTGAGTATGCATGTATTATGTGACTGCATGGTTTATATGCCATTGATTTATGCTGCATTCATTTGCATATTGAGCTATCTCATTTGAGATGTCTGTTAGTATGGTTTTTCCCTATCCTGTTCATGGATGGACTTCCATCGATTTGAGTCCGGCATATCCACTGGTATTTTGGTATGGGAGCCACCTCCTGAAGCGACGGCACAGCGTGCTACATATCAGGGCCCAGTCTGTCTCTGTTATCTGATCCTTAACCTTGAGTTTATAGGGAGTTCACTTTGCATGCATGTATACTCATACTCTCGTGCTGAACGTTTTATGCTCACGTCTCGTACTCTGTGTTTCTAGACACCGTATTACATGGGGCAGGTTTGCGATTGGACGAGGCGGGTGGATCCAAGAGGGGCTAGGCAGTGGTCGATCAGCTGGAGCTTTGTTTAGGTTTTTATTCTGTTGTTTTTGGTTTATACAGCTATTCGATTTGGTTGTATATTTTTGGATATTTATAGATTCCTTTTCTTGGGATTGCATAAATGTTATGGTTTCCGCAGTTGTATTTTGATTTCTGTTTGATTAAGTTAATTGCATGCCTAAGTTTTGTTTAATAGGTGATCCGGGTAAGGGTCACTACAGTTCGAGATCCACTAGAGTTGCCACGTGGACCAATAACGAGGAGCCGAGCAAACAAATTCAAGAAGGCACTTCAAATGTTGATGTTAAATTATCAAGATGGAATTGGAGCACTTGAAGATCAATTTGGGAGTAGTCTATGCATCCTTGAAGTGTTAGAATCAATAGGAATGAAGAAAATAAATTTTGGACAGAGACCCTCTCGCCCGAGCGCACTTTGTTGTCGCTCGAGCGAGCTGCATAAACAATTTTGGGGTAGAGGACTTCTCGCCGAGCGCACTTCTTGCCCGCTTGAGCGAGCTTGGGAAATTGCGAGACCCGAGGGCTTCTCGCTCGAGCGCGGGTTGCGTCCGCTCGAGCAAGCGAGATTTTCCGGAAATTTACACACACTTCGGCGTGTTGTGTGTGTGTGCGGTATTTTGATATTTTGATGTTATTTTCCTATTTTTGAGAGTTTTAATTATACTAGGAAACTTTCTAGATGATATCTTTAGGCTATATTTTGCGTTATATTTTATTTTTGATTGTAAACTATAAATACTTTTGTTATTTTCATTAATAATAATTCATATTCAATTTATACAAAAATTATTGAAATTATCTCTAGAATTTTATTCAAAGCTTTGCTTTGGCTTTTTCAAATAAAACTTACTCAGTTAATTACTTGGAAACGTTTGTCAATTGATTTCTCACTGGAGATTGTCAGATACAAGTTATCTGAAGGTTTTCTTTGGTTTCGATTGTAGTGATTTCTGTTGTTAATCGTTCCGTCGATTAAAGGTGGAAGTCCAAAATTCTATCAATTTTACTTGTTTCAAAGATTGGGAAAAACTCTTTGGATCTTTTGATTATTGGTTAGAGGGTGCGATTTAATTTATAATCATGTTTGCTAATCTTACTAATCAAGATTCATATCACAAGTACAAGCAAGGTAAGAAAAATGTGGTAGTGGATGCGATGTCATGAAGGTACGTGCTCTTAACTACTTTAGATTCTAAATTTTTTAGGTTTGAACACGTTAAAGAGTTGTATGCGAATGATGTTGATTTTGGTGAGATCTATGAATCGTGTATGCATGGTCCAAAGGATAAGTTTTATATGCATGATGGCTATTTTTTTAAGGAATATAAATTATGCATTCCTAGGTATTCAATTAGATAATTACTTGTTAGGGAATCGCATAGTGGTGGTCTAATGGGACATTTTGGTGTGGCTAAAACATATAAAAATTTTCATGAACACTTTTATTGGCCACATATGAAGCATGATGTTGAGTAAATGTGTGAGCGGTGTGCGACTTGTAAGAAAGAAAACTCTAAATAACAACCACATGGGTTATATACTCCACTTCCAGTACCTAATGAACTGTGGGTAGATATTTCTATGGATTTTGTTCTTTGGGTTACCGAGGTCTAAGAAGGGGAGGGATTCTATTATGTAGTGGTTGATAGGTTCTCTAAAATGGCACATTTTATTGCATGTCAAAAATCAGATGATGCTTCTCATGTTGCATATTTGTTCTTTAATGAAATTGTGAGGTTGCATGGAATGCCTAAAAGTATTGTTTCTGATAGGGATACTCGATTTTTGAGTTACTTTTGGAAAACATTGTGGTGTAAACTTGGAACTAAGTTGTTATTTTTTACTAGTTGTCATCCTGAAACTGATGGACAAACAGAGGTAGTTAATAGGACTTTTGGGACATTGTTATGCTCTATCATTATAAAGAACTTGAAAAATTGGAAAGATTGTTTGTCATTTATAGAGTTTTCTTATAATCATAGTGTACATTCTACTACGAGTTATTCGCCATTTGAAGTTGTTTATGTTTTTAACTCATTGACTCCGTTGGATTTAATATCTTTACCTATGATTGAAAGGGTTAGTATGGATGGGAAGAAGAAAGCTGAATTTGTGAGGAGCTTGCATGAGAAAGTACGAGAAAATGTAGAGAAAAATAATTTGCAGTATACTAAGCAAGCGAACAATGTAAGAGAGAAGGTTGTATTTGAAATCGGTGATTGGGTTTGGTTGCACTTAAGAAAAGAGAGATTTCCGAAGAAGTGGCTTTCAAAGTTGTTACCTCGAGGAGATGGTCATTTACAAGTCGTGGAGCAAATCAATGACAACGCCTACAAACTAGATTTGCCAGGTGAGTATAATGTGAGTACTACATTTAATGTTTCTAACTTATCTTTTTTTGATGTAGGAGATGAGCAAGATTTGAGGACAAATCATTTTCAAGAAGGGGAGGATGATGTGATCATGGATAGCTCGCAAGTGGATCAAGTGGAAAGGAGAGTTCGAGATCCATTGGAGTTTTCACGTGGAACAATAACGAGGAACCGAGCTAACAAATTCAAGAAGGCACTTCAAATGTTGATGTTAAATTAACAAGATGGAGTTGGAACACTTGAAGATCAGTTTTGGAATTGCCTATGTTTCATTGAAGTGTTAGAAGTTGAAAAGAGAAAAGAAATTAATTTTTTGGACAGAAGACGTCTTGCCCGAGCGCCACATTCTTCCGCTCGAGCAAGCCACATAGAGAAATTTGGGCAGAGAAGTTCTCGCTCGAGCGCGGGTTTTGTCCGCTCGAGCGATCTCAAAAGAAGGTGCGGGACAAAGTATTCCTCGCTCGAGCAAGGTTTCCTTCCGCTCAAGCGAGCGAGAATTTTCAAGAAAAAATACACACTTCGGCGTGTTGTGTATGTGTGTGTGGTTTAAGTCAAATTTTTTATATTTTGTCTATTAAGTGTTTTAGATATACTAGGAAACTTTCTTGATGATATCTTTGATATCTTTAGGCAATATTTTGCTATATCTTTTATTTTTTTGTTGTAAACTATAAATAATTTGTTTATTTTCATTAATAATAATTTAGATTCAGTTTATACACAATATTGAAATTCTCTCAAGAATTTTCTTCAAAGCTTT